>NC_058080.1:557474673-557834468 GCF_014858855.1 Bufo gargarizans | reverse complement strand
CCCTAGAGTACCTGGAATAATGCAACCCCTGACAGACATATTTTCCAAACTCGCTCTAACACCTAAGGAAGGGGATAATAGAGGCACAAAACTACAGCTCCCCATGATCACTGTAGGTGACACTGAAGTCCATATCCCTCTTCCTTTAGGATTAATGAAAGAACTGAAGGATATGTGTCCCAATCCAAAAAAGGACCCTAGAGCAGCAGCAATGTTTCTGCAGAAGTATACTGCAGGGAGCCAATTAACAATGGAGGATATTCAGATAATACTCTCAGCCATAGACCCAGACACTGGCTCCCAAATCAATACAGAGGTGGTCTGAGCATGAACACCCGTCCCCACGGGGGAACAATCACTATTAGGGGTGCCCAGAACGAGTCCCGTCCTTCATTATGCATTTTGTTCCAAATGATTGGCAAGTTTTACCACAAGTAATACTGCAAATTGATGGTATTACAGTTAATTTATTGCTTGACACCGGAGCAACGACTTCAAGCGTAAACAAAATAGACTTCATTAACGACAAATGCACCGAAGGAAGTTCTATGGGTATCAATGGGACGACAGTGATACATAAGGTGACAGCACCGCTCCCGGTTTGTACTCTTACGGGGGAACTAGTGACGCACATGTCTTTTGCAGTCCTGCTAGAATGCCCCGTTTGCCTATTAGGAAGGGATCTAATGGCAGCATTACAGATTTCATTAGTTTTTGACAAAAAGGGAAGACTGACAGCAACCTCAATGAAATGTGACCTGACAAACCCAAAAAGACGTGACATGAATGGGTTCTTTTTAAGCATACCAATGTCCCTGGAAAATCATCCAATTTGGGCAAAATGTAAAGACTCAGTAGGAACGATTAACTGTGAGCCCTACCGGCCCTGTTTGAAGGAGGGGGTTATGCCAACCTTTCAGAAACAATACCCATTGAGTGAGGAAAAGTTAGAGGGTATAAGGCCGCAAATTGAGAAATACTTACAGATGGGAATTCTTAGGAAGATTGTCAGTCCCTGGAATACACCGATAAATCCCGTAAAAAAAAATAATGGCACATGGAGATTTGTACAGGATCTAAGGAAGGTAAACAAGGCAATTATCCCACTTCCCCCGTTGGTGGCAGACCTTACAGCTGTGTTTGGGGCCATTCCTGCGGGATCCAAATACTACACTGTAGTTGACCTCAGTAATGCGTTCTTTTCCATACCAGTGGCTTGGGATGCACAAAGTCTTTTTGCTTTTCAGTGGGCTGATGATGGTCAGGTGACTTGGACCCGTCTCCCACAAGGTTTTGGGGATAGTCCAGCAGCCTTTTCTATTGTATTAAAGGCTACATTGGAAGATTGGGAACCAAAGAGGGGATCCACCTTAATACAGTACACAGATGACCTTTTACTCTCCAATTCGGAGTTAGAAGCCTGCGAAATAGATTCACAGAGTTTATTAGACCACTTGGCAAGCAAAGGACACCTGGCCTCGAAGAAGAAAATCCAATATGCAAGTACCCAGGTAGAGTATCTGGGGTGCATAATAGAGGCAGGAGAGAGAAAGATCTCACCCGCTAGAGTCAAGGCAGTGACCTCCCTAAGCAGGCCAGGGGACAAAGCTACAATGCTGTCCTTTCTAGGGTCAATAGTGTATTGTAGGCAGTGGATTCCTGATTGCTCCCATTGGGATTCAATCCTAAGGAAAACTACACTCACAGAAGCACCAAAGGTAGTGGAGTGGACAGAGGACAGAGTAGAAGCCTTTGAGAGATTGATTCGGTCCCTGACCCAAGCCCCAGCCTTGGCCCTGGCAGATTATGGAAAACCATTCCAATTATACTGTGTGGTATCAGGAGAAACCTATGCAGCGGTTTTGACACAGACACATGGGGGAAGAAACAGGCCAGTTTCATACCTATCGAGAAAATTACCTCCTGTAGTTCTTGGAATGCCTCACTGTCTCCAAGCATTAGCAGCCGCGGCCATGTCAGTAAAAGATGTTACTAAGATAGTCCATGGAAATGTAATGGAACTTTTCACCACTCATACAGTTTTGTCCCTCCTTCAAAACATGACCACACAACACATGACAGCTCAGAGACTGTCCGGATATGAGACCATATTACTCAGTACGGCAAACCTGGTGATAAAGACATGTCCAGACACCTCACCAGTGATAAGATTTTTGCATACACTTTTGAGACTTAAGTGTGAAGGTTCTGACGAACAAGTAGACCCAACACCTGAACACAGATGTGATGAAGTGATCTTGTCATGCACAACACCTAGGAAAGATTTAAAGGACACGCCACAGACTGACAGTATAGATGTTTTTGTGGATGGATCATGCACAAGACCAGATGACAGGACATATCAAACAGGTTACGCAGTAGTCATGCTCCCAAATCAAGTGATAGAAGCTGAACCAATTGTCACAACTTCGGCACAACAAGCTGAGCTGGTAGCGCTCACAAGAGCCTGTGAAATATTCGCAGGACACAAAGTGAATATTTATACTGACAGTAGCTATGCATTTGGAACAGTGCATGATTATGCATTAATATGGAAAAATAGGGGATATATCTCAGCAGATGGGAAGCAGATAGCGAATCAAAAATACATAGATCACCTGCTACGTGCAATTCAACTGCCAGAAGCTATAAGTGTGATAAAAGTGAAAGGACACTCTGCAAAAGGAGATTATCAAGCTATGGGAAACAACTTAGCAGACAGAGCAGCGAAAATGGCAGCCAAGAGAGACACGAGAAGGGAAAGTAAGTTATTATTCATGACAGATTTTGAAAGTGAAAACTGGGTGTCAGTAGTATATCAACTACAGAAGCAGTCTACCAGTGAGGATATCAAGTACTGGAAATCTCAGGGACTGCAGATGACAGGTACAGGTATATGGACAAAAGATCGGATATTGGGGGTTCCCACTGCATCAGCACCGCTCCTAATATCCTATCTTCATGGTCCTAGACATTTGGGAAAACAATACATATCAGAACATTACAAGTCACTGTTCTGTACACACCAATTGCAGAGATTGATAGACGATCTGGTCGACTCATGCATGACTTGTGCACAGAATAATGCTCAAGGAAAAGCACACGGAAGACATGGGAATCTACCACCCCCTACAGGCCCTCTGCAAGATTTGCAGATGGATTACACACACATGCCAAAGCAACCCGGGAATATAAGATATCTCCTTGTAATAGTCTGTAGGTTCTCCGGATGGTGTGTAGCCGTACCTACTTCCGGAGAAACAGCTGGTGTGACAGCTAGGGCATTGATAAATCAATGGATTTCAGTGTATGGACTCCCTCGGGTAATTCATTCAGATCAGGGACCTGCTTTCCAGTCCAAACTAATACAAGAACTGACGAAGATTCTGGGTTTCCAGTGGAAGCTCAATATAGTCTATCACGCACAAAGTGTAGGAGTCGTGGAAAGAATGAACCGAACCATTAAGGATAGGTTAAAAAAGGCTACTTCGGGAACATTGAAGGATTGGCTGAAATTTCTACCCGCCATTCTCTACCAAATAAGAACGACACCAAATAAACAGACAGGGTTGTCACCTTATGAAGTGTTATTTGGTAGACCCCCTAATACCCGTGAGGAACCAGATATTGACAGTAACATTTTTGCCTTGCAGGAGCAGTACGTGAAACATTTGGTAGGTATACTCTCGGAAAATCATGATAAGGTTGCTGTCACCTTTCCTCCTCTTTCCACAGACCCAACTCATCCATTCTTGCCCGGAGACAAGGTTCTGGTGAAACAACTGGCTGTCCGCCACAAGACTGGTCCAATATATCAAGGTCCATTTGAGGTTCTGAGAGTTGCTCGAACGGCTGTCCTTACCGACCAGAGTCCACAGTGGATACACGCCAGCCGACTCAAGAAGACACCGGAAGGAGTCCTGAAGGAATTCCCCGGACAAGCATGAGTCTTTTGGACAAGATGCCTTCAAAGGAAATGACTTTGATCATACCCCCAAGCCTGCAAAGTAGATATGAGCAATGGCTAAGAGGCTATCCTAAACCACTTTGTCCAGAGGATCCAAAGACTATGCAGGACTTGTATGAGGAAGAATTCATGTTCAGGGAATATACCAATGAACTAGAGACTGAGGACTTGAAAGATCAAAACTTTCCTGAACCATTTAGTAAGCAGATGATTCAGAGAATGAAAATGGTGTGTGGTATAAGGAGTGATCATATGGAATGGGAATTCCATATGATCAAAGAGGGGATTGTAAGGAAATTATGTCTGTATCCACACACGTTCACATATATGTATTAATTCAGCCTTATATGCTTGTATTAAAGTATACAGAGTTCTTCTTTAAAGGAAGTAACAACAAGGTCTAGTAACACAAGCTAACAGGAAATGGCTGTCTGAAGCTCAAAACCGCATGGCTAGAAAGAGATATGCATGCTTTGCAAAAGAATGCCACATTTATGATGAAGGTATCTGGAGAGAGAATTGCTGAATGCATGACATCATAGCTGCAGAAACATATATATACATATATACCTTTTTACACTTATATCTAATATGTGCATTAGACATATATTTTACATTTGCTATAATACTGGTTATATAAGCATCTTGTATATTGACGTTCATCTTTGGTTTAGATAAGTGAAGGATGTTTTATCAGATAAATGTTGGTACAAAATAAACAAGGATGATTCCGCGAAATATTTGAACAGAGCGAAGGTTGACAAACATGGTGGTTAGATATCTAAATTCTAAGAATTATAAATGCGTCACATATGTACCTTGTTTCTAGGAAATTATCATGACTTTTTTTACTTTGGCTGTATAAAGATGAAATTGATCAATTCGTTACCTGATTGGATTAAACTTAGGGGAGGTATATGCTAATTTTGTGGTTTGAAGCTATAAATTTTCTACGATGTCAAAATAAAGCAGCAACCATTTTATACCTATCAACGTGTATTGGTCTTCAGTGGTTGTCCGGCCGGTGATTCACCCACAGACAAACCAGGGGCTCCTTTCACACCCCAACGACGAGCTCCGGGCGGGCCTCGTCCTCTGGTGGCGTTTTATAGATGATGTTATTTTTATTTGGGAAGGAGGAGAAATTGGTTTAAAAGAGTTTTTAATAGATATTAATAATGAGTTTTATTTAGATTTTACTCCTATTTATAGTTCCAAAGAAATAAATTTTTTAGATCTCACTATTTATACAATGGGGGAAAATATATGCACTAAAACGTATGAGAAACCCACAGACTCCAATAGTTATATCTCAAGGGGCAGTTGTCATTTGCCCCGATGGCTGGATAATATACCCAAGAGTCAATTCCTACGCATTAGGAGGAACTGCACAGAGATGACAGAATATGAAAGGGAAGCAGAAAAACTACAAAATAAATCTGAGTCCAAGGGATATAATGTGAACAAGCTTCTAGAACAAAAACATGAAATCAAACAAATTGAGAGGGAACAACTTTTGAAAAATGTAATAGTGGAAAAAACTGTGGTAATGAAACAGAAAGAAAATGTAGAAAAAATTCCACCCATAATTATCCTGTAATAATATATTAGTTAGATGCACAGGATGGCTGATGCACCAAACAGGGTGCTCTCAGTTAAGCAGCGTCATCCCCGCTGCTAGGAGAAACAGGAATATAAAGGAAATGACTGGGCACACCCGAGATATTTGTAGCTAGTATTTATTAAGAATATTCGAAATGATTAAGAAATAGATCTAAAAAATGGAGATGTATAGTACCGAAGTAAAACTTGAATCACTGTTACACTAATAAGCAGCATACAAGGTAAAAATTCTGCGTATTGGTGATTGGGATGATGCTGAAGTGGTCACCTGCGATAGTATATCAGACCCGACAGCCTCAATCCATTCCCAGCATAGGCAGAAAAATAATTGCATAAGATATAGACTACATTTAATCAAATTACAATGGTAAAACAATATATTGGCGGTAAAAAGAGTGATCTGGTGAAGGTGGGGTAAAATCAGATACCAATAGAATGTATTGTAAATCAGGTATCCATAAGGTAAAATGGAAATTCGTTTATCCTGAAGGTTTCCGAATGTCCAACTGTACCAAGGTACCCACAAGTTCGTATTTCCGATATAAGGTGGCACAGTGATGTTGTATGCTATATTAGCAGCAGTAGAATATGTTGGTTTATTCAGTCATTGAACCAGCGGCGTCCCGCTTTCGGTCCGAAATCAATCCAACATTAAGGCAGTAGTACATAAAGGAACGTTCTTACCGATGTTAGATGGTTCTCACGGTTGAGAGAAACCTCTGCCGTCTATCGAAACTTAATCCCGGTTTTAATGCAGTCTGGTGAATCTCGCGGTGGATGCTGTGGATCACCTGTTAGCAGTCAAATCACTGCACGAGGTCCCGCTTGTTTAGATCCTGATGAAGTATCTCAACCTTCCGGGTAGAGGTTTCAGACCGGCTGTACTTTATGAATCGGCTCAGAAATGTTCCTGGGTGAAGTCGATGCGGTGCACTCGCATAAGATTATACTTGGGGGGGTCAGGCCAGACGCGTTTCGGGGTTAGAGTATCCCCTTCCTCAGTGGCTATCCGACCTCCCCAAAAGACCATTCTTTTATGCTCTAACAAAGAGCTTTACAAAGCCCGGCTCGGACTTTGGTCCCGGAAGTCCTGTAAAAGTAATTATCCCGTCGGGGAATATTTCCCTTATTAGTATCATATTGCCGCTTTTCTTATTCTGTTTGTTTGAAATACTGTTAATGTGTATGCCCACCTCTAAATTCATAATTTCTTGTATGTTTATTACAATAAATAGGACATAAATGATATCATTTGCGATTCACTTGCGTTTTTTGTTATCGCCTCAAACCGCCCAAATAGTTGCATATACAATGTTACATATATAAATAAATAAATGGTGTATCACATATAAAGGACATTTCAAAGGTATTATCGACATTTGTCTAGATGTTCAACCGCTATATATAGGAAATTTCTATAAAAAGAGGAATGGAAAAACGAATGGTTAAAAAATAAAATAGGGGTTAAAATGAGGGAGGGGAGAATAAAGAAGGCAAAAAAGGGGGAATAGTTTCCTTATCAAGTAGATATAAAATAGATATAAAACAGGCACCAGTAATTTAAATATAGCAATGTATATAGACTCTGATCGTGGAAAAACATGTATTTGTACCTCTGTCAGATTATGTATCTGTGTACTAATAAAAATAATAAAAATAAGAATAAAAATAAAAATACAAATAAAAATAAAAATAAAAGTAAGTGGATATGGATATTGATATGTATTCATATATAGATTTTTCTAGAATTCCGGAAATATATCCGAATAATCCATATGTTTATTCATATCCAAAATTAAGGTTATCAATATCCATAAGCCTTATGTACATATTGTTTATAATTTTAATGTAATATATTGTCTTTGGACTCAAAATATGAAAAAAAAAAAAGAAAAAAATGAGAAAAATTTGGAAAAATTCCCATAAATTATTTCTAGGAACATATTTAATAAAATCTCTTACAATTCCAAAACAGTAATAGTACCGACACATATTTCATAAAAAATGTATGTATAAAAATTGATAAAAGTATATTTTATGGAAAAAAACAGACTAGTGCCATGTGCAGTCGGTCAGTGGTACATGTTAAGGAACTACCGTCGGGGGGGAACTAGCCGGGGCAAAAAGCTACTCGGCAAAGCTCACCCTCAAAGGTAGGCCCCAACCTATATTTATAAAATGCCAAATATTTCATATTCTGCATTTAGACCATCAGGAATCATGGTCTCCATTTCAAAAATTCTCTGAGTTTCTAGTCTTGACATTTTACTGATATGGTTCCCTTTTCTCCAGCTCTTTGGCACTTTATCTATAGCCGCAAATTTCAATTTAGATGGGTCACTATTATGAACAATTTTAAAATGCTTGGAGAGTGAATGGGTTTCAACACCCTTTTTAATATTCGATATATGTTCAGAAAGACGTTTCTTGAGAGTCCTTTTAGTCCTGCCTACGTATTGACGTTTGCAAGGACATTCTATCATGTAAATGACATTTTCTGTACTACAGGTTAAAAATTCTTTTATGGTATGTTTGTGTCCATTTGTGGTGGCGATTATTTCTTTTGTTTGTTTTGCAAAGGATGTTAATTTGCAATTGCCACATTGGCCACATCTAAAAAAACCTTTAAGGTCCATCCATTTTTGTATTGATGGAGCATTTTTGCATAGTACATCCTCCTTAATTGTGGGAGCTATCTTATTTCCTAATGTGGGTGCTTTAGTAAACACAATCAAGGGTTTTAGTGGGATTATTGTGCCTATAGTTTTTTCTTTTTTTAATGATGTCCCAGTGTTTATGTATGATACTTTTTATCTTAATATGTTCACTACTGTATGGTAATATTATTTTAATTTGGTTATCTATTTTTTCCTTATGAATGTTAGTTTTACCGTTAAAAAGCTCCTTTCTATCCATTTTGGTAACTTTGTCCAAAGCCAAATTTAAAATATCCTCTGGGTATTCTTTTTTTTTTAATTCTGATTTCATCTTTTTCGCCTCTATTTCAAATTGGTCCATCATTGTACAATTTCTTCTCAACCTCTGGAACTGGCCTTGCGGAATATTAGTAAGCCAACTTGGCAAGTGGCAGCTGTTATATAAAATATAACTATTCCGCGTTGAGGGCTTAGTGAACGTACATGTTTTGAGTACATTTTCATCCACATATATTTTCAAGTCTAAAAATTCTAATGTTTCTTTGCTGTTAGTTCCCGAAAATTTAAGGTTAAAATCATTATGGTTAATATCATCTAAAAACTGTTTAAGTGATTCAGGGCTTGATTGCCATATAAAAAACACATCATCGATGTATCTCTGCCAGAGCACCAGGTCCGTCCCCAGTTTTGGGGTCACAAATTTTTCTTCCCAATTGGCCATGAATAAATTAGCATAACTGGGGGCGAACCTGGTGCCCATAGCAGTGCCCCGAATCTGTAGATAAAAGGATCCATTAAAATAAAAATAATTATGATTTAAAATAAATCAATTCCCTCAATTAAAAAGTTTATCTGTTTCTCTGTTAGTCTACCCTCCGTTATAAGTTGTTCTCTTGTTGCTTTTTTGCCTTGTTCATGGTCTATGACCGTATATAAGGATTGGACATCTAAAGACCCCATTATCCAGTGTTTTTCAAATTGCATATTTTCTATTTTATTTATAATTTGCGTTGTGTCTTTGACATATGAGGGTGTATTTTTCACCTTAGTTTGAAGTAAAATGTCAATATACATTGAGAGATTTGCTGTCAATGATTCAATCCCTGAAATAATGGGGCGTCCAGGTGGGTTTGTTTTGTCCTTATGTATTTTCGGAATGCAATAAAACGCTGGTATCCGTGGGTATTTATTTAAAATGAAGTCATGTTCCTCATTATTTAAAATTCCGCTATCCATTCCTCCTTTACAAAGGTTCCCTAAATCTATATAAAATTGATCAGTGGGGTCGTTTTTTAAAATTTGATATGTAGTACTATCCACCAGTTGACGTAGGCATTCCGCATTGTATTTATCGGTGTCTTGAATCACTATGGAGCCTCCTTTGTCCGCTGGACGGATTATAATATTGTTCTCCTTTTGTAAATGTTTAAGAGCTGTAATTTCTTTTTGTGTAAGATTATTGCGTTTATACTTCGAATTACTTTTTATCTTTTTTACGTCCTTCATCACACATTCTTTAAATGTGATCAGTTCTTGACTGAGTTCATTTCGCGGATATTTTTTTGATTTATTTTTCAAAGAAGTATGTATAATCGGATCATTATTTGTAGAGGGAATAATTTCTCGATTTATTGGGTTTTTTAGGAAATATTTTTTTAAACATAATTTTCTTATGAATTTTTCCACTCCAATAAAAGTTTCAAACTTATTGAGTGGTTTTGTTGGCGCAAATTTTATGCCCTTATTGAGAAGCTGTTTCTCTGTGTCTGATAGGGTTACTGAACTGAGGTTAATGATAGCATCATTTGTGATTATGGGTGATATCTGTAGTGATGGTGTCTTTTTTCTCCTTGTTCCTCTTCGTGTCTTCCCCTTTCTGTGTCGTGATGTCTCACCCTGTGTGTGTGATTGTGATTGTGATACTCGTCTTGTGAGTTGTGTCTCCTCATGTTTGGAGTTTTGTGCATTATCCTGTGTAATGCACAAACAATTTTTTTTAGGAACATTGTGAGGCGACACTGGGACATTTTAAAAGAAGATAAAGTGATGGGAGAACCTAATTCCTAAGGTCCCATCGTTTGTATATAAAAAAGCAGCCAATATTGGGAATATATTTGCACCTACAGAAAAATGTGCCACCATAATAAAAAAAGAAAACGATAAGTCCCTGCTAAAAGGATTTTTTCCAATCAAAAAATGCATGGTTTGCAAGAAAATGCTGAAGATTAAACTATTAAACTGACTCAGATAAAAAATGGGGACGGCACATATGAATATAGCATTAGAGAGTATATAACATGCAGTACAAAAGGAGTTACTTATGCAATAAGGTGTCCATGTGAAAAGTTGTACATCGGACATACAAAGAGACAGCTAAAAAAAACTAGTGAGCGAACATTTATATAAAATAATAACACATCTAAAGGGAATCCTCTTTCAAGGCACTTTAGAGAAAAGCATAATAGGAAGTTTGAGGGGTCTTCATTTTTTGGGCTAGAAATAGTAAAAATTGAGTAGACTATATTAAAAGTATGTCTAAGAAAGAAACACAATGGATTTTCAATATGGTAATACCAATACATTTGTACCCAAGGGTCTAAATAGAGATATCAAATTATTTGGTTTTAAATAACATACTATCGGATTTGTGATGCTGGAGGAAATTGACATTGGAAAACGGGGATAATAAAAGGAGGCCATCAACAGCACCCGAGTGATTCCCTGACAAAGAGCAGCGCTCTGCTCGAAATGAGTTGGGTGTTTTTTGGTGCTCACAACAGCCCGTAGCTCAAAGTGGGGATGCTCCCTTTGCGAGTGTGGGCGTGAGGATAAGCGGAGTTTCGCTACCGTCCGGGGCAAACTCCTAATTACCAGCCTTATACCTCCAAGACCTCCTGCGCAGAAGAATCTGTATAGATCAGTACTTTGGACAAAGCGGTACTACGACTCCATACATTGGAAACAAGGTAATCTTGATGACAAGGCTAATGTGGAACGGTACAACACGGTCCTAGTAAATTGTCAGTAAGGGTCATCAGTGATAGGCTGAGCGTGGTGTCAACTTATTTATATACAAGTGATTTGTTAAGTTTTCTGTGGCAGCTATTACGGAGCTGTGAAGACACTGCTGCTTGTTTGTTGTAATTAACACCGGTGGTCAATACATTTTACATTTGTAGGTCAGAGTGCTCAACGGCAGGTATTTCCCATCAGCGCTATGCAGCAGATGAATTTATTTGGTAGGGCTGTCGGGACGCCCATATTTTAGTGGGGTGGCATGTAAGGGTGTAAGCATAATTCACTAATGCCATTGAATGTAAAGTGCATTATGCATGCAATATTGCTTTTCTGTCAGTAGATGGCGACAAAGTACATATAATGTTTTCAATGCAGTTGTTTAATATAGAGAAGTGTATATATGTTTTAACTTTCAAAGTTCAAATAATGAAAATTTTGAGACTTAGTAGGACCCTAAGAAGGGTGATAGTGAACTGCATATGCAGGTTTGAGCCTGCACTTTAAAAATGACTTGCTGCACGTCAGGAGAGAGCCCGTGTGGAGCCAGAAAGGATTTGCGGCTCACAGGGGAGACACTTGTAGCGTTGGCCACAGGAAAAACGTGGCTGACGATCCGGTTCGTGCTGGAGTGAACCAGAGGATCAAGGAAAAGCACCAAGAGACTGCCAAGAACTGTAAGTATGGTTTTACCGCATAACTTCACATTGCACTGTTCCAGGGACACTTTGGGACATATATGAAATCTGCAGGATATAGACTTCACCTTCTTCGTATTACAAATAATATTGCACAATACTTAGGGTGTACCCCAATATTAAAGCTTGCTCAGGAACATTCAGGTGCAGCCAGGCTGCTTAATGGACATTAGGGAAAATTACACAAGTACTGTGTTAGTGCTAGACAGTATTATTCCTAATATGCGTTTATGCTCTGTTACAATTCTGTTTATGTATGCTCAGCTCTTTGTTCACTATAACTGTTCAATAAATGCAAGTGTTGTAAAAGAACTGCTGTCTGTGTTTGTGTGGCAGAGTGGCTAGGTGATATATTGTGGAGATATCAGCATGAGGAGACCACTGAGTGGCACAATGACAGAGTGTGGAGGTGGCAGCAGCATGAGGAGGCCACAGAGTGGCACAATGATAGAGTCTAAAGGTGGCGGCAGCATCAAGAGGTCACAGAGTGGCTAGGTAACATAGTATGGAGGTAACGGCAGCATGAGGAGAACAGAGAGTGGCCCAATGACAGAGTCAGAAGGTGGAGGCAGCATCAGGAGGCCACAGAGTAGCACAATGACAAAGTCTGAAGGTAGCGGTAGTATCAGGAGACCACAGATTGGCCCAATGACAGAGTCTGGAGGTGGCGGCAGCATCAGGAAGCCACAGAGTGGCACAATGACAAAGTGTGGAGGTGGCAGCAGCATGAGGAAGCCACATAGTTGCACAATGACAGTGTCTGAAGTTGGCATCAGCATCAGGAGGCCACAGGGTAGCACAATGACAGTCTGAAGGTAGCAGAAGCATAAAGAGGCCATAGAGTGGCGCAATGACAGAGTGTGCAGGTGGCAGCAGCATGAGGAAGCCACATAGTGGCACAATGACAGTGTCTGAAGTTGGAATCAGCATCAGGAGGCCACAGGGTGGCTAGGTGACATAGTGTGCAGGTGGCGGCAGCATGAGGAGACCACTGAGTGGCCCAATGACAGAGTCTGAAGGTGGCGGAAGCTTTAGGAGGCCACAGAGTGGCACAATGACAGTCTGAAGGTAGTGGAAGCATAAGGAGGCCATAGAGTGGCACAATGACAGAGTGCAGAGGTGGCAGCAGCATGCCGAAGCCACAGAATGGCACAATGACAGAGTGTGGTGGTGGTGGCAGCATCAGGAGGCCATTGGATGTCTAAGTGACATAGTCTGGAGGTGGCAGCAGCATAAGGAGGCCACAGAGTGGCAAGGTGGCATACTGCGAAGGTGGGTGGTAATACCAGTACTCAATGAAGATGATGGCTGAAAGAAGGAGCACTTGGTATCAGATGTTTAACTTTAGGCGGGTTGCAGCATCAGAATAGTAGCTGAGGCAGGTAGCCAAAAGAAACCAGACTCTTTTATCATAGTGTTGGTGTGGCACCAAGCATGATCTAGTTTGGTGCATCAGGCATAGAGATTGCCTTGCGGTTCGCCCAGCGGTTTCAAGGACAGTTAGGGACACTAAATGCCAAATACTAGTTTCTGCCAAATACTGATTGAAGGCTGTGATACACCTGCTCCACAAAATACTGATTGAGGGGTGACATATACCTGTTTCCAATAAAGAAATATGTAAATTATAGTGAGCACTCAATATCTGTGGTCATATATCAGGTCTGTTGATATGACTATTTTATTAGAACATGAAATGGTGCATACAATAGATATAGCATAATAAAATATCGTACCTTAAGATTAAAATTAAATAATAAAACAAAATATGGAAAAACACAGTTGGTTATACCGATAGAAAATTGGTCACTTAAGGTTGGTATTGTCTCCTTATAGAGGCTGCAATTATGTTTTTATAGGTGTTGCAACATTGTTCCCAACGTTAAATATCTCAGTTATCAATGGTGTGTCCGTGCATGTAGTTAGCCAGAAGTACTCACTGTTTGGGGTTCGGCTCGTGTGTAACTGTCCGTGGTGGCGTCCCACCGTGGGTCAGTGCACTCACCCAATGTAACGTTTTTGGAGTGTCTTCCGATATTCACGGTCCGCGGTGTTGTTGCGGTAATCCTGCTCCCCAAGAGACCGCTGTGCGTCCCTCGTGTAGCTGGCGTCCTGCTTTTTTGCTGACACTACACGTGATCAGGGCGCCGGGGAGGTCTTTACCCGATGAAAAGTTGTGGGATATCTCCCGATGATCAAAGTCTGCGGTTACGGTAATCCTGCTTCCAGGTGGCCGCTGTGTGTCCCACGTGTGGCTGGCGTCCTGTGCTTTTTGCCGGCACTCCACGTGATCAGGGCGCCGATGAAGTCTCTACCTGTGATTGGTTCAAGACTCCTGTGATGAATTAGGAATATTTTCGATCACCGTCTATGCGGTCGTGTCTGTGATTCCGTGTGCTGATCAGCTCCGATGGGTTAAAGTGTCCAGTCGTCTATAAGGATCCCAACCGCTATTGGGCGGTTGGGATCCTTAGCGGTTGGGATCCTTATAGACGACTGGACACTTTAACCCATCGGAGCTGATCAGCACACGGAATCACGGACACGACCGCATAGACGGTGATCGAAAATATTCCTAATTCATCACAGGAGTCTTGAACCAATCACAGGTAGAGACTTCATCGGCGCCCTGATCACGTGGAGTGCCGGCAAAAAGCACAGGACGCCAGCCACACGTGGGACACACAGCGGCCACCTGGAAGCAGGATTACCGTAACCGCAGACTTTGATCATCGGGAGATATCCCACAACTTTTCATCGGGTAAAGACCTCCCCGGCGCCCTGATCACGTGTAGTGTCAGCAAAAAAGCAGGACGCCAGCTACACGAGGGACGCACAGCGGTCTCTTGGGGAGCAGGATTACCGCAACAACACCGCGGACCGTGAATATCGGAAGACACTCCAAAAACGTTACATTGGGTGAGTGCACTGACCCACGGTGGGACGCCACCACGGACAGTTACACACGAGCCGAACCCCAAACAGTGAGTACTTCTGGCTAACTACATGCACGGACACACCATTGATAACTGAGATATTTAACGTTGGGAACAATGTTGCAACACCTATAAAAACATAATTGCAGCCTCTATAAGGAGACAATACCAACCTTAAGTGACCAATTTTCTATCGGTATAACCAACTGTGTTTTTCCATATTTTGTTTTATTATTTAATTTTAATCTTAAGGTACGATATTTTATTATGCTATATCTATTGTATGCACCATTTCATGTTCTAATAAAATAGTCATATCAACAGACCTGATATATGACCACAGATATTGAGTGCTCACTATAATTTACATATTTCTTTATTGTTAACCCCTTATGTGGTTGGGGTGAACCACATCATAGTTAGAGCACCGAACCTGGTAAACAGAAGGGTGAGCCACTATAAACCTATAATATATACCTGTTTCCGCCAAATACTGATTGAGGGATGCTATATACCTGTTTCCGCCAAATACTTATTGAGGGGTGCTATATACCTGTTTCCCCCAAATTCTGATTGAGGGGTGCCATATACCTTCTTCCACTAAATACTGATTGAGGGGTGCTATTGCTATATACCTTCTTCCAACAAATACTGAATGAGGGGTGCAATACACCAGCTTCCACAAAATACTGATTGAGTGGTGCTATATACCTGTTTCCGCAAAATACTGATTGAGGTGTGCCATATAAATTCTTCCACCAAATACTGATTAAGGGGTGCTATTGCTATATACCTTCTTCCAACAAATACTGATTGAGGGGTGCAATACACCTGCTTCCACAAAATACTGATTAAGGGGTGTTATATACCTGTTTCCACCAAATACTGATTGAGGTGTGCCATATAAATTCTTCCACCAAATACTGATTGAGGGCTGCTTAACCACTTCACATCTGGGCCATTTGTCCCCTTCCTGACCAGGCAAAATTTTGCAAGTCTGACATATCTCACCTTATGTGGTAATAACTTTGGAACACTTTTTACTTATCCAAGTCATTCAGAGATTTCCTTGTGACACATTGTACATCATGCTAGTCATAAATTTGAGTCAATATATTTCACCTTTAAAAAATTCTAAATTTACCAAAAATTTGGAAAAATGTGCAGTTTTCTAAATTTAAATTTCTCTGCTTTTAAAACAGAAAGTGATACCTCATAAAATATGTATTACTTAACATTCCCCATATGTCTACTTTATGTTGGCATCATTTTGGAAATGTAATTTTATTTTTTGGGGACGTTAGAAGGCTTAGAAGTTTAGAAGCAATTCTTAACATTTTTAAGAAAATTGACAAAACCCACTTTTTAAGGACCAGTTCAGGTCTGAAGTCACTTTATAAACCAGTTACTTTACAAACTTTGTTAACTCATTAGGCGTTCCACAAGAATTAAAGGAAAATGGAGATCAAATTTTTATATTTCACTGTTTTGGCAGATTTTCCATTTTAATCCAATTTTTTCTTTAACACATTGATGTTTAAAAGACAAACAAAACTCAATATTTATTACCCAGATTCTGAAGTTTACAGAAACACCCCACATGTGGTCATAAACTGCTGTATGGGTACACGGCAGGGCGCAGAAGAAAAGGAGCGCCACATGATTTTTAGATGACATGTCCCATTTGAAGCCCTCAGATGTACCCTTACAGTACAAACTCCCAAGAAGTGACCCCATTTTGGAAACTAGTGGATAAGGTGCCAGTTTTATTGGTACTATTTTTGGGTACATATGATTTTTTGATCAGTCATTATAACACTTTATGGGGCAAGGTGACAAAAAAAAAATGGTTGTTTTAGCACAGTTATTATTTATTTATTTTTACAGCGTTCACCTGAGGGTTTCGGTCAAGTCACATTTTTATAGAGCAGATCGTTACGGACGTGGCGATACATAATATGTATACTTTTTCTCATGTATTTAAAGGGAACCTGTCACCAGTTTTATGGTGTCCTAACTAAGGGCAACATAAATAAGTGACTGATTGTCTTAGCAAAATGCTGGGTCACTTTCTTAGATTGACCCAGTCAATCTGCCAACATCTTGTATTGAAAAGCTCCAGCTGATAATGATGAGTCATGAATATTCATGAGCTCCTGACTCTCCCCACCCACCTGCTGCTGAGTGACAGTTTGTTTCCATAGGAATCAGCAGCAGGTGGGCAGGGGAGTGGCTATAGCTCTGAATTAAATATACGCTGGACTCAATGACATCACGCAGGACTCGAATCAGCTCATTAGCATGTGGCATGCGGCATCTTTGTGTGTATATTATGAGGTAACCATCTGTCACACCAGTAAGTGAATACATCTAAGGTACTGTTTAGTAGTTAATGATTGTATATAATTAGTTAGATTATAATCAAATATCCACATGACAGGTTCCCTTTAAGTTTTACACAATAATAGCATTTTTGAAACAAAAAAATATGTTTTAATGTGTCCATGTTCTGAGAGCTATGTTTTTTTAATTTTTTTTAGCGATTTTCTTATGTAGAGGCTCATTTTTTGCGGAATGAGGTGACGGTTTTACTGGTACTATTTTGTGGGTGCGTCTTTTTGATCACTTGGTGTTGCTCTTTTTGTGATGTAATGTGACAAAAATGGCTTTTTTGACACAGTTATTTTTTTTATGGTGTTTATCGGACTGGGTCGATCATGTGATATATTTACAGAGCTGGCCGTCACAGACGCGGCAATACCAAATATATCTATTTTATTTTATTTTGTCTATTTTTTATTTTTTTATTCCTTACATGGGGAATTATTTTTTTACATGTGAAACCTTTTTTTATTTTATTTTTTTAACACTTTACATATTTTATTTTATTTTTTCTTACACTTTGTGTCCCCCATAAGGTCATACAAGACCTTTTTCACTGTTGATTTCTCCTGTAACTGGGCCCCAGGTACAGAAGAAATACACCCCCCATAGAGGCTGTACAGCACAATAAAGCGCTGTACAGCCTCAATGCAGGGCAGCTCCTGCACTCTCCGGTCCCGGCAATCACATGACCGCCGGGCCGAAAAAGGAAACGCATAGCACTTCCTGCACTGTATACACAGCGCTTATTGAGCGCTGTGTATACAGCGATCTAGAAGGCAGGGACACCTGGGCACTGTCCCTGCCTTCTCTAAGGGTTGCCCTGCTGTCACTGACAGCGGGCAGCCTGATCAGCAGCTGCAAGATTAGCATGCAGCTGTGATCTCTGAAAGGACTTCTTAATAAGTCCATTAGGAGATTGACAACCACCTCCCGGATGTTTATATTCAATGGGCGGATGGGAGGTGGTTAAAAAAATACTGATTGAGGGGTGCCATATACCTGTTTCTGCCAAATACTTATTGAGGGGTGCCATATACCTTATTCCACAAAATACTTATTGAGGGGTGCTATTGCTATATATCTTCTTCCACCAAATACTGACTGAGGGGTGCAATACAACATTTTCCACCAAATACTGATTGAGGGGTGTCATATACCTTCTTCCACCAAATACTGATTGAGGGGTGCAATGCACAATTTTCCACCAAATACTGATTGAGGGGTGTCATATACCTTCTTCCACTAAATACTGATTGAGGGGTGCTATTGCTATATACCTTCTTCCACCAAATACTGATTGAGGGGTGCAATACACTTATACCAAATACTGATTGAGGGGTGCCATATTCCTGTTTCCACCAAAAACTGATTGAGGGGTGCTATATACCTGTTTCCGCAAAATACTGATTGAGGAGTGCCATATACTTTCTTCCACTAAATACTTATTGAGGGGTGCTATTGCCATATACCTTATTCCACTAAATACTGATTGAGGGGCACAATACACCTGCTTCCACAAAATACTGATTGAGGGGTGCCATATTCCTGTTTCCGCTAAATACTGATTAAGGGGTGCTATATACTTGTTTCCACCAAATACTGATTGAGGGGGTGCCATATACCTTCTTCCACCAAATACTGATAGAGGGCTGCAATGCACCGGCTTCCACAAAATACTGATTGAGGGTTGCCATACATCTGTTTCCGCCAAATACTGATTATGGGGTGCTATATATCTTCTTCGACTAAATACTGATTGAGGGGTGCTGTTGCTATATACCTTCTTCCACTAAATACTGAGAGGGGTGCAATATACCTACTTCCACAAAATACTGATTAAGGTGCGCCATATTCCTGTTTCCGCCAAATAATGATTGAGGGATCCTATATACCTGTTTCCGCCAACTACTGATTGAGGGTGCCTATGGTGTACGCCGTGACACTGTTGCCACGCTTGCTGTTGCCAGTGGCAACATGTTGCTGTTTTGGCATTTTGTGGCAGTGTCACAGGTTTTGCTGTGTGCTCCGTGACTTGCTGGCCACGCATACTGTTGTCTGCAGCAACCTGTTGCCTTTTGCTTGTGTGTGCAATTCCCCTTTTAGTAGTGTCTCCTTGCTGTGTTGTGTGTGGGGTTAATACACTGGCTGGAGTAAAGTGGCGAGTTGGGTATGGTCTCAGGTTCCTTTATATACTTTTGCTTGGAGCCTGTGATCAGTTTTGGTTTGTCTGCCTTGCATGTGAGATGCTTGCTCTGTGCATGAATAAGATCTGAGGGCCATACAAGTTTGACATTGATGTTCTTTGCAATGTCATCTGCAATGTCATACTGTGTGTTTCCTCCTTGTCTTCCTTCCCCTCCTGATGTGTTGTTTATGGTGTGGGTTTGAGTTGGAGGTTTATTGTACGTCTTGTTTGTTGTTGCATGTCTGGAATGTTGTTGGTGTTTGTCCCTGCATGTGTCCAAGACGTTTCCCTTTGTTTGTGTTACCTCCGAAAGGTTTCCCAGAGGGGTGAACCATAAGCCTAAATGCAGCGCTGCCTGGAGCTTCCGTGCATCTTGTGTTCGTATGGAGGTCCGGGTAGAAGTTTGGTGTCGTTTCTCCATCTCTGCTGCGGCAGGTAAGTGTTGGTTGTTGCAAGTGTTCTGTTGTTACACTGTGTACTTACCTGCCGTGCAGTTGCTGCATTGGCTTTCTCTCTGTCAGCTACTGGGCCTCTGGAGATTCCTTACATCCGTAGTGTTGGAGGAAATGGAGGTCTCTGCCCTGTCACAATGTTGAGGGTGATGCAGGGGTTCCTAGACTTCTAGGTTAGTGGGTATGAGCCCCTTTACCATTGAAGGCGGCTAAAACAGCCAGGAGACTAGGGCTGCTTGAGGGAAGTTTTAGGAGGTGACCAGCTCCCTTTTCCATGCCTATGGCCTAGTATTTGGTAACATTGTACTGTGAGGGGTATTCCCCACTCCCCACCGTGACAGTATGTCAAACTTAGGCTCCTCAGTATATTTTGCCTTCGGAAGAGGGCCCAGCATGTGTCGCCTGCCATTTTCTGGCGCGCATGCTTATGCTCCGGACGGAGGGTAAAAGGTGAGACACTGTTAACAGTGTGGTTCTCTGTGACAGTGGTTGCAGTAGGTGTGAACCGTCACTTGTGTTTGCGTCTCTCCTCGTCCATTTCTCATTTGTTTTGTTGCTGGTGTTGCGTGCTGGCTGGATTACTTTGGTGTACTGGCTATATGCTGGTTGGGGATTCATGCTGGCAGCAACTTGGTGCGAACCGTGTCTGAGTTTGATGTAGTGTTCAGTGCAGTCTCTCCTGGCTATTTGGTGGCTGGCACCCTGGTTCCTGTGTGTTGCTCCAGGGGCTGGCGGCAGTCTTGTAGAGACTTCCTTGCACTGGCGCTGAATCTGCTACTCTGCCCCTCTGTTTGTTGTGCTCCACTAGCTTCCCCTTTTCTGTTTGGGGGGGCAGTGAGGGGTGGGAGTGTCAGGGCCTATGGTGTATGACGTGACACTGTTGCCACGCTTGTGGCAACATGTTGCTGTTTTGGCATGTTGTGGCAGTGTCACGGGTTTTGACGTGTGCGCCATGATTTTCTGGCCACGCAAGCTGTTGTCTGCAGTAACCTGTTGCCTTTTGCTTGTGTGTGCAATTTCCCTTTAAGTAGTGTCTCCCTGCTGTGTGGGGTTAATACACTGGCTGGAGCAAAGTGGTGAGTTGGGTGTGGTCTCAGATCTCTTTATATACTTTTGCTTGGAGCCTGTGATCAGTTTTTGTTTATCTGCCTTGCATTTGAGATTCTTGCTTTGTGCATGGATGAGATCTGAGGGCCATCCAAGTTTGACATTGATGTTCTTTGCAATGTCATCTGCGATGTCAAACTGTGTGTTTCCTCCTTGTCTTCCTTCCCCTCCTGGTGTGTTGTTTATGGTGTGGGTTTGAGTTGGAGGTTTGCTGTACGTCTTGTTTGTTGTTGCAAGTCTGGGAAGTTGTTGGTGTTTGTCCCTGCATGTGTCCAAGACGTTTACCTTTGTGTGTGTTACCTCCGAAAGGGGGCTGGTTTCCCAGAGGGGTGAACCATAAGCCTGAATTCAGCGCTGCCTGAAGCTTCCATGCATCTGGTTTTCTCATGGAGGTCCGGGTAGAAGTTTGGTGTCATTTCTCGATCTCTGCTGCGGCACGTAAGTGTTTGTTGTTGCTAGTGTCCTGTTGTTACACTGTATACTTACCTGCCATGCAGTTGCTGCATTGTCTTTCTCTCTGTCAGCTACTGGGCCTCTGGAGATTCCTTTCATCCGTGATGTCGGATGAACAGAAGGACTCTGCCCTGTCCCAATGTTGAGGGTGATGCAGGAGTTCCTACACTTCTAGGTTCGTGGGTATGAGCCCCGTTACCATTGAAGCTGGCTCATACAGCCAGGAGATTAGGGTAGCTTGAGGAAAGCTTTAGGAGGTGACCAGCTCCCTTTTCCCTGCCTATGGCCTAGTATTTGGTGACATTGTATGGTGGGGGGGGGGTTTACCCACTCCCCACCGTGACACATATACTTTCTTCCACTAAATACTGATTGAGGGGTGCAATACACCTACATCCACAAAATACTGATTGAGTTCTGCGATCCACCTTCTTCCACTAAATACTGATTAAGGGGTGCCATATACCTGTTTTTGCCAAATACTGATCGAGGGGTGCCATATAACTTCTTCCACCAAATACTGATTGAGGAGTGCAATGCACCTACATCTATAAAATACTGATTGAGTGCTGTGATCCATCTTCTTCCACAAAATACTGATTGAGGAGTGCCATATACCTGTTTCCGTCAAATACTGATTGAGGGGTGCTATATACCTGTTTCTGCCAAATACTGATTGAGGGGTGCCATATACCTTCTTCAACCAAATACTGATTTAGGGCTGTGATACACCTGCTTCCTCAAAATACTGATTGAGGGGTGCCATATATCTGTGTCCGCCAAATACTGATTATGGGGTGCTATTTACCTTCTTCCACCAAATACTGATTGAGGGGTGCAATACACCTACATCCACAAAATACTGATTGAGTTCTGCGATCCACCTTCTTCCACTAAATACTGATTAAGGGGTGCCATATACCTGTTTTCGCCAAATACTGATCGAGGGGTGCCATATACCTTCTTCCACCAAATACTGATTGAGGAGTGCAATACACCTACATCCAAAAAATACTGATTGAGTGCTGTGATCCATCTTCTTCCACAAAATACTGATTGAGGAGCGCCTTATACCTGTTTCCGTCAAATACTGATTGAGGGGTGCTATATACCTGTTTCTGCCAAATACTGATTGAGGGGTGCCATATACCTTCTTCAACCAAATACTGATTTAGGGCTGTGATACACCTGCTTCCTCAAAATACTGATTGAGGGGTGCCATATACCTGTTTCTTCCAAATACTGATTGAGGGATGCCATATACCTGTTTCCGCCAAATACTGATTGAGTGGTGCTATATAACTTCTTCCACTAAATACTGATTGAGGGGTGCTATTGCTATATACCCAATTCCTCCAAATACTGATTGAGGGGTGCAATAGGCCTGCTTCCCCAAAATACTGATTGAGGGGTGCCATATACCTGTTTCTGCTAAGTATTGATTGAGGGGTGCTATATACCTGTTTCCGCCAAATACTGATTGAGGAGTGCTATATACCTGTTTCCGCCAAATACTGATTGAGGGCTGCAATATGCTCTCTTTCACAAATATTGCCCTTCTCTATGGACTTAGGCAGAGGTTCATTTAGAAAATGACAAACAGAAGAAGAGGCAAACTGTTCTGCAGGGATGGTAGGGGTCAAGCAGGTTCGCCAGAGCCTAAGTGGGAAGGTGGAGATGGCGCGTGCGATAACTTCAAAAGGCGCACCAGAGTTGGATGAGTGGCTCACTCAGCCTTCTGCTTCTGCACCCTCCTCTTTCTCTGTATCTGCACCCACCTCACTCTCTGCTGTGTGCACCCCCAAAGACACCACCACCACCATATCCCCTCCACTCGAGTCAGAGGAATTATTTTCACATCCATTCCCAGACCTAACCGATGCACAGACATTCTTGGCGTTAGATGAGGAAGAGGAAGTAGCAATGGCCCAAGGAGGGTGGTCCCCGCTGTTGCTGCATACTCCGAGATCTCTAAGGTGATGATGATGACGTGTCAAAGGGCGTCACGTGGGTGCCCACAAGAGAGGAAGAAGAGGGGAGTTCAGAGGGAGATACAGAGCAGCAGATAGGGAGGAGAAGGAGGAGAAGCAGGCAAAAAGCAGACTACAAATGTATCTGAAGTGAGCCATCCACCATGCACAGTCACATCTGGCACTCACAGGACACCGGCACATGGCCCCGCAGTGTGGGCTTTTTTTAACGTGTCAGCTGCTGACATTAGTGTTGTCATCTGCAGCCTGTGTTGTCAATGCATAAGTCGCGGTAAGCCCAACACTCACCTAGGGACGACCGCCTTAAGAAGGCACCTGGCCTCCCGTCACTGAGCCCAGTAGGAGCAACACCGTTAGAACCCACCAAGCCACACCCTAGCGCTCCACATCCTGTCTCTTCTCCTTCTCCTCTCTCCTCCCATTTGTCCTCCACTCCACCTTCCACCGTGCATTTGTGTTCATATGGTACAAGGCAGGCTTCCATGACCCAAATATTTGAGTGTAAAAAAGTCAAGACACCGGATTATCCTCTTGGCTGATTGCTGGCTTGTTGGGACTGCTTGCTGGCCAACTACTGCCATATAAATTGGTGTACTCGGAGGCCTTTAGAAAATTTGTGGCCATTGGCACACCACAATAGAAGGTTCACAGAAGCAAATATTTCTCCCTGAAGGTCATCCCTGAACTATATGGCCACGTTCAGCGGCAAGTTAATATATCTATGGCACACAGTGTCGGTGCCAAGATACATCTGACCACAGACACATGGACTAACAAACACGTGCAAGGAAGGTACATAACTTTTACTGCCTACTGGGTAAAAATTCTGATGGCATGTAGCCCATGGCACCCGTGTGGATTTGGTGTTACCGCCATGGATTCCATGCAGGCCGGCCTCTTCTCCTCCTCCTACTCCATCCTTTGTCTCCTCGTCGGTTGACTCCTCCTTTTTCACTGCTACCGCCTCTTCCGCTGCAGCCCCCAAGCTCCCAGAACCTATTCATCATGCCAAGTGAGACGTTGCCATGCTGCGGCTGTTGTGCCTGGAAGCCAGAGCCACACCGTTACTGCACTGCTTTCAGCTCTGCGGTCACAGGCCTATCATTGGCTAACTCCGCTAAATTTGACAGTTGGTAAAGTGGTGTGCGACAACGGTCTACACCGGTGCCAGTCTGCACAGGCGATAGTAGATTGGGTTGCTGACAGTGCCTCCAGTTCCTTCACATTGTCTCCCAACCAGTCTCCTGCTGAAAGATCAGAGTTGGCGCCTGCAGCCGATGTCCATCAGTCTTTCACCTCAGCACCTTGCAAATCAGCCAAGCAGTCTGAGCCCCAAGTCATGTAGCAGACTCTTCTGCTTTTTGATGACTCTGTTAGCAGGGTTTCCCAGGGCCATCCACATATCCCTGCCCCAGATGTGGAAGAGATTAAGTGCACCGATGCCCAACCACTTACTTTTCAAGATGAATACATGGGAGGACAATGGCAGGACGTCTCGGATGATGACAAAACAAAGGTGCCAACTGCTTGTGCTTTCAAAAGTGTGCAGACCAACAAGGAGGGCAGGTGTGAAGACTGGATGGAAGATGATGTGGTGGACGATGAGGTCCTCGACCCCACATGGAATCAAGGTCATGCGAGTGAACTATGTAGTTCGGAGGAAGAGGCAGTGGTCGCACAGAGCCACCAGCACAGCAGAAGAGGGAGCAGGGTGCAAAAGCGGAGCAGCCGTCCTCTAGACAGTACGCCTTCTACTTCCCAACGCAGCAAGGAACCGAGCACACCAAAGTCAGCTCCAAGGGGTTCCCTGGCATGGCAGTTCTTCAGACAATGTGCTGATGACAAGACACGAGTGGTTTGCACGCTATGCAATCAGAGCCTGAAGCGAGGCATAAACGTTCTCAACCTAAGCACAACCTGCATGACCAGGCATTTAAGTGCTAAGCACGAGCTGCAGTGGAGTAGACACCTCAAAAACCAAGAAAGGTCTCTGGCTTCTCCTGCTTCCTCTTCTGCTGGAGTCTCGGCCTCTTCATCCACCTCTGGAGTGACAGTGCCACCTGCCACCCCGCAAACAGAGGATCTGCCAGCAACACCAACACCTGGGTCACCAAGCATCTCCACAATGTCCCACGGAAGCGTTCAGCTCTCCATCTACCAAACACTGGAGAGGAAGAGGAAGTACCCCCCTACCCACCCGAGATCCCTAGCCCTGAATGCCAGCATTTCTAAATTACTGGCCTTTGAAATGCTGTCATTCCGCTGTTGGAGACTGATAGTTTTAAAGGCCTTATGGCGGTGGCTGTCCCAAAGGATGTCGTGTCCAGCCGCCACTACTTTTCCAGGCGACCCATCCCTTCCCTGCTCAACCAAGTAGGAGACAAAATCAGGTGTGCACTGCGCAATGCCATCTGTGGCAAGATGCCCCTCACTATGGATACGTGGACCAGTAAGCAAGGTCAGGGACATTATATCTCCATAACAGCACACTGGGTAAATGCAGTGGAGGCTGGGCCTGAGGCGGATAGCAGTTTAGACCATGTCCTTCCACCACCGAGGATTGCAAGGCTCTTCAGTTTGCCTCCTGTTGCTTCCTCCTCCTACTCCGCTTCCTCATCATCTACCGGCTCCTCATCCGGTCAGCGTAACACCTTCACTACCAACTTCAGAACAGCCAGGGGTAAATGACAGCAGACAGTTTTAAAACTTGTTTGGGGAACAAACCCCACACCATGCAGGAGCTGTGAACGGGCCTTGAACAAAAGACCGATGAGTGGTTGGTGCCAGTGAGCCTTAAGCCCGGCCTGGTGGTGTGCGATAATGGGCGAAATCTCATAGCAGCTCTGGGACTAGCCGGTTTGACACACATCCCTTGCCTGGCACATGTGCTGAATTTGGTGGTGCAGAGATTACTTAAAAATTACCCCGATATGTCAGAGCTGCTGCATAAAGTGTGTGCCTTCTCCGCAACGACCGCCGAGTTGCCTACATTCTAATTTGTGCTGATTACTGGGTGGCCACGCTGCTGGATCCCCGTTGCAAGGACAACATACCGTCCTTAATTCCGTCACTGGAGCGTGGTCGTAAAATGCGCAAGTACAAGCGCACGCAGGTAGACGTGCTGCTGGTGGCATTCCCACCTGACAGCGGGGGCACAGTGGAAGCACAAGGTGAAGGCAGGAAGAGGAAGAGGTCGCCAACGCAGCTGGGGCACCGCCAGCACCTCAGAAGGCAGGGTTAGCATGGCCGAAATGTGGAAAAGCTTTGTCAGCACGCCACAACAACCAGCTCCACAAGCTGATATGGAACGTCTTACCCTGGGTTCAGACCTGAGCGTTCTGAAAGGAGCGCTCTGTATGCGCGATTGTACGGGCGTTTACAATCGCGCATACAGAGACAAGCGAACACACATTGTCGCGCATTCCCAAAAGTCTATGTACGGGAACGCGCGACAAAACGCCTCAAAGAAGCTCAAGAACTTTTTTGAGCGTCGGGCGTTTTACAGCGTGATCGTACGCGCTGTAAAACGCCCAGGTGAGAACCATTCCCATAGGGAATCATTGGTTTCTCCTTGTTGAGCGTTTTACAGCGCGTAGGAACGCGCTGTAAAACGCTCAGGTCTGAACTTAGGGTTAGGGTACTTTCACACTAGCGTTTTTCTTTTCCGGAACAGGGGCTAAATACCGGAAAAGAACTGATCAGGCATATCCCAATGCATTCTGAATGGAGAGTAATCCGTTCAGGATGCATCAGGATGTCTTCAGTTCAGCCGTTTTGACTGATCAGGCAAAAGATAAAACCGTAGCATACTACTGTTTTATCTCCGGCGAAAAAACTGAAGACTTGCCGGAATGCCGGATCCGGCATTCTTCCTCATAGGAATGTATTAGTGCCGGATCCGGCATTCAAAGTACCGGAATGCCGGATCCGTCCTCCCGGCCTGCGCATGTCCAGACCAGTAAAAATGTTTAAAAAAATACAAGACGCATCCGTCTGTCCGCATGACAAGCGGAGAGATGGATCCGTTCTTGCAATGCATTTGTGAGACGGATCCGCATCCGGATCCGTCTCACAAATGCCTTCAGTCACATCCAAATCGGAGGATCCGGCGGGCAGGTCCGACGATTGAACTTCCCGCCGGATCACACTGCCGCAAGTGTGAAAGTAGCCTTAGCAGGAGGCAGCATTTCACCAACATGGTGGAATAGTATGTGTGCACACGCCTACACATACTGAATGGGTCTCCAAATTGGGCACATGGCGCATGCCCTGCAGCCAGTGTATTATCTGAACGTGTGTTTAGCTTGGCAGGGGGCGTCATCACAGACAAGCGCAGCCCGCTGTCCACAGCTAATGTGGACAAGCTCACATTCATTAAAATGAACCAGGCATGGATCCTACAGGACTTGTCCGTACCTTGTGCAGAATAGACATGTATACCGGCCTTAACCAGCCATTGTTATACTGCAGCGCGATTGCTCATACTTGTATTTGGGATATTTCACACTCTTTTGGAGTGTACCCTAATAAAAAAAAAAAAAAAAAATCTTTTTTATTTATACGTATTTTATTTTATGTCCTTTCACTACTTTGTCAGTTAAATTTTCGGTTAATATTCACCAATTTTTGGGTGTGATGTACCACTGCTATACCTATTAGACCGGTAAAAAAATAAAAAAAATTGGTCAGTTACATTTCCGGTTGAAATTCAAAATGTTTTGGGTGTGATGTACCACTGCTATACCTAGTTGGCAGCTTAAAAAATTTCAATCATTTTTCTTTTACATTTTCGGGTGACAATAAAAAAAAAAAAATTCTGTCATAGACCCCTAATCTACCAAGTAGACAGGTTCATAAATTTCTGTAATTTTTCTGTTACATTCTTGTGTTGATATTTTACCATTTTGGATGTGAATAAACCTCTGCTCTGCATAGGTGACAGGGAATACAATTTCAGAAATTCTTCTTTAATTGATGCGCTCCAGCTCCTTTCATTCAATGCTTAAACTTTAACAAGTTGTCCCACATTTGAGCTTCAATAATTTGTCCCACATTTCCACTTTACTAATTTTTCCCACATTTGCGCCTCAATAACTTTTCCCACATTTGCGCTTCAGTAATTTGTCCCACACTTGCGCCTCAAAAACCTTTTCCCACATTTGCGCCTCAGTAATTTGTCCCACATTTGCACCTCAATAACTTTTCCCATATTTCCACTCGATCCCAAAAAACATTTAATACATTTATCTCCCTTGGATGTGGTCTCTCTTTCTCACGCTCCCTCTCCAGAGTGCAACCCTGATTCGCAGATAACCGTGATCAACATGGTAGGCTCAGAAAAGAGTATCGAAAGTTGATAGAGAAGATATCCAAATGGATGGTGGATGTCACTAGGGCACCTCTGCATAGGTGACAGGAACATAAATTTAAAAAAAATCGTCTGTTACATTGTCAGGTGACATTTTTCAAATTTTGCCAGATAGAAATCCCTGCTCTGCATAGTTGACAGGGAAAAAATTTAAGGAATTCTTAATTAATTGATGCGAGCCACATCCTTTCTTTCAATCCCTAAACTTTAAAAAGTTGTCCCACATTTATGTTTTAATACTTTGTCCCATATTTCCGCTCTATCATTTTAAATTTGAAACAATTAATCCTTCCTTCGATGTTTCTCACGCTCCCTCCCCGGCCTGGAACCCTGATTCGCTGATAACCGTGATCAACATGGTAGGCTCAGAAAAGAACATCGGAAGTTGATAGAGAAGATATCCAAATGGATGGTGGACGTCACAGGGAGAAGTTGGAGTCAACAAAGCGGCAACAGGGCCTCTTCTGGCTAACGTTTACAAATCAAAAATACCACAGTGACATTCCCTATATTTTTTATTAATCATTCCAATAACAGGGCATCTTAAGAGTCTTGTATTGTTATTTATCGTCACTACCTCCCCAAGTCGGGAGTCGGTAATTGCCGCACGCCCCGTCCCTATCTTGGAAGCTTATGCTTCAATACTTTGTCCCACATTTCCGCTCAATTACATTTAATTTCATCCATTGACCTCCCTTGCATGTGGTATCCTTTTCTCAGCTCCCTTTTCCGGCCTGGAACCCTGATTCCCCACCACCCGTGATCAACATGGTAGGCGCATAAAAAAACATTGAAAGTTGATAGAGCAGATATCAAATTGGATCGTGAACATCACGGGGACGTGCGACATGGTGGTGCAGTAAGTGTGCACATGCCTACACAAACTGACTGACAGGGGTCAGCCCCTGCAACTTCTGGGTCTTCAAATTGGGTCACCAAGAGAGTTCTTCTTGGGGTAACTCTGGCCCCCGCCGCACTAAACACCCACTCTGATGCCACACTACTGACTTGGCAGGACAGCTTTTCCAGGGCAAACTCTGCTAGTTGCTGCCACAAATCTAGTTTGGCTGCCCAGTAGTCCAGCGGGTCTTCAATGTGGGTCGGCAGGGTGCTGTCCAAGTATGGGACCACCTACTGGTTCACGCCCTGCTCTATATATAGTTGCTGGTGAGTAGTTTCTTCACTATGCGGGTGAAGGAAGCTGCTCATCAGTGACTCTATACTTAGGCTGATGCTGATGGAGCTGGCACTGCTCCTGCCACCCCACCTCTCCCCAGCAGCCATGGCAGTGGAACGTGAGCGCAGAGAGACCCCCTGTCAAACCAACAAGAGGATGGACGACGGTGCAGATAGGCAGCGATTAACTCACTACAAAGGATGTCTCTATAGTAGTTCAGTTTGTCCTCTCTCTCAGCGGGTGTAAGAAAGGTCCCCATTTTGGACAGGTAGCGAGGGTCCAACAAGGTGGAGAGCCAGAAGTCATCCCTCTGCCGAATGGGGACAATTCGGCTGTCACTACCCAAGCAACTAATCATGCAGCGGGTCATTTGCACAAGTGACTTGAAGGGACTCCCTGTCTCCATCTCCACTGCATACTGCCATGGTGTGGCTGGGTCATCTGCCTCGTCTTCCTCATCTACCTCTTGTTCCACCGGCTTATCATGCTCCTCCTCCCCTGTCACCTGTGTTGAAAAACCACCCATTTCACTACACATTGCTTGTGCTCCAATGTTCTCCTCCTCCTCCAGTTCAGCCCCCACAGGGCTCATGTGATCTAGGCACCACATCTCCAGTCCCCTGGCCAGACATATTTAGCTGCATCTGTTCCAGGACATGAAGCAGTGGAATGATGTTTTTCATCCCAAAGTTATGGCGACTGACAAATAACGGGGCATCCTCAAAGGGCCTGAGCAAATGGCAGGTGTCATGCATGAGCTGCCACTGGTTACACAGGGGAGTATTCCTGTCCACTCGGATCATCAGGAAATTGTTGATGGCCTTTCTGTGTTCGTACAGTCGGTCCAACATATGGAGAGTGGAATTCCAATGGGTGGAAACGTTGCATATCAGCCTATGTTGGCGGATACCTTTTTGCCGCTGCAGCTCAAGGAGGGTGTGCTTTGTAGTGTACAAGTAGCTGAAATGCTTGCAAAGTTTCCTGGCCATTTTTATTATATCTTGCAGATGGGTGGAAGACTTCATGAAAAGCTTGACAACCAGATTGAACACGTGTGCCATGCAAGGCGTATAACTTAGCCCTCCTTGACGCAGTGCCAACACAATGTTCTTCCCATTGTTGGTCACTATGATTCCAATTTTTAGTTGTCGGGGAGAAAGCCAGGATTCGATTTCTTGTTGAAGGACACGGAGCAGTATCTCCCCTGTGTGACTCAGTTCGCCAAGGCAAATGAGGTCAAGAACAGCGTGACACCGCCGTGCCCTGCACATGTGGTATGCTGGAGGGGCACTGTGAATTGTCCCAGCAGTGGAGGCTGAAGACATGGTGGAGGATGAGGACGCAGAGGCAGACATTATTGCAGGACGAATGGCGTGAGAACGTGGAGGTGGAAGTGGCGTCACCTGGCCGAATTGCTTGTGTGGCTGTGCAGGAACCACATTCACACAGTGGGCCATAAAGGACATGTACTGTCCCTGACCATAGTTACAGCTCCACACATTGGCGCTGCCGTGCACTTTGGCAGACACCAACAGGCTCAAGTACTGGCCCACCTTCTGTTCTACATATTTGTGCATGCTGGTACTGCCTTTTTGGCAAAGAAATAACGGCTTGGGACTCTCCACCTTGGCTTGGCACAAGTCATCAGTTCTCTAAAAGGTGCAGAGTCTACCACTTGGAAAGGGAGGGATTGCAGCACCAGCAACTTGGACAGGAGCACATTCAATTATGCGCCGTTTAATGAGTGCACGCATACTGTTGTCTCTTGGCAATCACTTCGGTAATCGATTGTTGACGGAATGAGTGGGAATAAGTAGGAGGAGGAGCAGAAGCATTGGGACGAGCAGATGATGGGAATGACAGACATCTCCATTTGGCTGAGGTGGTGAAGCCTTGACTGCCTGAAACCGGGTGCGTGCCACAGCGGTTGCTTTAGCAGGCTGGACCCCCACATCGAAACCACAGTTCTCCCAGGCCACTGCATGGCGACGCTGCATATGTTGGAGCAGGGTCGTACTGCCAACATTGACACCCTGGCCACGCTTCACCATCTGCCCACAGAATCTACATATGACCACGTTCACCTCCTCCGGCGGCTTAAGAAAAAACTGCCACACCGCCAAGTAGGTGATTTTACAACCACCACTATGCACTGACTGAATGCTACCACCGCTGCCTCTTTGAACCCCTTCACCGTTTCCTCCCGGGAAGGGAGGCTCCTGCAAAGCAGGTGGTCTACCCCTGGCACCTTTGGCTCTCGACCTCCCACTGTTTTCACCCTGCTGACTCCTGCCCACGCTAGCAGCTTGTTGGCTCCGCCACTGGCTCATGGGCAAGCTGCCACCCTCTTCCACTGATGATGATGAAGCTTCTAATTCACCTGGCTCCTTTATGCGATCAGCTACATCATCATCATCATCGAGTACTGTCTGCACATCACTGATGTCCACCTCAAAGTTCTCTGGGTCAGGAGCCTGACCGCTAGCAACACCAGCTCTCGTGCCACTCTCCTCATCCCTACTTGCCCGCCTAGCGGAGGAAGCGGTCGATGTCTCCTCCTGATCTTGGCAAGCGAGTAGCTGCTGACTGTCCTCTGGTACCTCAACCTCTCTGTATAGTGGAGCTGAGCCCACAACATACAATACTTCTGTGGCTCTGGGAACAGAAAAGGACAGAGGCAGGTTGAGGACAGGTGAGGGCACAGGGCATGCTCCAGGGTCATGCCAACTAAGGGTTGTGTCTGACTAATCCACTGACTCTTGGCTGGGGGTGTCTGATGTCACTTGCGACGAAGTCGAAGATTGAGTCCACCACTCAAGAACCATAGGGTTGCTGGTCACAATATGACCGCTAGCTGACACTGGGAGCTCAGGCCTCTGGAAGTGACCCCTGCTGTCATGGCCCCTTACTCTGCTGCGACCTTTGCCTGCGCCAGAAACATTTAGGCCTCTGCCACTCCCCTGTGCAGGGTCTGGCACTTCTCTGCCTGACATACTGTTAGAGCAAATAAATAAAAAGGAAATTAAAATACCCCACAAAAGCCCTTACTACAAATTACTGCTCCGCTGAGCGGCAAATATATATATTTTTTGTGCTAATACACGTCACAAAAGGCTTTACAAGAAAAAACTTCACCGCAGAACGGCAAATTTATTTTTTCTTTTTGCACTGAAACACCCCACCAAAACCTTTACTACAGATAAGTGCACCGCAGAACGGTAATTTTTTTTCTTTTTGCTGTAATACACGTCACAAAAGGATTTACAAGAAATAACTGCACCGCAGAGCAGGGAAACATATTTTTTCTTTTTGCGCTTATACACGTCACAAAAGGCTTTACAAGAAATAACTTCACCACAGAACGGCAAATGTATTTTTTCTTTTTGCGCTAAAACACCTCACTAAAGCCTTTACTACAGATAAGTGCACCGCAGAGCGGTAAATGTATTTTTTCTTTTTGTGCTAATACACGTCACAAAAGGCTTTACAAGAAATAACTGCACTGCAGAGCAGGAAAAGGTGTTTTTTATGTTTGTGCTAATGCATGTCACAAAAGGCCTAACAAGAAATAACTACACCGCTGAGAGGCAAATGTATTTTTAGTTTTTGCGCTAAAACACTGCACCAAAGCCTTTACTACAGATAAGTGCACCGCAGAGCGGTAAATGTATTTTTATTTTTTGCGCTAATACACGTCACAAAAGGCTTTACAAGAAATAACTGCACCGTTAAGAAGCAAATATATTTTTTCTTTTTCTGCTAAAACACCCCACAATAGCCTTTACTACAGATAAGTGCACACCACACAAGGGCAAATAAGACATATAAATATTTCCTTGTAATAACCCCTGTTAATGCCCGTATCAAACAGCACTTGCACCCTAATAAGAACAGTTTGCTGGAATTACAGAGCTGTATAATGGCAATTTGGGTGCCCAGTCAGTGCTGCAAGGTCTAATAGGAATGTTCCTATTACCGAGGCTGTAACCTCCCCAAATGAACCCTGTTCAACAGAAATGCAGTGGAATTATACCTCTCTATTGCCTACACCTTGAATAATCATTCCCTGCACTTGTAAATATATTTTCTTTTTTTGTAGAATGACAATTTTTCTATCAATGTCCCTAGCGCCTGCAGACATGTCTCTCCCTGCACTAATCTAAGATGGCTGCCATATTTATAGGGCTGTGACATCACAGGTCTGGGTGATCCCGCCTTCCCAGACTTTCTTTCTCCATGTACTCCCACGTGTAGCAGCCATTTTAGGAAAAATGTAATTCGTTACTACAAAGCGCGAGGAAATTTGCATTCGGTGCAAATCAACTTTTTCCTGAAATTCTTAACGAATTCCACTTCATAACCTTTTTATTCGCTCATCTCTAGTCACAACGTAATCACGTTTGGCAGGTGTGAGAATTGACGCATTTTCTTCAATCATGATAGCCGCAACGGCCTTTTTGCGATCGACTAGATGAGGTAAGTTTTTGTTTTTTTACATTAACCACTGATTAACCCACTGATAGGCTGAATGTGACTCTCGGATACCATTATAAGAGTTGAGAAATTGTAATAAATCTAATTTCTTGTCAAAGTTTGGCTAAGTAACCGAATGGAAGTTTTGAAAACTTCACTCATCTCTATTACAGATCATTGGTAATTTGTTGCAGTTTCCATTGATTTCACTGTTTAAACTATTCCCGATTCCTTTATGTGTGTGCAATCCAATCAATGCTTCTAATCCTCCATGTCCTTAGAAAACACTATGCTTCTTAATAAAACAATTATTAACAACAAACAGTCTGGAGTACATCCAGAGAGCCACTCTAAATGTATTTAACCAGCTTTGATTTTACAGAAGCACTTCAGATAATGCGGATACACATTCCATTTTCTTGAAATGTAGTAGGAAGACTGATCCTTTCCAGTTCTTGGCACAGAGTCAAACACATGGAAAGGAAAAACGTCTGCAGCAATTTATAAGGATATAAGAAAAACTTTTGACAAAGAGAACGTAATGTTTGAAATCAGAAATGTCATATTATGAGGACAATGCAAATAAATATGTAACTTTGAATAGCAGAAGCTTTTAAGTGTTGCATAGAGATATGGAAATGTTAATTGTCTTCCTTTTCCACTTCTTTAGGTACATTTCTATTGACTTAAAAAAAAATCCACATATTAAAATTACATTAACATACAATGTGTAAAGTCCAAACCTTTCACCCCTACCAACAACCCCCCCTCCCAACCAAGATAAAGCGAGAGAATAAAGGTAGCTTGTTTAAACAAATAACTTTTCACTAAAGGATCTTAAATTCTCGACTTCACTGGAACCAAGATACATCACTGCTGTAACAGCTGTGAGTAAAGTTTTATCATGCTTTCTGATCTCAGCTGATACGTGGAATATGCATACAGGCACAAAGGGAAACATTTATGAAATCTGGTGAGCCAGATTGACTGGAATTAAAATATTGCAAGCTGGCGCACCAAAATTGCTGCACGGAAATTTTGTGACTTTTGTCTCCTTTATCCCCCATGCCGCTTTAAAAAGTGGGGTGGGATTAAAGCCAATTTTGCAAATTTGATCACTTTTAAGTCATATTTATCTTTTGGGGTGATATAGAAAGCTGTCGCCAGAATACCGCAGGCTATACAGAACCAGATATAGTATTCTATCCTATGGTTCTCCATCCTTATCTGCTGGGACTCCTGCTTATGCTAGGAATATATCACCAACAGCGCAACAACTGCAGTCAAGCCAATACCCTGCTGTACACACAGTAGATTACAATACTACATATAGCCAGGTTCCATCAACAGGACAACACAGCAGCTATGAAAATTAACGGTTTTATATAGGGATGAGCGAACCCGAACTGTATAATTTTGGGGTGTCCGTGACACGGACCCGAACCAGGACATTTTCGTAAAAGTCCGGGTTCGGTGTTCGTCGCTTTCTTGGCGCTTTTTGAAAGGCTGCAAAGCAGCCAATCAACAAGCGTCATACTACTTGCCCCAAGAGGCCGTCACAGCCATGCCTACTATTGGCATGGCTGTGATTGGCCAGAGCACCATGTGACCCAGCCTCTATTTAAGCTGGAGTCACGTAGCGCCGCACGTCACGCTGCTCTGATCAGTATAGGGAGAGGTTGCAGCTGCGACAGTAGGGCAAGATTAGGCTGATAGACTCCATCCATTGATCGATCTGCAGCTGTGGATGATTGAACTGCTGCTATTGAATTGCTCACTGTTTTTAGGCTGCCCAGAGCGTTTTTCAGTCACTTTTTTCTGGGGTGATCGGCGGCCATTTTGTGTCTTGTGTTGCGCCAGCACAAGCTGCCACCAAGTGCATTTAACCCTCAATAATGTGGTTGTTTTTTGGCTAAAGCCTACATCAGGGTCAAGCTGTCACACCAAGTGCATTTAACCAGCAATAGTCTGTTTATTTTTTGGCCATATACTACATCAGGGGCAAGCTGCGCCTGTCACCAAGTGCATTTAACCCTCAATGGTGTGGTTGTTTTTTGGCTAAATCCTACATCAGGGTGAAGCTGTGACACCAAGTGCATTTAACCAGCAATAGTCTGTTTATTTTTTGGCCATATACTACATCAGGGGCAAGCTGTCACCAAGTGCATTTAACACTCAATGGTGTGGTTGTTTTTTGGCTAAATCCTACATCAGGGTGAAGCTGTCACACCAAGTGCATTTAACCAGCAATAGTCTGTTTATTTTTTGGCCATATACTACATCAGGGGCAAGCTGCGCCTGTCACCAAGTGCATTTAACACTCAGTAGTGTGGTTGGTCAAGCTGTCACACCAAGTGCATTTAACCATCAATAGTGTGGTTATTTTTTTGCCATATCCCAGTCTAATTCTGTCAGTAAACGTATACCTGTCACCCAGCGCCTAAATACTAGGCCTCAAGTTTATATCCAGCTAAATCTGTCGTTACTGGTGTGGCTGGTCAAGTTATTTAGTGTCCGTCAAAGCACATTTTTTGTTCTGGGTTATAATACAATTCCCAATTTAGCAATTTCCTAATTTAGTCGTTTCTGCTGTATCAGAGCTATTTTAAATCTATCCCTAAAAGGGTATATAATATTCAAGGTGCACATAGGGTCATTCTGAATAACTTCACACACACGCTACTGTGCTTTTCCAAGTCTAATTCTGTCAGTAAATCTATACCTGTCACCCAGCGCCTAAATACTAGGCCTCAAATTTATATCCAGCTAAATCTGTCGTTACTGCTGTACTGTTGTGGCTGGTCAAGGTTTTTAGTGTCCGTCAAAGCACATTTTTTGTTCTGGGTTGAAATACAATTCCCAATTTCGCAATTTCCTAATTTAGTGGTTTCTGCTGTATCAGAGCTATTTTAAATCTATCTCTAAAAGGGTATATCAGATTCAAGGTGCACATAGGGTCATTCTGAATAACTTCACACACACGCTACTGTGCATTTCCAAGTTTAATTCTGTCAGTAAATCTATACCTGTCAACCAGCGCCTAAATACTAGGCCTCAAATTTATATCCAGCTAAATCTGTCGTTACTGCTGTACTGTTGTGGCTGGGCAAGTTATTTAGTGTCCGTCAAAGCACATTTTTTGTTCTGGGTTGAAATACAATTCCCAATTTAGCAATTTCCTAATTTAGTGGTTTCTGCTGTATCAGGCCTACTTTAAATTTATCCCTAAAAGGGTATATCAGATTCAAGGTGCACATAGGGTCATTCTGAATAACTTCACACACGCTACTGTGCATTTCCAAGTCTAATACTGTCAGTAAATCTATACCTGTCACCCAGCGCCTAAATACTAGGCCTCAAATTTATATCCAGCTAAATCTGTCGTTACTGCTGTACTGTTGTGGCTGGGCAAGTTATTTAGTGTCCGTCAAAGCACATTTTTTGTTCTGGGTTGAAATACAATTCCCAATTTAGCAATTTCCTAATTTTGTGGTTTCTGCTGTATCAGGCCTACTTTAAATTTATCCCTAAAAGGGTATATCAGATTCAATGTGCACATAGGGTCATTCTGAATAACTTCACACACGCTACTGTGCATTTCCAAGTCTAATACTGTCAGTAAATCTATATCTGTCACCCAGCGCCTAAATACTAGGCCTCAAATTTATATCCAGCTAAATCTGTCGTTACTGCTGTACTGTTGTGGCTGGGCAAGTTATTTAGTGTCCGTCAAAGCACATTTTTTGTTCTGGGTTGAAATACAATTCCCAATTTAGCAATTTCCTAATTTAGTGGTTTCTGCTGTATCAGGCCTACTTTAAATACATCCCTAAAAGGGTATATCAGAATCAAGGTGCTGATAGGGTCATTCTCAATAACTTCACACACACGCTACTGTGCATATCCCAGTCTAATTCTGTCCGTAAAACGTATACCTGTCACCCAGCGCCTAAATACTAGGCCTCAAATTCATAGTCAGCTAAATCTGTGGTTACTGCTGTGCCTGTATTAGTGTAATACGGTACCTAAATAGATAGCCAGATAGTGTTAGGTGTCTGTAAAAAAAGGCCTGAATTTGAATTCAATACATTGGGCCAAATAATATTTTTGTTGTTGTGGTGAACAATAACAATGAGGAAAACATCTAGTAAGGGACGCGGACGTGGACATGGTCGTGGTGGTGTTAGTGGACCCTCTGGTGCTGGGAGAGGACGTGGCCGTTCTGCCACATCCACACGTCCTAGTGTACCAACTACCTCAGGTCCCAGTAGCCGCCAGAATTTACAGCGATATATGGTGGGGCCCAATGCCGTTCTAAGGATGGTAAGGCCTGAGCAGGTACAGGCATTAGTCAATTGGGTGGCCGACAGTGGATCCAGCACGTTCACATTATCTCCCACCCAGTCTTCTGCAGAAAGTGCACAGATAGCGCCTGAAAACCAACCCCATCAGTCTGTCACATCACCCCCATGCATATCAGGGAAACTGTCTGAGCCTCAAGTTATGCAGCAGTCTCTTATGCTGTTTGAAGACTCTGCTGGCAGGGTTTCCCAAGGGCATCCACCTAGCCCTTCCCCAGCGGTGGAAGACATAGAATGCACTGACGCACAACCACTTATGTTTCCTGATGATGAGGACATGGGAATACCACCTCAGCATGTCTCTGATGATGACGAAACACAGGTGCCAACTGCTGCGTCTTTCTGCAGTGTGCAGACTGAACAGGAGGTCAGGGATCAAGACTGGGTGGAAGACGATGCAGGGGACGATGAGGTCCTAGACCCCACATGGAATGAAGGTCGTGCCACTGACTTTCACAGTTCGGAGGAAGAGGCAGTGGTGAGACCGAGCCAACAGCGTAGCAAAAGAGGGAGCAGTGGGCAAAAGCAGAACACCCGCCGCCAAGAGACTCCGCCTGCTACTGACCGCCGCCATCTGAGACCGAGCATTTCTAAACTACTGGCCTATGAAATGCTGTCATTAAGGCTGGTGGACACAGACAGCTTCAAACAGCTCATGTCGCTTGCTGTCCCACAGTATGTTGTTCCCAGCCGCCACTACTTCTCCAAGAGACCCGTGCCTTCCCTGCACAACCAAGTATCCGATAAAATCAAGTGTGCACTGCGCAACGCCATCTGTAGCAAGGTCCACCTAACCACAGATACGTGGACCAGTAAGCACGGCCAGGGACGCTATATCTCCCTAACTGCACACTGGGTAAATGTAGTGGCAGCTGGGCCCCAGGCGGAGAGCTGTTTGGCGCACGTCCTTCCGCCGCCAAGGATCGCAGGGCAACATTCTTTGCCTCCTGTTGCCACCTGCTCCTTCTCGGCTTCCGCCTCCTCTTCTTCCACCTGCTCATCCAGTCAGCCACACACCTTCACCACCAACTTCAGCACAGCCCGGGGTAAACGTCAGCAGGCCATTCTGAAACTCATATGTTTGGGGGACAGGCCCCACACCGCACAGGAGTTGTGGCGTGGTATAGAACAACAGACCGACGAGTGGTTGCTGTCGGTGAGCCTCAAGCCCGGCCTGGTGGTGTGCGATAATGGGCGAAATCTCGTTGCAGCTCTGGGACTAGCCGGTTTGACACACATCCCTTGCCTGGCGCATGTGCTGACTACCCCGACATGTCAGAGCTGCTGCATAAAGTGCGGGCGGTCTGTTCGCGCTTCCGGCGTTCACATCCTGCCGCTGCTCGCCTGTCTGCGCTACAGCGTAACTTCGGCCTTCCCGCTCACCGCCTCATATGCGACGTGCCCACCAGGTGGAACTCCACCTTGCACATGCTGGACAGACTGTGCGAGCAGCAGCAGGCCATAGTGGAGTTTCAGCTGCAGCACGCACGGGTCAGTCGCACTGCGGAACAGCACCACTTCACCACCAATGACTGGGCCTCCATGCGAGACCTGTGTGCCCTGTTGCGCTGTTTCGAGTACTCCACCAACATGGCCAGTGGCGATGACGCCGTTATCAGCGTTACAATACCACTTCTATGTCTCCTTGAGAAAACACTTAGGGCGATGATGGAAGAGGAGGAGGAGGAGGGGTCATTTTTAGCACTTTCAGGCCAGTCTCTACGAAGTGACTCAGAGGGAGGTTTTTTGCAACAGCAGAGGCCAGGTACAAATGTGGCCAGCCAGGGCCCACTACTGGAGGACGAGGAGGACGAGGATGAGGAGGAGGTGGAGGAGGATGAGGATGAAGCATGGTCACAGCGGGGTGGCACCCAACGCAGCTCGGGCCCATCACTGGTGCATGGCTGGGGGGAAAGGCAGGACGATGACGATACGCCTCCCACAGAGGACAGCTTGTCCTTACCCCTGGGCAGCCTGGCACACATGAGCGACTACATGCTGCAGTGCCTGCGCAACGACAGCAGAGTTGCCCACATTTTAACGTGTGCGGACTACTGGGTTGCCACCCTGCTGGATCCATGGTACAAAGACAATGTGCCCACCTTACTTCCTGCACTGGAGCGTGATAGGAAGATGCTCGAGTACAAGCGCACATTGGTAGACGCGCTACTGAGAGCATACCCAAATGTCACAGGGGAACTAGTGGAAGCCCAAGGCCAAGGGAGAGGAGGAGCAAGAGGTCGCCAAGGCAGCTGTGTCAAGGCCAGCTCCTCTGAGGGCAGGGTTAGCATGGCAGAGATGTGGAAAAGTTTTGTCAACATGCAACAGCTAACTGCACCACCACCTGATACGCAACGTGTTAGCAGGAGGCAACATTTCACTAACATGGTGGAACAGTATGTGTGCACACCCCTCCACGTACTGACTGATAGTTCGGCCCCATTCAACTTCTGGGTCTCTAAATTGTCCACGTGGCCAGAGCTAGCCTTTTATGCCTTGGAGGTGCTGGCCTGCCCGGCGGCCAGTGTTTTGTCTGAACGTGTATTCAGCACGGCAGGGGGCGTCATTACAGACAAACGCAGCCACCTGTCTACGGCCAATGTGGACAAGCTGACGTTCATAAAAATGAGCCAGGCATGGATCCCACAGGACCTGTCCATCCCTTGTGCAGATTAGACATTAACTACCTCCCCTTAACCATATATTATTGTACTCCAGGGCACTTCCTCATTCAATCCTATTTTTATTTTCATTTTACCATTATATTGCGAGGCTACCCAAAGTTGAATGAACCTCTCCTCTGTCTGGGTGCCGGGGCCTAAATATATGCCAATGGACTGTTCCAATGTTGGGTGACGTGAAGCCTGATTCTCTGCTATGACATGCAGACTAATTCTCTGCTGACATGAAGCCAGATTCTCTGTTACGGGACCTCTCTCCTCTGCCTGGGTGCTGGGCCTAAATATATGCCAATGGACTGTTGCAGTGGTGGCTGACGTGAAGCCTGATTCTCTGCTATGACATGCAGACTGATTCTCTGCTGACATGAAGACAGATTCTCTGTTACGGGACCTCTCTCCTCTGCCTGGGTGCTGGGCCTAAATATCTGACAATGGACTGTTGCAGTGGTGGCTGACGTGAAGCCTGATTCACTGCTATGACATGCAAACTGATTCTCTGCTGACATGAAGACAGATTCTCTGTTACGGGACCTCTCTCCTCTGCCTGGGTGCTGGGCCTAAATATCTGCCCATGGACTGTTGCACTGGTGGCTGACGTGAAGCCTGATTCTCTGCTATGACATGCAGACTGATTCTCTGCTGACATGAAGACAGATTCTCTGTTACGGGACCTCTCTCCTCTGCCTGGGTGCCTGGGCCTAAATATCTGACAATGGACTGTTGCAGTGGTGGCTGACGTGAAGCCTGATTCTCTGCTATGACATGCAGACTAATTCTCTGCTGACATGAAGCCAGATTCTCTGTTACGGGACCTCTCTCCTCTGCCTGGGTGCCGGGGCCTAAATATCTGAGAATGGACTGTTCCAGTGGTGGGTGACGTGAAGCCAGATTCTCTGCTATGGGACCTCTCTCCAATTGATATTGGTTAATTTTTATTTATTTTATTTTTATTTTAATTAATTTCCCTATCCACATTTGTTTGCATGGGATTTACCTACATGTTGCTGCCTTTTGCAGCCCTCTAGCCCTTTCCTGGGCTGTTTTACAGCCTTTTTAGTGCCGAAAAGTTCGGGTCCCTATTGACTTCAATGGGGTTCGGGACGAAGTTCGGATCGGGTTCGGATCCCGAACCCGAACATTTCCGGGAAGTTCGGCTGAACCTCTCGAACCCGAACATCCAGGTGTCCGCTCAACTCTAGTTTTATATAATTTAACAACAGTGTATACAAGTTACTGACAGGCGATACAAAGATAGGTAAAAGAAAAAGGGATTAAATAGAAATCTAAACTGATCTCCCTAAAGATGTGGTTTATTAGTTCATGCCAGTGGAGCTTGGCGTCATCGTATCCAAGGAGCTGTGTCCTGATGTTATCCCATTGCTCCACACACAGTCTGTTCCACACATAACTAGGTGGGTTTTTTGAAAACTTTGGCTGGGCAGACACACCCTATCTTCCCTTTGCCCAATCGTATGGTTAACATAGAATGTTATCTGATGTGTCCTGCTCTCCAGCCAATCCTTTTGGTGATCGGAGCTAAATGAGTTAAAGGCTCATCTTGATGGTCTTCAAACAAAAGCATTTCGGTGTCCAGCCATCCCATAATCCTCCACTGTCTTCCCCTGTCTCAGAAATAATGTGAGGCTGTCAATCACATCTCGCAGCCAACACACTTCTACCCAGCCATTAATCTTTTGAAAACGTAAGCATGAATATAGAAAAAAAAAAGAGTCAAGTACAAATGTCTTAGTTCGGCACACAAAGTAACAAGGAAACACAGGGCCACAATAGAATGGCATAATGCAATCTAGTTTCTGGATACCTTTCCCAGTAAGAGCAAAAGGTCTTCTCCTTTTGCACAGGCACACACACTGGCAGTATCCACTGGATCAATGCCATTTAGAGAGGACTCCAGAAAAAACTGTTACATTTAAAATGTATTTGATGAAGACCTTATAGAAATGCAGCAAGGAAAACAATCTAGTTAGAGGAGTGAACCACTCAAAATTTGATTTGGGTTCAATTAGGCTGAATTGGTAGACCAATTCTACCCCAATCAAACTGGCCTATAAATTTGTATATAACACTCTGAGTTCTCCTAGAGTTTATCATGTTTGTCTCTGGTCTTTTTATTTTATTTATTTTTTTCATCTCACCGCAAAATCAACAAAAATTTGTATTCAGATCTAACTAAAATTTTTACAAAATCTAGTTGAATCCAATTTGTTTAGAATCAATTCACTCATCTATAAATCTACTGAATGAGGATAATAGTGTCACTCAGAAAATGGAATCACAAAGATATACACTGCTGTTTAGTGAACTGTCAGCTCTTCTGCATTATACAGTTTAGGGTACTTTCACACTTGCAGAAGAGGATTCCAGCAGACAGTTCCGTCGCCAGAACTGTCTGCCAGATCCAGCAATCCGGACGTAAACTAATGGCATTTGTCAGACGGATCTGGATTTTGCTGGACTGATTTTTTGACACCATGTCCCATTTAAAGCCCCCCTGATGCACCCCTAGAGTAGAAACTCCAAAAAAGTGACCCCATTTTAGAAACTACGGGATAGGGTGGCAGTTTTGTTGTTACTAGTTTAGGGTACATATGATTTTTGGTTGCTCTATATTACACTTTTTGTGAGGCAAGGTAAAAAAAATAGCTGTTTTGGCACCGTTTTTTTTTGTTTTTTTATTTACAACATTCATATTACAGGTTAGATCATGTGGTATTTTTATAGAGCAGGTTGTCATGGACGTGGCGATACCTAATATGTATACAATTTTTTTTATTTATGTAAGTTTTACACAATAATATCATTTTTGAAACAAAAAAAAATAATCATGTTTTAGTGTCTCCATAGTCTGAGAGCCATAGTTTTTCAGTTTTTGGGCGATTATCATGGGTAGGGTATGATTTTTGTGGGATGAGATGACGGTTTGATTGGCACTATTATGCGGTGCATATGACTTTTTGGTTGCTTGCTATTAAACTTTTTGTTATGTATGGTGACAAAAAATTGCTTTTTTTACATTTTTTTTTTTTTACGGTGTTCACCTGAGGGGTTAGGTCCTGTAATATTTTTATAGAGCAGGTTATTATAGACACGGTAATACCTGATATGTATACTTTTTTAATTTACTTAAGTTTTACACAATAACAAAAAAATATGTTTTAGTGTCTCCATATTCTGAGCTATTTTTTTTTTTTTTTTGGCCAATTGTCTTAGTTAGGAGCAAATTCTTTGTGGGATGAGGTGACGGTTAGATTGGTACTATTTTGGTGGGCATACGGCTTTATCATCGCTTACTGTTGTACTTTTTGTGATGTAAGATGACAAAAAATGGTTTATTTATCTTTTTTTTTTTCTTATGATGTTCATCTGAGGGGTTAGGTCATGTGATATGTTTATAGAGACGGTCTACTTTTTTTTTCTCTCCTATTTTTAACCCCTTAAGGACTCAGCCCGATTTCACCTTAAGGGCTTGGCCATTTTTTGCAAATCTGACCAGTGTCCCTTTAAATGCTGATGACTTTAAAACGCTTTGACTTATCCAGGCAATTCTGAGTTTGTTTTTCGTCACATATTGTACTTCATGACACTAGCAAAATGAAGTAAAAAAATAATAATTTTTATTTATAAAAAAATACAAAATTTACCAAAAATGTGTAAAAAATTGCAAATTTCCAAGTTTCAATTTCTGTACTTCTATAATACATAGTAATACCTCCAAAAATAGTTATTACTTTACATTCCCCATATGTAAAATTCATGTTTGGATCATTTTGGGAATGATATTTTAGTTTTTGGGGATATTACAAGGCTTTGAAGTTTAGAAGAAAATCTTGAAATTTTTCAGAAATTTTCAAAAATCCTATTTTTAGGGACCAGTTCAGGTCTGAAGTAACTTTGCGAGGCTTACATAATATAAACCACCCAAAAATGACCCCATTCTAGAAACTACACCCCTCAAGGTATTCAAAACTGATTTTACAAACGTCGTTAACCCTTTAGGTGTTCCACAAGAATTAATGGAAAATAGAGATACAATTTTAAAATTTCACTTTTTTGCCAGATTTTCCATTTTAATAATTTTTTTTACAGTTACAAAGGAAGGGTTAACAGCCAAACAAAACTCAATAATTATGGCCTTGATTCTGTAGTTTACAGAAATACCCCATATGTGGTTGTAAACCGCTGTATGGGCACACAGCAGGGCGCAGAAGGAAAGGAATGCCATATGGTTTTTGGAAGGCAGATTTTGCTGGACTCTTATTTGGACACCATGTCCCATTTGAAGCCCCCCTGATGCACCACAGAGTAGAAACTCCATAAAAGTGACCCATTCTAAGAAACTACACCCCTCAAGATATTTAAAACTGATTTTATAAACATCGTTAACCCTTGAGGTGTTCCACAAGAATTAATGGAAAATAGAGATACAATTTCAAATGGCCCCATTTTAGAAACTACAGGATAGGGTGGCAGTATTGTTGGTACTAGTTTAGGGTACATGACTTTTGGTTGCTCTATATTACACTTTTTGTGAGGCAAGGTAACATGAAATAGCTATTTTGGCACCGTTTTTATTTTTTGTTATTTGCAACATTCATCTGACAGGTTAGATTATGTATTTTTTATAGACCAGGTTGTCACGGATGCAGCGATACCTAATATGTGTACTTTTTTTTTTTTTATGTAAGGTTTACACAATGATTTCTTTTTTGAAGAAACAAAATCATGTTTTAGTGTTTCCATAGTCTGAGAGCCATATTTTTTTCATTTTTTTGGCGATTACCTTGGGTAGGGTATGACTTTTGCGGTATGAGATGACAGTTTTATTGGCACTATTTTGGGGTGCGTGTGACTTTTTGATCGCTTGCTATTACACTTTTTGTGATGTAAGGTGACAAAAAATTGTTTATTTAGCACAGTTTTTATTTACATTTTTTTACGGTGTTCATCTGAAGGGTTAGGTCATGTGATATGTTTATAGAGTTGGTCGATACGGACGCGGCGATACCAAATATGTATACTTCCGCCCCCCCTATTTTTTTACAAATTTTTTTCAAACTTTATTTGGGGAAAATTACGTTTTTGTTTATTTTTACTGGAAACTTTCAATTTTTGGGGGGAAAACTTTATTTTTTGTCCCATTTTGGGACTTGAAATTTGGGGGGTATATTCCTTTACAATGCATTCCAATACTTCTCTATTGGAATGCATTAGCTGTATGAGTAATACAGTGAGTATTACTTATACAGCTTCAGGGGGGCTGGATCTCACAAGCTCTTCACCGGAAGGCAGCGCAATGCCTTCCTTAGACATCGCTCTACCTTCCATGCCATCGGTTCCCCCCCACAGCCACATGGGACCCGATGGCACCGCCCGATCGCCGCCGCAAACCGCAGGTAAAGCCACAAACCGCAGGTCTGAATTGACCTGCGGTTTGCTGCGATCTTCGATACGGTGGGGTCACGGGACTCCCCCCCGGCTTTGTGACAGGATGCCCGCTGAATGATTTCAGCGGGCATCCTGTCACAATTAACCCCCGCCACACCGCAATGTAAATTTAAAGTTAGGACGTACCGGTACAGCCTGAGTCCTTAAAGGGAACCTGTCATGTGGATATTTGATTATAATCTAACTAATTTTATACAATCATTAACTACTAAAAAGTGCCTTAGATGTATTCACTTACTGGTGTGACAGATGGTTAATCAAAATATACACACAAAGATGCCGCATGCCGCATGCTAATGAGCTGATTGGAGTCCAGCGTGATGTCATTAAGTCCAGCGTATATTTAATTCAGAGCTATAGCCACTCCCCTGCCCACCTGCTGCTGATTCCTATGGAAACAAACTGTCATTCAGCAGCAGGTGGGCTGGGAGTGTCAGGAGCTCATAAATATTCATGACTCATCATTATCAGCTGGAGCTTTTCAATACATGATGTTGGCAGATTGACTGGGTCAATTAAAGAAAGTGACACAGCATTTTGCTAAGCGAATCAGCCACTTATTTATGTTGCCCTTAGTTAGGACACCATAAAACTGGTGACAGGCTCCCTTTAAGGACTCGGGAAACAGGGCGTACCGATACGCCCTAAGTCCTTAAGGGGTTAACCAAATTTTGCTTTTTTTTACTTTATTTGGGGGAAATTACATTTTAGGTTTTTTTTACTTGAAACTTTTACTTTTTTAGGGGGAAAACTTTATTTTTTCAACTTTTTTTACCTTTTTTTTGGGGGGGGTCTGATCCCATTTACAATGCATTCCAATACTTCTGTATTGGAATGCATTGGCTGTATGAGTAATACAGTTTGTATTACTCATACAGCTTCCGGCCTGTGAGATCCAGGGGGCTGGATCTCTCAGGCTTGTCACCGGAAGGCAGCGCTGCCTTCCATGCCATCGGGTCCCCCTTACAGCCGCACGGTGACCCGATGCAAAAATGTATATTTTACTGTGCAAGCCTTCTACAAGATCATGAATAAATATATTGAAGAGGATAGGGCCCAATACTGACCCCACTAGTGACAGTGACCCAATCTGAGTGTGTACCGTTAATAACCTCCCTCTGTTTTCTATCACTCAGCCAGTTACTTACCCACATACAGACGTTTTCTCCCAGTCCGAGCATTCTCATTTTATATACTAACCTTTTATGTGGTACAGTGTCAAATACTTAGCAGAAGTCCAGATATACAACATCCATTGATTTGCCGCTGTCAAGTCTAATAGGTCCTCATTCCTCGTGTAATTATTGACTTGTCTGTTGCTATGTTATTTATGACTGCTTGTACATGAACCCCTGAACTGTAAAGCGCTGCGGAATATGTTGGTGCTATATAAATAAAGATTATTATGAATATTAATCAGCTCTGCCATACCCACGTCTCCAACCCCAGTGCTCTCCTGCTCTAAAGGTGGGAGCCCTTTTTCTACCAACTGCTTTTCCATTTCCACATCATCTAATATCGATAAGAATATGTCATCCTGAACTCATCCAGCTCCTCCTCTCTCTGCATCTTGCTGACTTTTTTAGAACATGGAGACTTTGAAGGATGATTTGGAAGAAGTAAATCCAGAAAAATATGAAGATGGTCATCATTAAGACCTGGCCCCCCTAAGGGGTGCAGACTGTATGGTTTTGGTTGGCATATTGGCTCCGGAATAATAAAGGTTTCCATCTTATTGGTGTTGAATTGCATTTACAACTGATATAGGAATAGTTAAATGTAGGAATAAATAAATAGAACTGATGCAGAATAAGTCTCTCTGCTCTCTCCCTCTACAATATTATTCTATTAATCGTTTTCAGCATCACTGTCCGTAGCGCATGAGCGCTTGCCACATTTTTCCCTATGCTCAGCTCACAGGGCAATGGTGGATACAGCGTGGGATGGTTTTATAAGGCTGTGACATCACAGGAGATGGCTATCTGCGAATTGACTGGCTGCACAACATTATAGAAGATCTTGTGTTCCTGGGCTTATTTTACTTGGTAACGTGCAGCTGGCATTTTATGAAAAATTGGTTCGTTACCACGAAGAGTGAGGAAACTTGAATTCAATGCGAATTTAAGTTTTCCCAAACTACGGATCAAATTCTGCTTTGAGTGCTTTGCTTCACTCAACACTACTCTTCAGCCAAACGTTAACTCTCTGGGTGATCCCAACTGACTTTAAAGCCCCTTTCACACGAGAGAGTTTTCCGCGCGGGTGCAATGCGTGACATGAACGCAGACAAAACGGACTGAACTTGCTTGCAAAATAGTGCGAGTTTCACTGAACGCACCCTGAACGCATCCGGACCTAATCCGTCACTTGGATCTGAATACTTTCGCAATTGCATGTACTTAAACATTTAGCATAATCACTGAGCTATTCAATAAAATGTATCTGTATAGCGCCACCTGCTGTTAGTTTTTTTTCTTATTTTCCTTGTCCAGCTCACTGAGATGGCTGCACATGCTCAGTGTCATCATTTATCCGCCTCCTGAGTTGTGATAGGAAAAGCATGGACATGCCCCCTGAGGTCACGGTCCCTCCCGTGACAGGGGTCATAAGAAATGAAGGACGAACATCTGCCTGGATGGTTCGCGAATGTGATCACGCGAACACGATCAAATGTTCGCGAACCGCAAGTTTGCGGCAGGTCCAATTCATTTTAATGGCAGGTGAACCTGAAAAACCTTCAGCTCATATTTGCAGCCAAGAAATAATTATTAGAAGTGCACAAATAGTCCCACAACATGGACAGTGACATACCAGATGTATTATTTGAATTTGTGAAATATCGGCAATATAGTTTTTCGCTTACGCCAATGTGCAAATGCACTATACAGTACCCAAATGCAATATAAAGAAAGTATATTGGTATATAACACCCCGCTTCAATCCGTTTTTTTGAGGGGACTACTGGTATATCACGCCAGTAGAAATTATTTGTTCCAATACCGCTTGTCCCTCTATATACCTGCAGTGTCGCAGCAGAACCGCACACAACTGCCGCACAATACAAATGAACTATAATATACTTTCTAATATAGAAAGTATATTATAACATTGTACAAGGAAGGCAATCCATTAGAATATACATAAAGATAAAACGTAACCTTTAATAATGATACTATGAGGGTCCATTCACACATCTGTGTTTGGCGGATCCGCAAAACACGGACACCGGCAATGTGCATTCCGCAATTTGCAGACCGCACATCACCAGCACTATAATGGAAAATGCCTAATCTTGTCTGCAATTGCGGACAAGAATAGGACATGTTCTATTTTTGCAGAAACGGAAGCACTGATGCGGAAGTGCGGATCTGCAAATGTGGACAGCACATTCGGGCCCCGTTGAAAATGAATGGGTCTGCACCCGGTCCGCAAAAATGTGGAGCGGATGCAGACCAATTTTGCGGACGTGTAACTAGAAAAGATATCCCTCAAAATAAAAATAAATTATTAAAGTTAAGCAAAAAGCATAGATGTGGTAGGCAATAAGAAGTGCTCGGCGGCACTAAATCAGGTGCTTGGCGGCACCAAATCAGAAACCATATGTCCTACCAAAATCCGGGGGGTTCCAGCGCACATCCATGAATCCCGGAGGGAAAGCAAAAAACATCTATCCCTGGGCTAGATGATGATGTGGTATTGAAGGACAGGGTGGGCAAAGAACTTTCCCTGATATTGACATACAGGGGGGTGCTATTCTAGCCCTGATAGCCTAACCATAGACCACACACCCTGATAAGAGAGACCCCGTCCGGAACCTTACCCCATATAAAAATGGCACTAGTAAGCCCCTAGCCCCTAGGCCCCTGACTTCCAGGTGATCAATATATAGATCTATGTGTTTTTGACTCATTATAAAAGTATATCATAAGTATATCGCACCCCTCTGTGTATCACACCTATCAAAAGAACACCTATACCAGTCCTTAAAGGGACTTTTGTGACCCTATTAGCTAGCGTTTGGTGTCCCTAACAGCCTGTCCCTGTGGCACACAGCAACCTCTCCCTACACTGGCAAAACACTGAATGTAAAATGGCGGCCAGTTCAGGTTTATTTATAAGGTAGGGGGTATGTCCATGTGCTGAAACGTCTCAATTGGCTGTCCTGTACCACCTGATGGATATGTCATGGGTCAAAGTTCTTCACAATGTAAAAGAATATGGCGGGCGCGAATATCTTCATATGTTCACATGTTCGCCGAATCGCAAACACGCAAAGTTCGCCACAAAACGACCGCAGGGCGAACTGCAAGGCCATCTCTAGTCAGAAGATCTAAGAGACTGGCTGCACGGGATGTTATCTCTTGGGTTTCACTTGTTTCTGTGTTGTTGCTGGTTATGACCACACCTCTTGTCTCAGTTGTAGCTTAAGTGGTCATTCCAACGCCTCTATTTAGTCTGATCTCACCCATCATGCTATGCGGTTGATAGCTCCTTTCTGGTTGTGGAAGTGCTGGTGTTTGGTTCTCCTCTGAGATCCTGCTCTTCCGCGTACTTCAGAGTTAAGTGTATTTTCCCTATTTCTTGTTTGCTGTATTCCCCTATCTTTTGGTATTAGGCCTGATGGAGTCTCCTGTTCCTTCAGCTGGGAAGGAACAGGTCATCTTTTGTCCTAACACTATTTCCAGGGCCCTTTATGGTCAGATAGGGCTCTAGGTTCCTGCGCATGAACATTCCTACCATCGATGTCTGTTCATACTGATAGTAGTCAGGGCTCGGTTTAGGGATTCACTAGGTGGTGACCGTTCCCCTTTCCCTAGTTTCCAGGCTTCCTTTTCCCTTCCCTCTTGTGTTTGGTGTGGAGTTTACCTCCCACACCCGGCCATGACACTGAGCTGCAGCAGAAAAGACACTCCCCTTGAGCTGTCAGTTTGATATAAGTCTAGCAGAGTAATGAAATGGGAGAGCTCTGGATCCATGTGAGGTACAGTGCTGTCTCTAGAATTGTTAGATAGAAACTGTCATGTACTATATGATCTCTGATTATTATTGTTTATATTAAATATGAGAAAACCCCTTTAAAGGGAACCTGTCATCTGGATTTTTGGTATAGAGCTGAGGACATGGGTTGCTAGATGGCTGCTAGCACATCCGCGATACCCAGTTCCCATAGCTCTGTGTGCTTTCATTGCATTTGATACATATGCAAATTAACCTGAGATGAATCAGAGCTTGAAAATTTGACTCTTCTCTGGTCACACAAGTAAGATATGACTCTTTTATGTTAATTTGCATAAAAGGCGGGGAGTACAAAAATGCATAATACTTATTGAATTTGTCTGCTAATGAAATTAAAAGTGTAATTTATATGTTTAGGGTAACACAATGAACATTTAGAAACGCTTAGTAAAAAAAGTAATCTAGTGGACAACAAATCACTTCATAGGTCCACAATCTAGTTAGTGGAAAACAAAGAGTTTGGATCACTTGCTTCTCTTGAAAAAGTTGAATGTGTTCATGATGCAATCAACATAACCTAATTCAGAGCCTAAAATTTCCCACAAGTAAGTTCTCAATATTAAGGACACACTGACCTTTCTGTTTGCTTAATGAACCAGAAAATAGATGTTCTCATCTGATGAGATTCTGCCTGGAGCCGAGAAAACAAGTAGATTACAAAAACAAGCAAAATGAGATTATTTTATGTAAATCATGGACAATTAATTAATTGATTGATAAATGTATATTTAAATCTAGAGGAGAAGCGCTGGTATCACTTCCTAGGATTTTATAAATAAAACGAGTCAAGTAATTTGCCTTAATTAAGGAGCTTTAAATTGAGAAGGTCAAAACTATCTACTTTAGTTCAGTGATTTGGGGAGGACCCCTCACAGTCATTCTTGCACGAAGAAATAAGCCTTTTCAAGGAGACTAAGTCAGCAACTTGGGGTATGTTCACATGGCGAAAATCCTTTGCAGATTCTGCCATGGGAATTGAATTACTTAAGTGAGCAGTGGCGATTCAGTGAAGTAGACATATTAAAATGTTACCATGGTGTAACATTCCATGGTATGTAACAAAGAAATACCTATGCTCATTCATTCAATCCTCTGGCACTCCAGCGGCAGGTGCTCAGGTCACGGCTGCTCAAGTCCCCGCCGATCAAGAAGGGATACAACAGTCACATGTCTCCTACAGCCTCCTGTGGGGCACTTGGCTGGAGAGGCCAGTGACTAGCTTCAGCTGTCATGTGAATGATGCTCTCGATGTCATCAGGTTACATCAAATGTCTCAAATGTCTCTCAAGAGCAGAAAGTGTTTCAGCACTGATAAGCTAAAAATCTATTTATTAATAGTGGATATTACTACCTCAAATCTATTGTTATGCTGTTTTATTCCCATTGTCTGTGCTGCAACACTTTATTTAACCCATGTATCTCTGCTTGTATTTAAAAGTCATATTTTTATATACATTATGATGTCTAATTGTATAATCCAGTGTTTTGTAACACATAGAGACTATCTGTTTCCATAGAAACAGCCATGTGATTGGACAGCAGTTGGCGGTAATATATTAAGTCTCTCACCTCTTGGTCATTGCAGTTGACATCATCTATCATCACCAGGGATACCATTATTACCAGCGCACAGATCTGAAGCGTCTATTCTGCTCTATAACAGTTCTGCTTTCTTATCGGACTCTCAATATTCAAAGCACAAGGACAAATCTGAACTTCCAATGCAAGGGTAGAACTGTAGTGGTTTGTATGGGTCACTGCTCAGCACCTATTCCTAATTCCCATTATGTAGACTATTTGTACAGCAATGTGTTCAGTTGCTGAATGTCTCCAGACAGCCAGGACTGCGATATAGATAATGATGACCCTTTATGATTGTTCTCCATATTATGTAGCAGGATCTCCGCAGCAATAACGTGTTATGTAAATATATGTGTAGAGGAAATGAACGGAACTGGAAAAACAATGCCGATTCAGTCTACCGGAAAATGTACTATGCGCAAACAATTAAAAAAAAGCTGAGCTTTATGTAACGGAGTAGAAGTTAAGCATATATTCTGAAACCATCTCTTTTTATGATTCTTACAGGCATTATATCACAATGGTCTGAGACTCCTATGCAGTGATTTTCATGGCCAGTTTGCTGCCAAAAATAAAGTGACATATATCAGGTTATTGGCAGCAGTGGACTCATTCAGGCTGAATATTTCTCTTACAGAAGTACTTCATGTGAAACTGTCTAGTGTGTAACATTGAGGGTGACCCAGACCACTAATGCAGTTACAATGTGTAATTCTATTTCACTCCATTAATTTTGTGAATATTTCTTCTTTGCAGACACTTGTGTCCCCAACTTGGCATTTGTGCAGTTGCATTTTCTGAAATCCCTTTTAAATATATGGGTGATTGAATGCCTGATGAGCTGTAAATGACTGTATCCATTACCTTCACACACTAGCAAGCTGCGATTTAAACGCTATGCCTTTCCCACTATGATGTAAAACATCTACTACATTAAAAGTAATATTGGAAATTTATCCTTGACAGTCAGGCAAGGAAAAGCCTTGTCAACTCTTGTCAAACTGAAGCTGGTAACAAGCAGGTTCATCTGCCAATTGGAGCAATCACTAATTTACAAGGTAATGCTCTGGTATGTCCACATATAGTCACACAGTAAAGATTGCTAACAGTGATGATAGATACGATCGATAGATAGCTAAATGGAATGCTTCCTAAAGTGCTGTTAAAATATTTCTTTAAGAGGTTTTCCCCGAGTTCAGAGCAGACCCCTGACATACTTCCATTTTTACCCCTCCAGTCCCCCTGATATGAGCATCGGAGCCAGCAATCCAGCATCGGTGGCCATGCTTGCACACTATAGAAAGAAGCACCAGCTTATGTGAGCTTCCATAGTCAGAGCCTGCGCTTTTTCCTATAGTGTGCAAGCACAGCCACCCCTGCTGGATGTCAGGGTGTTTGTAGTAACCATGGAAACAAGCAGTGTATAATGTGATAGAAAAATTTATCCAGTCAGCAAGGGAAGCAATGTGGATGATAACAATTCATTACAAAGTGGCTTGTATTAACTGAGTCTACATGATAAATGCCACTTGCTGAAGTGAGACAATCCCTTTAAGTGACAGAATACTAATGATAAATCAACTCACCTGCAGATGAGTAATATGGATGATACAATGATCCAATATGGTTGGCAATGAGAAGATATTAGAAGATGAAGACATTGTAACTGTGGCTGGAGATAGTACCCTCCTGTTGACAGTGACATCCGGGAAGGTCGAGACCTTCACGAATACCTTTGAGGACACACAGTTTACAAATGTGCTAAATTTGCGGTCAAAAAGTTCAGATGCTTATAGTGGACAAACAGACACTGTTTTACAGTACTGCAAAGTCAATTTGAAATTGTCTTTATTTCAGTCAATGATATATCCAAATATTTTACCAAATAAAAACTTGACATAGGCTCTCCTTACTTGTTAAGAATGTACAGGTGTTAGAAAATGTACCAAAGGAAATCTGCTAGAACCGGAAAATCGTAAGAAGTAAAAATCTCAGTTAATATCTTCAAGACAAAGATTGTCTCCTGTAAAGTGTATTGCGGTCTGTTTAGTAGGGAAAAGCAGAAACAGTTCAGCTCATGGCCACTCTAGTGTGACTTTTCATATGTGCATCTGAATGCAGAGAAATAAGAAGTCTTCCTGGTGCTTTCCATGGTGCTGAAATCTCATCCCCATGTATCTGTCAGTAGAAGTGGTCAGAAAAACACATGCAAGCAGTTGACGCTGACTCACTGGAGTAAAACGTTTTCACATTTCAGAAATCTGCCATTAATGTGCTCATATAGTGCAGACGAGGTCATGTGAACTTCTATAGCGGAATGAAACCAAAATGACAGAAAGTGAAAAGGTCTAGCCTCATTTGTTTGACAGTAATGGTACTGTAGGCGGGGAACAGTCATTTACATTACAAGCATGACATGGTTTATATATTCTCTCTCTAGCTCTCTCTCTCTCTCTCTCTCTCTATATATATATATATATATATATATATATATATACATAAACAGTGGATATAGAACGTCTACACACCCCTGTTAAAATGTCAGGTTTCTGTGCTGTAAAAAAAAGACAAAGATAAATAATTTCAGAACTTTTCCACCTTTAATGTGACTTATAAACTGTATAACTCAATTAAAAAAACTAAATGAAATCTTTTAGGTGGAGGGAAGAAAAAAATAAAATAAAAATAATGTGGAGATGTAGCTGTGTTCAGAATTAAGCAATCACATTCAAAATCATGTTAAATAGGAGTCAGCATACACCTGCCATCATTTAAAGTGCCTCTGATTAACCCTAAATATAGTTAAGCTGCTCTAGTTGGTCTTTCCTAAAATTTTCTTAGTCGCATCCCTCAGCAAAAGCCATGGTCCACAAAGAGCATCCAAAGCATCAGAGGGATTTCATTGTTAAAAGGTATCAGTCAGGAGAAGGGTACAAAAGAATTTCCAAAGCATTAGATATACCATGGAGCACAGTGAAGACAGTCATCATCAAGTGGAGAAAATATGGCACAACAGTGACATTACCAAGAACTGGACGTCTCTCCAAAATTGATGAAGAAAACTGGTCTGGGAGGCTACCAAGAGGCCTACAGCAACACCAAAGGAGCTGCAGGAATATCTGGCAAGTACTGGCTGTGTGGTACATTTGACAACAATCTCTCATATTCTTCATATGTCTGGGGTATGGGGTAGAGTTGCAAGACAAAAGGCTTTTCTTACTAAGAAAAACATCCAAGCTAGGCTACATTTTGCAAAAACACATCTGAAGTCTCCCAAAAGCATGTGGGAAAAGGTGTTATGGTCTGATGAAACCAAAGTTGACCTTTTTGGCCAAAATTTCAAAAGATATGTTTGGCTCAAAAATAAAACTGCACGTCACTAGAGTTGAGCGGACATCTGGATGTTTGGGTTCGACGGGTTTGGCTTAACTTCACAAAAAAGTTATTTTGAGCACTAAAATGGCTGTAAAAATGTCATGGAAAAGGCCAGAGAGCTGCACATTGCATCAAAATGTGGTTAAGAGCATGGCAAGTGCTCTGAAAATTTGGATAGGGAAATGACTTTAAATAACATAAAATACGTAAAAATAAATAATAATAGTTTTGATCTAGAAGGACGAGGTCCATATGGAGTAGGCGGTTGAGGAGGCGGTGGATGTGGCGGTGAAGGTGGAAACGGCAGTGGAGGAGGAGGCAGCCTACACTGCTTTTTGGGTTTAAATTAATTTTTATTTTTTAAAATTAGGTTACACCCCAAAACATTGGGAAATATAACCTGTGATAACCCCCTCCAGTTCAGACAATACACTAGCTGCAGGGCAGGCCAGCACCCCGTAAAGGGCAAGATCAGGCCATGTGCCTAATTTGGAGACCCGTCAGTCAATTCATGTAGGCGTGTGCACACATATTGCCCTACCATGTCGCACGTCACCGTGATGTCCACGATCCATTTGGATATCTTCAACTTTCGATGTTCTTTTCTGAGCCTACCATGTTGATCACGGTTATCGGCGAATCAGGGTTCCACGCCGGAGAGGGTGCATGAAAAAGAAAGACCACATCCAAGGGAGGTTCATTTTTTTAAATTAAATATGATTGAGCGGAAAAGTGGGAGCAATTATTGAAGCGCAAATGTGGGACAAGTTATTAAAGTTTAAGCATTAAATGGAAGGAGGTGGCGCGCATCAATTAAAGAAGAATACTTGAAATTTAATTCCCTGTCACCTATGCATAACAGGGGTTTTGTGTATGGCAAAATTGGTAAAATGTCACCTTGTAACAGATGATTTTTTGAAATTTAGGTCCCTATCACTTATGCAGAGCAGAGGTTTAATCACGGCAAAAATGGTCAAATGTCACCCAAGAATGTAACAGACAAATTATAGAATTTTTTTTTACTTGTTTACTAGGTATAGCTGTGGTATATTACACCCATAAATTGGCGAATTATACCCAAAAAATGAAACAAATTAGTGAAATTACATAAAATAAAATATGTACAAATAAAGAAATAAACTTGATTTATGAGGTGGAGGTCCATATGGAGTAGGAGTTTGAGGAGGCGGTGGAGGAGGATGAGGTAGCCAACACTGGTTTTTGGGTTTTATTTTTTAATTAGGGTACACTCCAAAAGTATGTGAAATATCCAAAATACAACAATGAGCAATTGCGCTGTAGTATAACAATGGCTGGTTAAGGCCGATATACATGTCTATTCTGCACAAGGTACAAGTCCTGAGGGATTCATGCCTGGTTCATTTTAATGAACGTAAGCTTGTCCACATTGGCTGAGGACAGGTGGCTGGGCTTGTCTGTGATAAAGCCCCCTGCCGTGCTAAACACACGTTCATACAATACACTGGCCGCAGAGCAGGCCAGCACCTCCAAGGCATAAAGGGCAAGCTCAAGCCATGTGCCCAATTTAAAGACCCAGAATTTAAAGGCGGCAGACATGTAATTCAGTACATGTAGGTGTGTGCACACATACTGCTCCACCATGTTGGTGAAATGCTGCCCCCTACTAAGACGTTCCATATCAGCTGGTAATGCTAGTTGTTGTGGCGTGCTGGCAAAGCTTTCCCACATTTCGGCCATGCTAACCCTGCCTTCTGAGGTGCTGGTGGTGCCCCAGCTACGTTGGCAACCTCTTTCTCCTCCTCTGCCTTGTACTTCCACTGTGCCCCCGCTGTCGGGTGGGAATGCCACCAGCAGCGCATCTACCAACGTGTGCTTGAACTCGCGCATCTTACGATCACACTCCAGTGACGGAATTAAGGACGGTACATTGTCCTTGTAACGGGCATCCAGCAGCGTGGCTACCCAATAATCAGCACAAGTTAGAATGTGGGCAACTCGGTAATGACAGATGCAGCAAAGGCATTTTTTTTGCCCTAAGGGCTCTTTCACATCTGCGTTCTTTTCTTCTGGCATAGAGTTCCGTCGTTGGGGCTCTATGCCGGAAGAATACTGATCAGTTTTATCCTAATGCATTCTGAATAGAGTGAAATCCGTTCAGGATGCATCAGGATGTCTTCAGTTCCGGAACGGAACTTTTTTTGCCGGAGAAAATACCGCAGCATGCTGAGCTTTTTGCTCCGGCCAAAAATCCTGAAGACTTGCCGCAAGGCCGGATCCGGAATTAATGCCCATTGAAAGGCATTGATCCGGATCCGGCCTTAAGCTAAACGTTGTTTCGACGCATTGCCGGATCCGACATTTAGCTTTTTTTGAATGGTTACCATGGCTGCCGGGACGCTAAAGTCCTGGCAGCCATGGTAAAGGGGAGCGGGGGAGAAGCATACTTACCGTCCGTGCAGCTCCCGGGGCGCTCCAGAGTGACGCCAGGGCGTCCCAAGCGCATGGATCACGTGATCGCATGGCATCCATGCGCATGGGGCGCTCTGACGTCACTCTGGAGTGCCCCGGGTGCCGCACGGACTGTAAGTATACCGCTCCCCGCTCCTACTATGGCAACCAGGACTTTAATAGCGTCCTGGGTGCCATAGTAACACTGAAAGCATTTTGAAGACGGATCCGTCTTCAAATGCTTTCAGTACACTTGCGTTTTTCCGGACCCGGCGTGTAATTCCGGCAAGTGGAGTACACGCCGGATCCGGACAACGCAAGTGTGAAAGAGGCCTAAATGGGTGTTTTTTTACCCTAAATGGGTGTTTTTTTCATAGCAGAATAGCACAACAGTATCTAAAGCGTTTATCTCACACGTACAGATGCAGACAAGGCCGCAAATTCGAATTTTTGCCCAAACTGGGTGTTTATTTAATACCAGAATAGCACAGCAGTATCTAAATAGTGTATCTCACAATGACAGATGCAGCAAAGGCTGCAAAATTAAAAATTTTGCCCTAAATGGGTGTTTTTTTTAATAGCAGAATAGAACAACAGTATCTAAAGGGTGTATCTCACAATGACATATGCAGCAAAGGCTGCAAAATTAAGATTTTTACCCAAAATGAGTGGGTTTTTTTTATACCAGAATAGCACAGCAGTATCTTAAGCGTGTATCTCACACATACAGATGCAGACAAGACCGTATATTTAGATTTTTGCCCAAAATGGGTGTCCTGTTCTCATAACATGTACCCACGGGGTCTATATGCAGTTCAACAGGCATATATCACCATTCTACTAGTTAATAAGATAAGACTTGTTTCTGTAATCTGGTTTTATTAACCGGCAGTAGATAAGGTAAACTATAAGAAAAAATTAACATACAAGAACTGAATGTACAGCACAATGTACACAAAGCTTATAAGAAAACATTAATTAATCCCTTACCGACGATGCTTTAGTAAAAGAGAAACACAATGTGCAGCTGCTCCTTCCAAGAGGTGAAGGAAAAAGGAAGAAGGTGCCTGTCTCTTTCCCACAAAGCCCTGCGAGAAGGAAATCAGGTGACCTAATGAATATGCATAGCTTATAATAAGGCAGACAATGCGCTTACAGCTAAAGGTCACTAGATGGAGCTGTAGGCACACATATGAACACACATTAAGAAAACACTATGCAATGGCTACTGAAGAGAAGACAGTACAATGGGTGTTTATGTAATACCAGAATAGCACAGTAGTATGTAAAGGTTGTATCTCACAGTGACATGCAGCAAAGGCTGCAAAATTAAGATTTTTGGCCTAAATGGGTGGATTTTAATACCAGAAAAGCACAGCAATATCTAAAGCGTGTATCTCACACTAATAGTTACAGACAAGTCCGCAAATTAAGATTTTTGCCAAAAATGGTTGTTTTTTTAATACGAAAATATATCAGCAGTATCTAAAGCGTGTATCTCACACGTACAGATGCAGACAAGGCCCCAAATTAGGATTTTTGCGCGTAATAGGTGTTTTTTTTTATACCAGAATTGCACAGCAGTATCTAAAGCGTGTATCTCACACGTAAAGATGCAGACAAGGCTGCAAATTAAAAAATTTGCCCAAAATAAGTGTTTAATCAATACCAGAATAGCACGACAGTATGTAAAGGGTGTATCTCACAATGACAGATGCAGCAAAGGCTGCAAAATTAAGATTTTTGCCCTAAATGTTTTTTTTAAATACCAGAACAGCGCAACAGTATCTAAAGTGTGTATCTCACACGTACAGATGCAGACAAGGCCACAAATTAAGATTTTTGCCCAAAATTGGTGTTTACTTAATACCAGAATAGCACAGCAGTATGTAAATAGTGTATCTCACAATGACAGGTGCAGCAAAGGCCGCAAAATTTCGATTTTTGCCTTAAATGGGTGTATCTTAATACCAGAATAGCACAGTAGTATCTAAAGTGTGTATCTCACACTGACAGATGCAGACAAGGTGGCAAATTAAGATTTTTGCCCGAAATGGGTGTTTTTTAAAAACCTAGAATAGCACAGCAGTGTGTAAAGGGTGTATTTTACAATGACAGATGCAGCAAAGGCTGCAAAATTAAGATTTTTGCCCAAAATGGGTGTTTTTTTAAAACCCAGAAAATTATAGTTGTATTTCTAGCCTAAATTGCACACTGACTAATGTGGCAGATGCCCCAGATGGAGGGTATTGCAAAAAAAGGGTGTTTCAAGCTTGTTATAACAATAACAGATGCAGCAAATAGTGCGATATTAAGTACTTTGGCCAAAATTACAGCAATATATAATGCTTGAATTACACACTGACAGATGCAGACATAGTAACATAGTACATAGGGCCAAAAAAAGATATTTGTCCATCCAGTTTGGCCTGTTATCCTGCAAGTTGATCCAAAGGAAGGCAACAAAATAAATAAATCAGAATTATGATTTTTGCCTAAAATGGGTGTTTTTTAAAACCCAGAAAATTATAGCTGTATTTCTAGCTTAAATTGCACACTGACTAATGCGGCAAAGGCCCAAGATGGAGGGTGTAACGGATCACCTGGCACCCCGACTGAGTACATCCGTTGCTGGATGCTCCTAGCGTTTTCCTGAGGTCTCCAAGCACTCTGGCAGACACCACAATCACCGAACCGAAGCAGCATAGAAATCCTCTTCAAGCATATGAATGCTGTAGACAGTTGAATAGGAAACCATACGAATAGCTCTTCTGCTGGAGGGACTGGAGTACAGTCCTGCTGGGTAGTAAGGGGACAAGTAGGGCAGAGGCCAGCGGCGCTCTGCCCAGATGCCAGCTCTTCTGATGGGAGGGGGCCAGAGGGGGCTAACGACTCTTCTACTGACCCCAGTACCTGGTTTGGAGTTGGCTGTGGAGGGGAGGGGTTGCTTACCTCCTCCTCCTGGTACTGCTGCTGTTGGGGAGAGAGACCGACTGTCTCCCCTCCCTGTAAAGTACTCTGCTGCTGTGGAGTGAGAACGGCTGTCTCCACTCCCTGTAAAGCACTCTGCCGCTGGGAAGGAAGGACGACACACTTCTCTCCCTGTATTACCCCCATCTGGAGTTGGAGATCTGGGCCGGCTGCCCAGTATCCCTGTAGGGCCGGTAGAGAGATCTCGGTCCCATCTCCACCTGCCATCTGTGGGTCTTCCCAGGACCAGTCTGTGAGGTCCCTCATTTCTGGGGCTGGTTGGGGAGTAGGAGGTACCGGATGCAGGTCTCCTAAAGACGGGCTTAGTTGTTGGGGAGGGAGAACGAAACTCAACGCTCCCAATGGTGTACAGTCCATAAGCCCCATCAGGTTAGAGACAGGCGGTGTCACTGGATCATATAAGTCCGCATAATTCTGTTTGATCTCCCACTGCTCTGGTGGTACTTGCAGGGTATAGGGCGAGCGACTGGAGCTGACCAGGTGCTGGTAATCCTGCTCCAGTTCCCATTCCTGGACAGCCAGTTCAATCAGGTCTGGCCTTAGGTCTTCGGCCATAGGGAGATCCAGCACGGCCTCTCTGTAGTCAAATATGTCCCAAAGCCGTGACTCTGCCGCACTCCCAAATTCCGGTTCTGCAAAGGCCCCCCATAATAAGCCAGGGCCATTATAATCCTTGCCCTCGGGTTTGTCAAATTTGGCCATTCCGGGAACCCGCTGAACCGCGTACCAACGTAGCGCTTGGTATGCATCATCGAGACCCAGTTCCCTCCATGCCAGTGAATTAAGTTGCATTTCCAATTCCTCCTGGGCCGGTTCTCCCAGCATAGGTATCCGTAGGGCCACTCTGGCTTGTAACCGCTGCTCCTTGCTGGGAAGACGCTCACCTCGCCAACGCTGGACACCTTCTAGGGTTTCTTCCCACATCTCTTGTTGGGCGCTCTCTCTGCAGTCCAACCTGGTTGCCTCTCCTATTGGCTTGAACAGTGGTGCCAAGAGGTTTTATAACCTCCGGTTATATTCCTTTTCTACCTCGAGCGTTGTCCAGGGACTCGCTTGTTCTATGCCACTCCATAATAATTCCTGTGTCTCCAGGGTGTTGTTCCTCTCACACCAGGACGCCATCCCACTGCTTGCCACCAATGTAATGGATCACCTGGCACCCCAACTGAGTACCTCCGTTGCTGGATGCTCCTAGCGTTTTCCTGAGGTCTCCAAGCACTCTGGCAGACACCACAATCACTGAACCGAAGCAGCATAGAAATCCTCTTCAAGCATATGAATGCTGTAGACAGTTGAATAGGAAACCATACGAGTAGGTTTACACTCCTAGCAGTCAAACTGGGACAGCATGCAATAAATCCTCCCCCAAGAATGAGACGACACTTCACCTTGAGGGTAAAAACAGGAACTCACGAGCTGGCACACCCAGCCTGGTTTTTATTACAGTTTTGCAAATACAGGACAGATACAACACATCCCCACAATGCATCATGGTTTCCTCCTCTCTGCCTGGGAGACAACCGAGGGCAATCCAATTATCTCTCAGGACAAAGGGGAGATCGCCAATACACATGTGGAGACAACAGGACAGACATCACCATTTAAACACACAATGGGACAATAGAAACACACCCACACAAAATCCTCCCCTCTGCCGATGATGATTATTTTAACACAAGGGCGAATATAATTATCAAAGGCAGAGAAATACAGTTTTATAAAACATATCACAGGAACCCCAAAACATGCAATAACCCCATAACCAATATATCCTCGGAACCGGGGGATCTGGGTGAACCACATGTCCAAAATTCACCCACATCCGTTTAGTAGTTTGGAAGATACAGTTACACTGAAAATATACAAGTTATACAGAAAATAGTCACTAATAAATGTGTCCCCTGTTTGGTAGTTTCAAACTACTGAATGATGTCTCTGTGCACCAAATACAGGCAAGATAGCACCGTGTGGAAAAGTCAGAACAGTGTCTGTTAGTTAAAATGGCCGCTATCTATTGTTCTCACCATGTGCTTCATCCAAGCAAGTAAGGCAAATGATGCAATCCAGGGACAGAGGGCTCAGTCCCAAGTGTCTTAAGACCCAATAACTTAAGGGACCATAATCCCAGGGCAAGAGGCGAGCACGCAGCCCCCTCCAAAATCTCATGGCAAACTCTGGCAAAAAGGTGAGTTTGCTACAGAGGGTATTGCCAAAAAATGGGCGTCTTTTAAAACCCAGAAACTTATTGAAGTATTTCAAGCTTGTTTTTAACAATCACAGATGTAGCAAAGGCTGCAATATTAAGTATTTTGCCCAAAATGGGTGTTTTTTTTAATAACAGAATATGACAGCAGTATCTAAAATGTGTATCTCACACTGACAGATGCAGCAAGGGCTGTAAAATGAAATATTTTTTAAAACCCAGAAAATTATTGCTGTATTTCTAGCCTAAATTGCACACCAGATGTAGGATATTGCCAAAAATTTGTGTTTTTTTTTAAACCCAGATTAGTATTGCAGTATTTCAAGCTTGGATTTGAATGTCACAAAAGCACATATGCTGTGCTGGTGCACTGAGCTTTTATAAAATGGCCTCTGCTGCCCACCTAACTAACAGACGAATAAAAGTTATTTTTCTCTGTCACAGGGCTCAGGGCAGGGTAAAAGGATTGTGCACTGCACCCACAAAACAAAATCTATGTAGATCGCTGAGTTAACAAGCACTTCAGATTAAATATTCTTTTCTATTCTCTCCCTCACAGCAGCAGCATCCTATCCCTACACTAAGCATAGCAGAGTGATGTGCAGTGCTAGGTGACTCCATCTTTTATAGAGGCTGGGTCGCATGCTGCACTGGCCAATCACAGCCATGCCATTAGTAGGCATGGCTGTGATGGCTTCTAAGGGCACACAAGTTTAACACTTGTTGATTGGCTGCTCTGCAGCCTTTCAAAAAGTGCCAATAAATAGCTGAACACCGAACCCGAACCCAAACTTTTACTGAAATGTTCGGGTCCGGGGTCCAAAAATCCAAAAGTTCGGTACGAACCCGAAACGTTACAGTTCAGGTTCCCTCAACACTACACATCACCCAAAGAACACCATACCGTACAGTGAAGCATGGTGGTGGCAGCATCATGCTTTGGGGCTGTTTTTCTTTAGCTGGAATTGGGGCCTTAGTTAAGCTAGAGGGAATTATGAACAGTTCCAAATACCAGTCAATATTGGCACAAAACCTTCAGGCTTCAGGCCAGAAAGCTGAACATGAAGAGGAACTTTCAGCATGACAACGACCCAGAGCATACATCCAAATCAACAAAGGAATGGCTTCACCAGAAGAAGATTAAAGTTTTGGAATGGCCCAGCCAGAGCCCAGACCTGAATCCGATTGAAAATCTGTGGGGTGATCTGAAAAGGGCTGTGCACAGGAGATGCCCTCACAATCTTACAGATGTGGAGTGTTTTTGCAAAGAAGAGTGGGCAAATCTTGACAAGTAAAAATGTGCCATGCTGATAAACTCATACCCCAAAAGACTGAGTGCTGTAATAAAATCAAAAGGTGCTTCAACAAAGTATTAGTTTAAGGGTGTGCAACCATATTTTATTTTTATATTTTTTTTCTTCCCTCTACCTAAAATATTTCAGTTTGTTTTTTAATTGAGTTGTACAGTTTATAGGTTACATTAAAGGTAGAAAAAGTTCTGAAATTATTTCTCTTTGTCTCTTTTTATTACATTACAGAAACCTGACATTTTAACAGGGGTGTCTAGACTTTTTATATCCACTGTATATATATATTGTGGCGATGTGTACAGTAAAGGTTCCTCAACTGGGTGAGATAAGTAAATCCAAGAAGATAGTGGTGGCTTCAGCAAACATAGTTGCTGGAGCTAATTGTTTTGTTGGAGTACAAGGGCTAGATTTTATTTGGACTGGGAAGGTAAGTTTAATAGTTGGACATTCCCAGTTTACTTCCAGTCCACAGCAGGTTTTTGCCTAGCCTGAGGTCATCGCAGGTGAAGCCTGCTATAATCAAGGAGGAATAAAACCCACTCTCTGTGTGTCAGTCTGAGGAGAGTTTGATGACTGGATCTGCTAAGGCTTGAAGCCTGAGACCCTGGGTATAACCTGTGCTTAAAGGTGAGTCAGGGAAAACTACTATGTATTAGTTAGAGCCAAGACCGGAAGATATTTGTTTTGCTATTTTATGTGTGCTGGTGCCAAAATAAATGACCATTTTGGACTTTAAATCTGCTGTCTGACGAGATATCTGTGATTGTGACCCCCTGAGAGAGAGCGATCCCTTACAATTGGTGGAGGATGCGTGCACCAGCCAGTTGCTAAGGGCAGTGTCCATGCAAAAAGGGCACAAACAGACAGAAGAGTCGGAAGTCTGTTTGTCCGGTGAAGCTGTTGCAGTTGCAGATCTAGTCATGGTTTGCTGTGGTGATTTAAAGGGCCAGAAGCCCAAGTTGCAGACATTTTTGTTGCTACAGGACTGTCTGTTACCATGAGTCTCATGGAGGAATATGCCAGGCTATTGTGGCAGATAAAGCAGCAGAAAGACATGGCCACAATGATTGGTTACACCCAAAGTGAACTTATTTGGTTTGATGCAGAGCTGGAGGCTTTAGAGGCACAACTGCAGTTGGCCCTGAAGAGGGGGTCGACGACGCCTGGGGGACACTTTGCGAAGGTCCAGGGTGTCGTTGATGCGGCTGTAAAATCAGAGGAAAGGTCTTCAGAGTGTGTGTGTCATGGTCTGGTGATGGTGGACCGTGACACTTTTGCCGTTCATGCTTGTTGCTCGTAGCAACGTGTTGTTAGCATGATTTTATACTTCCCCTTTAAGGCTGGTGTTCTGTCACGTATGGGAAAGTAGAGAGGATGTGTACCCCCTGACTGCCACCCCCAACTCTGTCCCTGCCTACTTGCACTACCTATCCTAGGCGACGGGGCGTGACTGGGTGGCGGTCCCTGACATGCGTAAGTGCAGAGCGGAGAGGACAGAGATAGAGAGGGAACCGGACAGCTGAGGCAGAGAACAGCACACAGGTGCCGTATCCGGAGGGTAGGACAGGGAAGTAAACAAGGCGGAGGTACACCCTGATGGAGGAGGCAATGGCGGGTCAACTAGCTGAGGTCAGTCCATGAGGTTGCGTAAGTGCAAAGGGGAAAGGCAGGAGACAGATCAGAGAACAAGCTGAGGTCAAATCCAGGAAGTAGCGACAGTATTTAGGGAGCAGGCAGTAGGCAGGTCAGAAGACGGACAAAGGTCAAATCCAAGAGGTCAAACAGCGCAATAACGCGGAATATACACAGCCTCAGTGACTCAATCACAGGCAATCTGTGGCCAGCAGGTTGCCTGTTTATATAGTGGAGGAAAGAGATCATGTGACGTGGCCAGCGTCACATGACCCAACCTCCCTGCCTGTAGCCGAGCGCCGAGTACCCAGCTCGGCGCTCAGCCCATCCTGGTTCCTATGGTGATGGGGAACGCCGACCGCTCCTGCTTGAGACGCCGAGAGCCAGGAAGCGCAGCCGGACGCAGCGAGCTTCCATGCTGCAGTTAGATCGGGGAACGCCGGCGGCGCAGGTGAACAGAAGCCCGCCGCCTGCGTCCCATAACAGTGTTCCTTACCATTTTGGTTTGTTTAGGGTTAAAGGAGTGCGCATGGTGGAGATGGGTGTGGCCTCATAGCTCTTCTTATACCGGAGTTGTGAGAATGAGGTTAGTGGTATGTCTTCCTTTGTATGAGTAGGAGCTTTGCTCCTCTCCGGATGTGTCACCTGTCTGTGAGGGCCTCCTTCTGGAACATCTTTGTCTCAAGCAATGTAATGTACAGGGTGTTTGTTGTATGTCTTTTGGTGTTCCATGTCTGGTCTATTTGGTGTAGTCCAACATGGTTGTTTGACATTTCCCCTGTTTGTCTGTGCCTGCGAAAGTGGGCTCCTTGGTTTCCAGGGGTGAACCACAAGTCAGCAAGCTGTAGTTCTTACATGCTGTTTAGTGTTTATGCTTGCTGTCTGCTACTTCCTTGTTGCTATTTCTGCTGGAGACTTTGGTTAATCTGTGTCATAGATGAACAGGTCGACTCCTAGCCCTGACATTATTTCCAGGGATCTCTAGGGTTATTAGGGTCCTAGGTTACGGGTATGAGCCCTCCCACCATCAGGGTTGGCTCATACAGTCAGGAGGTCAGGGATTGTATTTAGGGATGCATAGAAGGTGACCTGCTCCCTTATCCTGGCTCCCAGGCTTAGTGGCGTGGTCATTTTAGACATTGTGCTGTGTTTTTTTCCCTCCAACTCCCCACCGTGACAGTGTTACTTACCGTCTTGGAAAAGACTGAATGCAAAGCCAAGGTGTTTCCCATTGGCAACCACTGCATTGAGGAGTCTGTATGTGATCGTGGTACCAGGAACCAAGGGCCGGAGGTTCCTAAGATCCAGGAGAAGAAAGATGTTCCTGTAGCACTCTCATCTCCCGGGAGTGCCGAACCTGTGATGTCAATGGGTAAGAGCATTCCTGTTATTGCTTGTGTAGCAGACAAAGTGAGCAAGGCTCTAGAGGTGTCATCATCGGCCCTGGGAGAGATCTTAGAAGTTCAGATAGATTGAAGATTCAGGAGTCTGTCTGACAGATCTCTCTTGTTTTCATTATTGCTGACAGGTTTCCACCCCTTTGCAGATGCTGCTCATTATCAGTCAAGTTGCTTTTCATATGTTCTGCTTCTCACTTGTTTCCCTGCTGCTGATAGTTCTTCTGTGGAGTCCTCTGCTTGTGTGGTGGTTCTCCTGTTCCAGTTAAATCTCAAGCTAAGTCCTTTTCCATTTACTTGGTGTGTCTGTTCAGACTAAGCCTCAGCGAGTCACTAGCAACTTCAGTTTGGAAGGAGCCGGTTGCCTCTTTCCCTGTTCCCTAAGATGAGGGTTTGGTGCAGTGTTGCAGCAGTCTCAGGTTCCTTTGCATGTGAATTTCTACCTTTGAGATTTGCACATGTTGTTAGCAGCTTAGGGAAAGTATCAGGGATTGCTATGAGGTGACCTCTTCGTTCCCTAGATTTGGATCCTAGTCTGTTGTCTGTTTAGTTGTGGTTCCCTTTGGTTGTCTTTCCTTTCCCGCACTTCCGGTGACATTATCAGCCGCCAAATACCATTACTGCTTCCCCTGCTCTGTGTTGTCATGGATCCTGTCTCTGTACTGGTGGATCGCATGCAGGGGTTGTCGCTGGAGGTAGCAGACCTCAGTGAATCTGTTGCAAGGTGTCAGGCATCTGTCTCCACCAGTGGGGTCCAGACCTGCTCTGAACCTAAGATCGCCCTCCCGGACCGATTTGCCGGAGGAAGTGACAACTTTGTTCGGTTCAGGGAGGCTTGTAAACTTTATTTTCGCTTATGCCCTCACTCCTCTGGTGACGAGTCAAAAGGTGGGGATCGTTATTTCTTTATTGACAGGTGACGCTCACTCCTACACCATTTCTTTGCCGACCGAATCCCAATCCCTCCAGTCGGTGGAGGATTTTTTCAGAGCCCTGGAACTCATTTATGGCGACCCAGACTGAGTTTCTCTGGCTGAATCTATGTTGCGTGGCTTGCAACAGGGAAATCGGTCTTCTGAGTACTATTGTTCTGAATTCAGGAGGTGGGCAACTGATTCTGAGTGGAATTCCCGAGTCAGTTCTGTCAGGGGGTATCTGAGAGACTAAAAGATGCCTTAGCACTGCATGAAAATCCTGTTTCATTAGAAGCTGCCATGTCTCTTGCTGTACAAACTGATAGATGTCTGAGGGAAAGGTGCAAGACACCGCTCTCCCGGGACGTATTACCTGAAGGGAGGTGGGTCCCCTCTGACACTCGGGGTACTGAGACACCTGAGCCCATGTTTGAAGATAAACTTATGCAATTGGGACGGGTCTCCAGACCCTGGTGATAAGGAACTTCAGGGCTAGAAATAAACTTTTTTTTTTTTTTTTTTTTTTTTTTTGGTAAAGGGGGTCATTTTGTTAATGTGTGTCCCTATGTAAAAGATCAAGGCAAGAATAAAAAATAAATAAAAAAGGAGTTACCAAATAGTTTCTTTAACTCTTGGCAGAGTTGTTGTGGAATCTGAGAGCATGCACTTGTCATTTCCCAGTAGTACCCATTTTCTCCTGCCTGCCAGTGTGGCGCTAGATTCAAAAAATATTGATGTGGAGATATTTTTGGACAGCGGGCAAGGGTTAACCTTGTGAATTACCAGTTTTTCCTGATGCATGGTTTTAAATCTAGCACACTGGACAAAGAGATCCCAATGTTCGCTATTGATTCTGCACCCCTTTCTTAAAAATCTTTGACTCATATGGTGAAGGATATCCATTTAAGGGTGGGGGATTCTCATGTTGAGGGTATTTTTTGTTTTATAATGAAGGGTCTGCCAGCCTCTCTGGTGCTAGTGTTGCCATGGTTGACCAAACATAATCCTATCATTGATTGGCAAGCGAGACAGATCAAGGGCTGGAGTAATTTCTGTATGGACAACTGTCTTGTCACATCTCTTGCTGGGATATCCACTAAGATGTTACCCCCGTTTCTCTCAGATTTTTCTGATGTGTTCACTGAGAGTGTGGCTCAGGAGTTGCCTCCTCATAGAGAATATGATTGCCCTGTCAATCTGATTCCCGTAGCTAAGTTGCCAAAATCTCGGTTGTATAACCTTTCTGAACCCGAAAGAGTTGCTATGCACAAATATATTACTGAGAGTTTGGCAAAGGAAAACATCAGACCATCTAAGGGTTCTTTTTTGTAAAGAAAAAAGATGGGACATTGAGACCGTGTCTAGATTTTCGAGAGTTGAATCGCATCACTGTCCGTGATCCTTATCCCCTTCCCCTGATCCCAGATTTGTTCGACCAGATTGTTAGAGCTAAGGTGTTTTCTAAATTAGACCTAAGAGGGGCATATAATCTGGTAAGAATCAGAGAGGGGGATGAATGGAAGACAGCTTTTAATAGTCATGTGGGTCATTTTGAGAACTTGGTCATGCATTTTGGTTTAACTAATGCCCCGGCATTATTTCAACATTTCATCTATGATATTTTTCATCATTTGGTGGGAAGGTTTGTTGTTGTATACCTGGATAACTGTCCATGGCTGAGGATGGGGAAAACCCTCAGCCGTGCGATGCCAGAAGGTGGGAGGTCGCTACTTGGCCAGGACCACAGCAGTAGGGAGCAAGTCACCTCCTAGAGCAGGGCTGGCCAACCTGCGGCTCTCCAGCTGTTGCAAAACTACAACTCCCAGCATGCCCAGACAACCTACAACTATCAGCCTACAGCATGGCATGGTGGGAATTGTAGTTTTACAACAGCTGGAGAGCCGCAGGTTGGCCAGCCCTGTCCTAGAGCTTCCCTAATCTGAACCAGAATCCTAGCTACATGAGTCGACCTTGAAGGTAGGAGGGCTCATGCTCAGGAACCTCGGATCCCTACTCACCCTCCACAGATCCCTGAGCTAGGAGCTGGGTAGTCAGCCCATTCCTCCTGGACGCGGAGAAACAGGTGTCTAAAGTGGCCAAACTGCAAGGGGATAGGAACATGAACAGCCTATGGATATGGCAGGAGGATGAAAAGTACTTCCACACCTACCTGCCACAGACACACAGACTGGATTCCGTGCAATACAAGCTAGTGTTCCACACCCAAACATAAATGGCACAGCACACACACAAACACACAGGAACCCAGATCCATAGGTGCATGAAATATGAAAGAGAAAAGAACATCAACTGAACATCACATATAACATTTTATGACCACAAGGGTGGCCCTCACTGGCAGATGGTATTAGAGACCAGGAGGGTGCCTCCAGCTTACTACAAGGCTGGAGTACCCCTCAGACATCAGGTCTCAACTGAGGTTAAATAGCCCATGTAGCCACACCCACACAGACACACCCAGTGCACACACACTAGGAAGGAAGTTAACCCTTCCAACACCAGGGAAGGGAAGAAAGCCACTTAAAGGGGAATACACACACACACACACACACACACACACACACAATAAACCCTGTGCACACCAGACATGGAAAGTGCACACCTATCACACAAGTTGCCAGACACAACCGCCTGCTATGACAGCAAGCAGCCTAGCAACCAGCTCCAGCTGCTCTACTGCCACATGCCTAATGTTGCCAGTGGTAACCACAAGTGAGGCAACAACCTAGCGGCCCTCACCTGTGATTGAACAAGCAACCAAACAGCAGGCAACAGCAAGCGGTTCAGAAGTCGCGACCATGGCCATGGCCGTGACAATAACATTGATTTACTCGCCCAACATGGAGAGTCATCAGGATCATTTGAGACAAGTTTTGTTGATCGTTCGGGAAAATAAGTTTATGCCAAGCTAGAATATGTGTGTTTGCTGTTCAAGAAATTTATTTTCTGGCTTGACTGCTTTCCGCTTCGGGCTTTCGCATGGATCCCGAAAAAGTCAGTGCAGTCTTGGAATGGGATCTGCCCGATAATCAGAAAGCGCTTATGAGGTTTTTGGGGTTTACCAATTACTACAGATAATGTATCTTGAATTAGTCCACTGTTGTCAAACCTCTGACTTACATGACTAAGAAAGGGGTGGATTTCTCTGTCTGGTCGGAAGAGGCATTACATGCTTTTTCTACTATAAAGAAATGTTTTTCTTCTGCTCCCATTTTGGTGCAGCCTGATGTGTCTCAGCCATTTATTGTTGAGGTGGATGCATCAGAGTTGGTGCAGTTCTGTCGCAGGGTCCTTCTCCTGGCAAATGGTGCCCTTGTGCTTTTTTTTTTTCGAAAAAACTATTTTCTGCCGAGAGAAATTATGAAGTGGGCAATAGAGAGTTGCTGGCATTAAGTTGGCCTTTGAGGAATGGCGTCATTGGTTAGAAGGAGCGATTTATCCCATTACTATATTTACCGATCATAAAAATCTGGCCTACCTGGAGTCGGCTAAACGTTTTAACTCAAGGCAGGCCATATGGTCTTTGTTTTTTACCAGATTTAATTTCATTGTCACTTTTCGCCCTGGGGTCAAGAATGTCAAAGCGGATGCCTTGTCACGTAGCTTCCCTGGGGGAGTGATACAGAGGATCCTGGTCCGATTCTTGGCTGATGGGGTGGTTGTATCCGCCCTCTATCCTGAACTGGAGACGGAGGTGTTGGAAGTTCAGGGAGAGGCCCCTGATTCCTGTCCCCCAGGGAGGTTGTTTGTTCCTTTCGAACTCCGTCACAAGGTGTTTAAGGAACATCTTGATACTGTCCTTGCTGGACACCCCAGGAGCAGATCCACTGATCTTATTTCTCAGAGATTCTGGTGGCCAGGTTTACGTAAGAGTGTTGAGGGCTATGTGGCAGCTTGTGAGACCTGTGCCAAGGTGACTCATACTTGGCCCTCAGGATCTCCTCCTACTTTGTCCATTTCATCCCTGGACGCACTTGTCCATTTATTTTATCACCGATTTGCCCAGTTCTTCAGGGATGACGGGGATTTTGGTGTTGGTCGACCACTTCAGTAACATGGCACACTTTATTCCATTATCTGGTTTACCCAATGCCAAAACTCTAAGTCAAACATTTGTTGATAACATTGTGAAATTGCACTGCATTCCCTCTGATGTGGTGTCTGATAGAGGGACTCAATTTGTGTCCAGATTCTGGAAGGCTTTCTGTACTCACCTGGGGATTTGTTTGTCCTTCACTTCTGCTTTTAACCCTCAGTTGAATGGACAAACTGAACACACCAACCAGAGTCTGGAGACATATTTGAGGTGTTTTGTCGCTGAGAATCAGGAAGAGTGGTCCTCATTTTTGTCTTTGGCTGAATTAGCTTTGAATAACCGTCTGGAGTCCACTGATAAGTCACCATTTTTTGGTGCATATGGGTTTCATCCTCAGTTTGGTACGTTCTCTGAATATTTCCTCTGGTATACCTGATGAGGAGAGATTTGCTTCTTCCTAGTCATCTATCTGGCGGAAAAATCTAATCAATTTAAAAAAGATGGGCGATAGGTATAAACGTACGGCTGACAAGAAAGTGTGTCTGGTCCGGACCTGAATGTGGGTAATTTGGTGTGGTTGTCCACTAAGAACATTAAGTTAAAGGTGACATCCTGAAAGTTAGATTTCAACGAGGGTCAGCCGGCACTCCGTTTGTAGGCGTGGTGCACGTGTCCAGGGCCGAAGTCCAAGTACAAGTGAACAGAAGAAAAGACCGGCACTCACTTTATCTTCAAAAATTTCTTTCTTTTTATTCGCCACGCATTGAAATATTCGGTGACGCGCGTTTCGGCTCTATAGCGAGCCTTTCTCAAACCAATGGCATATAACAAAGTCATACAATACAGGTGATTTAAATAGACCGCCACAGCGGAAATGACATCAGGTAGTCATGGTGATTTAGACCAACAAAATAGAAAAAAAAGGAGAAAAAAGAAAAAAGAAGAAGCAAAGAGGGAGGGAGCAAAAGAAAAAGGAAAACACAAGGTAACAATTTAGCTAATCAGATACACGTGAGAAACAGCCCAATCGCAACAGCATCAATGAAAATGTAGCAATCCTGAATTCTTATGAAGTTCTCTAGATATTCGTACTAGCTTGCAATTCAGATGATGCGGTTGGGGGGTTCCTCACGTTCTCTGTAAAATACAAGAAAAATAATTAAGTTTAACATACATGAAAAACAGACATCTACAGAAAGCTATGGAGATCGTACTCCCGGTTTAACCCCATGGGTTCCAGTGTCTGGAGTGTATGAATCCAATAAGATTCACGCTTCTTTAGCATTTTTAAACGATTACCACCTCTGCGAGGTTGTTGTACCTGCTCAATGATTTGAAAGCGCAGTTGCGCAATATTGTGTTTACAGCGATCAAAGTGGTGAGGGACGGGTAGGAGTAAATTATTTTTTCTAATAGTGGACTTATGCTTAGAAAAGCGGTCCTTCATGCGCATGGATGTTTCACCTATATATAACAGTCCACAAGGACACTTAAGTAGATATATGATGAAGCTGCTATTGCATGTGAAAAAACCTCGAACTGGAAAGCGCTTACCTGTATGGGGATGCGTAAAATATTCCCCTTTAATAACACTTGAACAGTGTATACACCCTAGACAAGGGAATGTACCCTTTCTAGGAGTTGACAAAGTCTTCTGGCGCTTCTCAGTTTGAGTACTACCCACATCCGCCCTCACCACCATATCGCGAATATTTTTGTTGCGTTTATAACACAATAATGGAGGATTTTTGAATTCCTCAATCGAGGGGTAAGCCCTAGTCAAGATATTCCAATGCTTAGAAAAAATAAATCGACACCTGTTGACCCATGGGTGAAACTTAGTGACAAACGGTATACGTGACCCCCTGGACTCCTGAATGGCTTCATTCTCCTATACGGAAGAGCGGGCACGGGAGATCGTGTCCGGTGTAACCGCTAATGTGGACTTTCTCAAAATACCTCCCACGGAGTATCGAGGGAGAGAACTTGAAAAGGAGGTGAGGAGATTAACCTCCTGGGAACTACATGTATCTACACTTGCTGAATATTGTCGCTTGCACCGTATCCCACGTGGATTGCGAGTCCATCTGAGACCGACGTTTTTTTGTGACAACATTGATTACTGCACTAACTTCTCAAATATTCTAAATAAGTGTTCCATGGACTTGATGGTATTAACCATCGAATATCTGACGGAAGCTATCATGACTAGTAGGCAGAAAATTGCCACCATTGAGACGCAACTGAAGGATGCCTTACCAGCTGAGGAATTGATTACTCTTAAATCTAAAGTGGAAAAAATTGGCGCTGACCTGAAAAGGGAGATAGAAAGCACTAAACGCCAAAAATTTATCAGAGACTCTGAGGACTATCAGAATAAACGTGTATACAAATGGCAAGATCTATCTGGCACAGCCATACCCTTATTCACCAGGCAGCAACGTCGGGGAACCTCGATGTCCTCCGGATCGGGAAGTGATTCCACTATGGGACCTCCGCGTGCACCTTTTTTAGGCAGAAGGAGACAAAGACCTCAACAAAGAAAAACACCAGACGAGCAGGACGCCATTATCGGGGGCATCGACGCACCGCGAACAACACGCTCTCAGGTAGAGATGAAACCTTAATTTTCAATATATCCTCTAAAAGTTTAAGTCCTCTTCAGTTGCAGGTACTGGAGAAGGGACTATCATTTTGTCCTACTAGTCCGCTTGATAGTTTTGAATTTGACATGGACTGCCAGCGCTTCTTTAGAAGTCTTCGACTTAAGGCACACTTCTCGGGTCTGCAGTCCACTAATGTTGAAAAGAGCGCAACCACAGCAACCACCAGTGACACTTGTTTATCGTTGAAGGATTTTAGACTGAGAACCAAGAGTCACTTTCAACCACCTAAGTGTTATCATCCTGTTGAAACGTTTATTTTATTGGTCCAACGTGACATGTCAAAGTCTTTACAGGAGATACGGCAAAGTGGATTTCATGTAAACCACAACTTGTCGCGCCTTGAGAGGCAGGCTGTCGATAACTTATTGGGGGACGATAGCCTGATTTTCAAGCCTGCAGACAAGGGGGGTGCTCTTGTCCTTATGGACAAGGAGTATTACGTCAGTGAGATCTTGGGCCAGTTGGCTAATATCGATGTATATCGTCCTTTGGACGGCGATCCGGTATACATTATTAAAAAGAAATTGTGTACTCTGGTTGATATATTTACTTCACAGAAGATTATTGACCCCAAATTGGGGGAATATCTGATTAGTCATCATCCTGTAACACCAGTGTTTTATACACTGCCCAAAGTGCACAAATCTTTATCTCAGCCACCGGGTCGGCCCATTGTGGCCCTAACTGACTCTATCCTGTCTCCGCCAGCTATTTTGCTTGAAAAGGTTATGACACCCCTAACTAAAAATATGCCGTCTTTCCTGCTTGATACGAATCAATTTTTACGTGAGGTTGGGACCCTGGTGTTGCAGGATGATGATTTGTTAGTAACCTTCGATGTTTGTTCTCTGTACACTTCTATTGTTCACTGGAAGGGTATACGGGCTGTAGAGTGGCTTCTATCCCTCTCCTCTTACAGTGAAGGTGCCAAAGATTTTTTTTTGAAACTTCTTGAAATCATTTTAACTGAAAATTATTTTTTATTTCAGGACACCTACTACCAGCAGTGCTGTGGGACCGCGATGGGCTTGAATGCCGCACCGCCATATGCAAATTCATACATGTCATGGTTTGAAGACAAATATATTTACACCAATGATCTGTTTAAAATTCATTGTATTTTTTGGCGAAGATTCGTCGATGACGTGTTTTGTGTATGGCGGGGCGGCATTCGATCCCTTCGTGCCTTTTCAGAATTCTTGAATTCAATTTGGCCCGAGTTGCAGTTCACTTTACATTATAGTGATCATGAGATTAATTTTTTGGATACCCTGGTTATTAAGGGTACAGGTGGGTCAATTGTGACTGATTTGTATATCAAGAATACCGACAAAAATTCTCTTCTCCATTTCTCAAGCTATCATCCGTCCACTGTAAAAAAAGCATTACCCCATTCTCAATTTCAAAGGGTACGTAGGATTGTTTCTAATACTGAAGTAAGAGAAAAACGCCTTGATGAAATGTCTATGAGATTCGAGAATAGAGGATATCCCACAGCACTGCTGGATAGTGAGAGGAGTAGGGTTACCTCCTTGGCTCCTAAACAGGAGTCCAGGGGGTCACGTATACCGTTTGTCACTAAGTTTCACCCATGGGTCAACAGGTGTCGATTTATTTTTTCTAAGCATTGGAATATCTTGACTAGGGCTTACCCCTCGATTGAGGAATTCAAAAATCCTCCATTATTGTGTTATAAACGCAACAAAAATATTCGCGATATGGTGGTGAGGGCGGATGTGGGTAGTACTCAAACTGAGAAGCGCCAGAAGACTTTGTCAACTCCTAGAAAGGGTACATTCCCTTGTCTAGGGTGTATACACTGTTCAAGTGTTATTAAAGGGGAATATTTTACGCATCCCCATACAGGTAAGCGCTTTCCAGTTCGAGGTTTTTTCACATGCAATAGCAGCTTCATCATATATCTACTTAAGTGTCCTTGTGGACTGTTATATATAGGTGAAACATCCATGCGCATGAAGGACCGCTTTTCTAAGCATAAGTCCACTATTAGAAAAAATAATTTACTCCTACCCGTCCCTCACCACTTTGATCGCTGTAAACACAATATTGCGCAACTGCGCTTTCAAATCATTGAGCAGGTACAACAACCTCGCAGAGGTGGTAATCGTTTAAAAATGCTAAAGAAGCGTGAATCTTATTGGATTCATACACTCCAGACACTGGAACCCATGGGGTTAAACCGGGAGTACGATCTCCATAGCTTTCTGTAGATGTCTGTTTTTCATGTATGTTAAACTTAATTATTTTTCTTGTATTTTACAGAGAACGTGAGGAACCCCCCAACCGCATCATCTGAATTGCAAGCTAGTACGAATATCTAGAGAACTTCATAAGAATTCAGGATTGCTACATTTTCATTGATGCTGTTGCGATTGGGCTGTTTCTCACGTGTATCTGATTAGCTGAATTGTTACCTTGTGTTTTCCTTTTTCTTTTGCTCCCTCCCTCTTTGCTTCTTCTTTTTTCTTTTTTCTCCTTTTTTTTCTATTTTGTTGGTCTAAATCACCATGACTACCTGATGTCATTTCCGCTGTGGCGGTCTATTTAAATCACCTGTATTGTATGACTTTGTTATATGCCATTGGTTTGAGAAAGGCTCGCTATAGAGCCGAAACGCGCGTCACCGAATATTTCAATGCGTGGCGAATAAAAAGAAAGAAATTTTTGAAGATAAAGTGAGTGCCGGTCTTTTCTTCTGTTCATCCTGAAAGTTAGGTCCGAGATTTATTGGTCCATACAGGATCTCTGCCATTATTAATCCGGTTTCTTTTCGCCTTGAACTTCCGCAGGCTTGGAAGATCCATAATGTCTTCCATAAATCTTTGTTAAAGAGTTATGTGGAACCTGTTGTATCATATTCCTTGCCAGCTCCACCTGTCATGGTTGACGGCAATCTGGAGTTTCAAAGTTGTTGACTCTCGTATCCTTTGGGGTTCCCTTCAATACCTCATTTATTGGAAGGGTTACGGTCCAGAGGAGAGAATGTGGGTCCTGGTGACTGATGTGAATGCCAGTCGGCTTCTGAAGGCCTTTCACAGAGCCCATCCTGATAAAGTTGGTCCTGGGTTCCCGGAGTACAACCGTAGAAGGGGGGGGGGGTACTGTCACTGCCGGCCCTGGGAGAGATCTTAGAAGTTAGTTAAACAGAAGACTCAGGAGTCCATCTGACAGATCTCTCTGACAGTCCTTTTCCATATTCTTGTTGTGTCTGTTCTTACAAGGCCTTAGGGAGACACTAGCTACTTCAGTTTGGAAGGAGCCGATTGCCTCTTTCCTAAGGTGAGGGTTTGGTGCAGTGTTGCAGCAGTCTCAGGTTCCTGTGCATGTGCATTTCTACCTTTGAGATTTGCACATGTTGTTAGCAGCTTAGGTAGAGTATCAGGGATTGCTATGAGATGACCTCTTTATTCCCTAGATTTGGGGCCTAGTTTGTTGTTGTTTAGTTGCGGTTTACTTTCCCGCACTTCCCGTGACAAGAGGTTAGGCGTCGACTAAAGAATGAGTCCCAGGGGCAGTCTGGTCCTGGTGAGATCTTCCCACCAAGTAGACCAGGGATGCTCCAGTGTTAGATGTGCCGTGAGTGGGGGCACATTGCTGTCTAGTGCCCTCTTACCTCAGAAGCCCTGAACTGTGATGTGAGGCGGCAGCCATTGCTATCTGCAGAGACAGTAGGTGTGACACCAGGACTAGGGACTGCTAAGAAAATGTGTGACATTGTGGTGGATGGCAGTCCAGTCCAAGCATTGTTGGACGCAGAGACCCGGAAGAGTCTGGTACATACCAGCTTGGTAGCTGGGAACTATGTGCTGGACAGTCATGGGGATAGCGAGAACTATCCTGTGGCCCTCACTGAGTGCGAGATTCCAATGGGAACTGAGACTTAAGAAGTTGCAAATACGCGCATGCATGGGGTATGATTTCCCCTTGTTCCGGGAGTTGTGGGGAAATGGAGACACTCATGCAGCAAGTGACAAAACTTCTGCAGAACTTGTACCTATACCTTTAAATAATGGTGTGCGGGAGATGCACATTGAACACAATGGTTTAAGTGAGATGACTATGGTGCAGATAAGGTGCAAAGTGAATTGTTAGTTACAAGAGGTAACTTTGGGATGGCTAAACTCAGGAATCCTATGCTAACCCATGCAAGAGTGAGCAGGATAGTGAAACCCGAGGTTGACAAAACTGTTTTAAAATCTGAAGCAGATGTGGTTACTTAGAAAAGGCCTAATGAAAATGTGAAGTTCTGTGAAATCTGTAATTGTAATGATGATGATGATACCCCTTTTCCTTTGCAGGCTGTGATTGGTTAAGAAGCTTCCCCTGCTAGTAAAAATGAATATGATTTAGAAATGCTGATTGATAATGTTGGTAGCACAGAGCTGAGGAAACCCTCTGTGGTAAATGTGCAGGAAAGTGTGGTAGTGTTAGAGAGTGTATCACACGTACCAGGTGCGAATAAGCAGTCTCCACAGTGTTCTATGGTTAGTGAACTCGGGTGCAGGGTTGATGAAAATGAATTACAAGCCACAAAGGAAGCCAAGTGAAGCAGAGTGAAGACAAAAGGATGCAACTTGTCAGACAAGTAAAAGAAATGGAAGCGGAGTTTATAGATGAAAGGAAGCAACGCTTGGCTGTAGCAGCTAGAAAGAAGCTCGGGATGGATCTAAAAGACTTAGTGGGAAAAGCTGACTCTGCAAGAAATACTAAACAAACTGTAAAAAAAGAACCAGATACATTTAAAAGAAGTGAGCAGGGGCAAGCTTGCTCAATTGAAGGAGCTCCACAAAGCAAAGGAGAAAGCGCCTGGACATGACCGTGACTCGGAGCAACTGTGCGAACAGTTCAGTCAAGAGCTACAGCAGTCCAAAGAAAGGGCATGACCATGTTCGGGAGCCAAAGAATCCAAAGATAAAGCCTATTGATCGTATAAAAACATATTATGAAAAGAGTCAAATCAAAACTCTGAGAGTAAAGAAAAAAGAGAGATGCTATCTGTTGATAAAATAAAGGCAAGTAGAGAGATCAAAATGTGCGACAGTGCAGCATCGTCGCTCGTGAAAGAGTAGAAAGAGAGTGTCTGGCCATTAGATGGGTACAGGAGGCTTTTATGTATTATCTACTAGGTAGGAAGTTAGTGTTTGTGATAAACCAAGCTCTGCTGGCCTGGGTGTGGCAGAATAAACAATAAAATGTGACACTAACCACATCTTCCAGATGGCTTGGTATGATGTGGAGAAATGCCCAGACCTCCGGTCTGGAGAAGAGGGGGGGGGGGGATATGTGGTGATGTATATAGTAAAAGTCCTGGAAGGGGTGTATATATCACCCAGGTACCTCAACTGGGTGAGATAAGTAAAATTCAGGAGGATGGTGCTGGCTTCAGCCAACATAGTTGCTGGAGCTATTTGTTTTGTTGGAGTACAAGGACTGGATTTTATTTGAACTGGGAAGGTAGGTTTGGTAGTGGGACTTTCCCAGTTCACCTCCCAGTCCACAGCAGGTTTTTCCCTAGCCTGAGGTCATCGCAGATGAAGCCTGCTGTAATGGAGGAATAAAACCCACCCTCTGTGTGTCAGTCTGAGGAGAGAAGGACTTGTAACCAGAGGCCTGGTGAGGCTCTAGGTGGTCTCAGTAAGGAAGGCTGAGGGGCAATAAGGCTACGTGTAGCCAGACCTCTTCCCATATGGACTGGTGTTTGATGACTGGATCTGCTAAGGCTTGAAACCTGAGACCTTGGGTATAACCTGTGCTTAGAGGTGAGTAAGAGAAAACTACTACTGTATGTATTAGTTAGAGCCCAGACAGGTAGGTGTTTGTTTTGCTGTGCGGTGGTGCCAAAATAAATGACCATTTTGGACTTTAAATCCGCTGTCTGACGAGATGTCTGTGATTGAGAGAGAGCGATCCTTTACTAATATATATATATATATATATATATATACAGTACAGACCAAAAGTTTCTCAGTCAAAGAGTTTTCTTTATTTTCATGACTATGAAAATTGTAGATTCACACTGAAGGCATCAAAACTATGAATTAACACATGTGGAATTATATATATATAACAAAAAAGTGTGAAACAACTGAAAATATGTCATATTCTAGGTTCTTCAAAGTAGCCACCTTTTTCTTTGATTACTGCTTTGCACACTCTTGGCATTCTCTTGATGAGCTTCAAGAGGTAGTCACCTGAAATGGTCTTCCAACAGTCTTGAAGGAGTTCTCAGAGATGCTTAGCACTTGTTGGCCCTTTTGCCTTCACTCTGTGGTCCAGCTCACCCCAAACCATCTCGATTGGGTTCAGGTCCGGTGACTGTGGAGGCCAGGTCATCTGGCGCAGCACCCCATCACTTTCCTTCATGGTCAAATAGCCCTTACACAGCCTGGAGGTGTGTTTGGGGTCATTGTCCTGTTGAAAAATAAATGATGGTCCAACTAAATGCAAACCGGATGGAATAGCATGCCGATGCAAGATGCTGTGGTAGCCATTCTGTTCTGCGTCGCACAAAGACACGGTAGTTGGAACCAAAGATCTCAAATTTGGACTCATCAGACCAAAGCACAGATTTCCACTGGTCTAATGTCCATTGCTTGTGATCTTTAGCCCAAACAAGTCTTTTCTGCTTGTTGCCTGTCCTTAGCAGTGGTTTCCTAGCAGATATTCTACCATGAAGCCCTGATTCACACAGTCTCATCTTAACAGTTGTTCTAGAGATGTGTCTGCTGCTAGAACTCTGTGTGGCATTGACCTGGTCTCTAATCTGAGATGCTGATAACCTGCGATTTCTGAGGCTGGTGACTCGGATGAACTTATCCTTCGCAGCAGAGGTGACTCTCGGTCTTCCTTTCCTGGGGCGGTCCGCATGTGAGCCAGTTTCTATGTAGTGCTTGATGGTTTTTGTGACTGCACTTGGGGACACTTTTAAAGTTTTCACAATTTTTCGGACTGACTGACCTTCATTTCTTAAAGTAATGATGGCCACTCGTTTTTCTTTACTTAGCTGCTTTTTTCTTGCCATAATACAAATTCTGGAAAGAAGTTTGGCCGGCACACGCAGGGTTGCACGCCGCACGGGATAGGATAATTACCACGTGTAGTAGAAAGAAAATCCCAGCAGACGTGTCTTCAATGCTAATGAGGTTTATTTTGCAAGTAGCAATATGTCCATGAATAGGACGCGTTTCGGCTCAATAGCCTTGCTACTTGCAAAATAAACCTCATTAGCATTGAAGACACGTCTGCTGGGATTTTCTTTCTACTATAATACAAATTCTAACAGTCTATTCAGTAGGACTATCAGCTGTGTATCCACCTGCCTTCTCCACAACACAACTGATAGTCCCAACCCCATTTATAAGGCAAGAAATCCCACTTATTAAACCTGACAGGGCACACCTGTGAAGTGAAAACCATTTCAGGTGACTACCTCTTGAAGCTCATCAAGAGAATGCCAAGAGTGTGCAAAGCAGTAATCAAAGCAAAGGGTGGCTACTTTGAGGAACCTAGAATATGACATATTTTCAGTTGTTTCACACTTTTTTGTTATGTATATAATTCCACATGTGTTCATTCATAGTTTTGATGCCTTCAGTGTGAATCTACAATTTTCATAGTCATGAAAATAAAGAAAACTCTTTGAATGAGAAGGTGTGTCCAAACTTTTGGTCTGTACTGTATATATATATAGATATATATATATATATATATATATAGTTATATTTAAAACAATAAAACTACTGACGTGACATGCCATATCTCATGACAATGGCAGATGTGAAGGGGTTAATACATTACGCAGCATATGAGCAGTCAGTGTTTAAAGGTGATGTGTTGGAAGCAGGAAACATTGAAAACTGTAGGGATCTGAGCAAATTGAAAAGGGACAAATTATGATGACTGTTCAAGAACATCTTCCCAACAGCAGATCTTGTCAGATGTTTCTGGCATGCAGTGGTTAGAACTTACCAAAGGTGGTCCAAGGAAACACAACTGGTAAACTGGTAAAAGGGTCATGGGTGCCCAAGACTGATTTGATTGGGTAATTAATGCTAGCTTGTCTCATCTGAACCCATAAAAGTGCTACTGTACCCCACATTTCTGGAAAAGATAATGTTGGTTAGTACCAAAATATCAGAACACACAGTACATTAAGGCTTGCTGAGTAGCTGCAGACTGGTTCTCATGCTGACCTCTTTCAACCGCTGAAACCACCTACAGTGGATACGTAAGAATCTGACCTAGACTATGGAGCAATGGAAGAAGGTGACTTGGTCTGATATGTCATTCCTTTTTTTTTTTTTTTTACATCATGTGGATGACTTACAGTTCGTGTGCCAGTTGATTAGGGAGGACATTGCACCAGGTAGTTTGGGGATTCGCTCTGGTAGTTGGGATAAGCGGGTGCAGCACAGAGACAAAGTACAAGTTCATAATTCAAATGTCCATGTTTGTTCACACATAAGGTCAAACAAAAAACACTATTTGCAAGGTTGGTGTTTGTTCACACCAAGTAGAAAGTTTGTGCATAACAAAAAACTTCACCTTGTCAGTGGTTCTGCCTCCAGCAGTCAAAATGCAGGCTTTCTGTGGCCTGCTCTCCCAACACACAGGTCTCATCTTTTCAGCCCAGCACAGGGCTCAGTTCCCACACAAACAGCCATACTAAAATAGCAAAGTGTCAATCAGCAATAGCTGCCGCTGACGCCCGAAAATACCGGCTCTTACTTCACCGAGGCCAGGAACCTCGGTGATACATACCTTCCATCAACAACGGACAGTTGCGCCTTCCTACAGTAGATACACCATGAAAAGAAGGCAACAAGCCAGCAGAGGCAGTGTGATGCTCTGAGCAGTGTTAAAGCCTTAAAGCCTGGTTTTCATGTAGATATTCCTTTGACATGTACCATCTACCTAAACATTGTTGCAGACCAAATACACCCCTTTACTCCCTTCAGCAGGACAATGTGTCCTGTGGGATGTGCTGCAAAAACAAGTCAAATTTATGTGTGCCCCCAGACTACCACTCCGGCCCCATTGACTATAATGGGGGTGGGTTGGAGTTCCGGCGGTAGCACTTCAAACATGCCGAGAGGCGGTCAGAATAAAACGACGACATGTCGTAGTTTTATTCCGGCCGCCTCTCGGCATGTATGCTGTGCTGCTTCCGGAACTCCGTCCTGCCCCCATTATAGTCAATGAGGCCGGAGAAGTAGTTTGGGGGCACGTGTGCACTAGCGGCAGCATGGATCTGACAGGCTGTTCACCTGCCAGAACAGCCTGCCGGAGTTCCTTGCCGCTAGCGTGAAAGTAGCTTCAAGAGGCATTGTAATACGAGGCACTTGTCTGCATTAGAATGCCATGTCGGGTGGCTTGGCCACTTAAAATTAAGAACTCTTTTGCAAATAGTTCCAGAATCTTCCAGACTTATTTAGTCTTATTATTTATAACAGCTGCAAAAAATCAAAATCATGATTTTTTGGGTGGGGATACATAAGTAGGGCTCTATGCACTATGTAACCAACATGCGTCAAGTCAAGCCTACTCAGAGTTAAGGTATAATGGAAAGATTTGCACTCCATGACACATGATTGGGGGGGTTCTCTTATTACTGGCACATGATTGGGGGGCTCTTGTTACTGGCACATGATTGGGGGGCATCTATGAGAACACATCTTACTTGCACATGATTGTGGGCACTTATTACTGACACATTATTGGGGGCACCTTTTACTGGCCCATTATTGGGTGGCACTATGGGGGCACTTCTAAATGGCACATTATTGGTGGGCACTGTAGGGGCATCTACTGAGGCTATAAAGAAGGGGTATTTTATATGGGGGGCTCTGTACAGTAGCATTTTATACTGAGACACATTATAGTGGGTACTATGAGGAAGGGGGGAGAGGAGTACTATTGGGTCATCTACAGGGGACACTAATGGGTATTTTATACTTTTAAATAATGGGGACACTGAGGGCATCTACTGGGGCACTATATATGGGGCATTTTATACTGGTACATTATGGGGGGCACTTGGAGGAAAGGGGAAAAGGAGTACTATGGGGGCATTTACTGAGGGCGCAATATATTTATACTGGCACATTATAGGGGCACTATGAGGACATTAGCTCAACAGGGGGCATTACAAGGGGGTATTTTTTTGCACTGTCACATTATACGGAAACTTATTTCTACTGGGGGGCATTATGGTGGGCTTTATTACTCCCCCATGGTATGAGCCCCCTAGTAGCAGCACCAGCCTCTCCCTGCTCTGCTATCCCTCTGCCCCTTCTCCAAATCCTTATTATGAAATCTTTCTCATTAGGATAAAACACAACATCAGCTCCACCGAGCCCCCGGCCAAGTGTTGAAGTGGTGTCCGAGATCCCCAAGGGCCAAGCCAATTAACTGTAAGTTTTCATGTGAAATATGTTTGTTATACACATATAGCATACACTGTGCACACAATATACAGTATACCGCTACACTGTGTAGTCTGTTCTATAAGCACCACATTATTTTCTATCTGCCGCAACAAAACAATCTGTAAGTGTCCCCCCTGAGACTAGGCTCTAGATCTGCCACTGCATACTACAAGTGACCATTAACCTCCATAACTATGGCACATATTTAGAGCGCTGATCCTGAACAGCAACATTTAATCTCAAGAGGCTGTGCGTGGACCTGCCTGCTTTCTTTACATTTATATAAACATTAAGTATTGGGACATACTTTTTAATCATTAAATTCAGGAGGTTTATCCAGTCCCATTGTCTATAAAATCAAACTTCTAGCCATGCAATCTGCCTGTGCAAACACTGCTGAATTTGATCATGGTACTGTAATAGGATGTCACCACTACAACAAGCCAATTTGTGAAATTTCCTCCCTCATAGATATTCCATGAACAATTATGAGTGGTTTTATTGTAATATGGAGGCGTTTACAAACCACAGCATCTTAGTTAAGAAGTGGCATACCATATAAAGTTACATAGCCGCCTCGCTGAGTGCTGAGGCACATAGGGGGTCATTTATTAAAACCAGCGTTTTAGATGCAGGTCTTAATACCCTATTTTGTAAGCCTCTTTTAAACCCACTCCTTCCCTTCCCAAGCCCCTTTTTAGACCTGGCATGAGCGGAGAAAAGTCACAAATTGCTGGTCAAATAACCTTTGCGCCGTAATATGTGACAGATATATGCCAAAAGTTGCGTTTATCTAATTGTAAATGATCCCCATAGTGCATAAAAGCCGATGATGCATTGCTGACTCATAAACTTCCTCTGATGTATACATCAGAACAAAAATTTAGCGTCAGGCGCTTTACAGCATGGGTTTCCATGGCTGAGCAGCTACCTGCAAGCCTTCCTTCACCAACCACAATACCAAGCTTTGGATAGAGTGGAGCAAGGCACGCCATCACTGGACTCTGGGTAGTGGATATGTATTCAATGGAGTGAGAAACCACACCTCTCTATCTGTCAGGCTGATGGACGAGTCTGAGTTTTGTGTCTTTCAGGAGAACAATATCTGCCTGATTGAATTGTGCCAGCTGTAAAGTTTGGTGAAGAAGGGATAAGGCTATGGGGTTATGTGGCAAATGCTGCAAATTAAGAATGCTTAAAAAACATGTGATAATACTTATTTTTATCGATTAACAAAATGCAATGTGAAAGAACCAGAGAAATCTAAATGAAATCAATATTTTGTCTTTAAAATAGCATCACTTCTTGTAGGTACTTGCACACCGTTTTTAAAGGAACTCATGAGGGAGCATCTTGGAGAACTAACCACAGATCTTCTGTGGATGTAGGTTTGCTCAGATCCTTCTGTCTCTTCACGTAATCCTAGACAGACTCAATGATGTTGAGATCAGAGCTCTGTGGGGGCCATATCGCAATTTCTAGGACACCTTGTCCTACTTTGCATTGAAGATTATTCTTAATAATATTTGCTGTGTGTTTGAAGTTGTTTTTCTGCTGCAGAATAAATATTGTACTAATAAGGTCCCTCCCTGATTATATTTCATAAAGGATAAGTATATGCGTGTAGTCCACAGCATTGAAGACACCCATAATCCTGACCAAATCTCCCACACTCCATTTACTGAAAACAGTGTAGCCGATGAAAGACATTTGATGCTTACATTCCTTTAAAATTAAAAGCTATCAAGCAGTGCTATCAGCTCAGGAATGGCAGAAACCATTGGCACCTAGGTATACCTAAGTACTGGTCATAAAAGTCTGTCCAGAAGTGCTCTTTATAGAAGAATGAAAAGGCCATAACTTGTATGTGGAAACAAGGTCAAGTGACTCAATTATTACCCAAAAACATGGAGACTGGGGTGCTGAAAACTATAAGCAGGTGCTGTGGACTAAGTCAAAATTTGAAATATTTGGCTGCAACAGAAGGCAGTTTGTTCGGTGGAGGGCTGGAGACCGGTACAATAACGAATGTCTGCAGGCAGAAGCATGGTGAAGGTTTCCGGTGATTTGCACTACATTTGCCATTGCTCATTGCATGGATTTTTCCACCAACTAAAGAACTACCAGACTCACATCCACAAGCTTTCAAATGAGCTGATTGGCTGTTCAACAGTGTCTCTGTACATAAAGTGCAGTACTTTATGTTCAGTGCCAGGATAAGCTGCTCTTTTAGACCAAGTTTTGGTGCATTACTGTGTGTGTTCTGCACAGCTCTTGTGCTCTACATAGGAAGTGATTTTCAGCATCCAAAAGATTTTAGCTAGCTTTATCTGTATGGGTCTCTGGTTAATTTTCTTTTTTAATATTCATTTTCTTATAATTACATTTTGGGGGCTTTGAAGCCAGTTACTAGATTTCATAGTTATGGTCTTAATTTGTAATTAGGGTTGAGTGAATGGAAGTATCCAAAGTGGACTTTGGTTCTAATTTCAGGGAAAATTTAATTCGCCGTGAAGCCGAATTTCCTCATGCTTCATGTAACAAATCAATTTTCTGTGAAATGCCGGTAAAAAAAAATAGTCTTTCAAATTTGCAGACTTTTTACCTCATTGTGCCAATACTGTATGTGAGTGAGCAATAGAAGTCATACTCACAAGTCGCTGGTACAAAGCCTTTTGTTTTAGAGATGGCAACTGCACGCTAATCGTGCAGCTGCCAAGCGGGGGACCCGCTGTCAGTGACAGCAGGGCAACCCAGCAGTTCCTAGGTGTCCCTACCTTCTAGATCGCTGTATACACAGTCCTCAACAAGCGCTGTGTATACATATTAGGAAGCGCTATTCGCTTCCTGTCCTAGCCTGGAGGTCATTTGACCGCCGGGGTCGGGAGAGTGCAGGAGCGGATGGGTCTTCTACAGACCTCGATCAGCCCTGCACTAAGGCTGTACAGTGTTGTATTCTGCTGTACAGCCTCTCTGGGGACTGTATTTCCCCTGTAACTGGGGTTACTATGTCAGCCCCAGTTACAGGAGAAATCAATGGTGAAAAAAAAGTGAAAGTAAATGTCCCCCAGAGGTCTTGTATGACCTTATGGGGGATGCAAAATGTAAACAAATGCAATCAGATCTCCTTAGTGCATAGGCTTTATGAGTATAGGAGTCTCACTACCTGAAATATTGTACCACAATGTGAATGAGGCCCTCCATTATGTAATATACAGGTTGTATCTCTTCCGTGAAATTTTTGGCAGCACTTGCACTTTATATACAAGTAATTTTACAGGAAAGAATGTTTCTTAACAATTTTTCCTCAAAAAATGTTTTTTTTTTCAGTTTTGTGCGCATTTTTGTCAACCTGTAAAAGTGGCGTACTACTTGGACAACATGGTTCCCAGCAGTGACCTGGGAGTCCAAGATGCATCCAGACATCCTCCCCATGCTGTTTCCGAACCATTTAGGTGGTGTTTACATCAATTTCTGACCTTTTCCTATGAACCAGGCACCCTCCCCTCTTCAGAGCAGGGGGTGCCTGGTTTAATGCTCAGGTTCTCCCATTGACTTCCAGAGCACCCGAGCACTTTAGTGCTCGATCAAAACTAATTACTTGCTGTTCAGCGGTGCAGTTATATGTTCTAAAGCCTTTTGAGGAGTCTATAAGTGGAAAAAGTAATGTCTGATTTGCCGTTCAGCGGTGCAGTTATTTGATCTAAAGCCATTTTTGGCGTGTATTAGTGGCAAAAATATATATTAATTTGCTGTTCAGTGGTGCAATTATATATTCTAAAACCTTTTGTGGAGTATATAAGTGGAAAAAAACAAATGGCCTATTTGCTGTTCAGCGGTGCAGTTATATGATCTAAAGCCATTTTTGACGTGTATTAGTGGCAAAAATATATTTTATTTGCCGTTTAGCGGTGCAGTTATATGATCTAAAGCCCTTTTAGGCTTGTATTAGTGGCACAAAAAAAGTATTTGCCGTTGTGTGTTGAAGTGAGAAAATTACAGCCCATTTTGGCGTGTATAAGGGGCAAAAAAATATATTTGCCGTTCAGCGGTGCATTTATATGTTCTAAAGTCCTTTTTGGCATGTATTAGTGGGACAGTATTTGCTGTTGTGTGATTAAATGAGAAAATTACATCCTTTTTGGCATTTATTAGTTTCTAAAAAATATATATTTTGGTGTTAAGTGGTGCAGCTATATGTTCTAAAGCCCTTTTTTGTGTGTATTAGTGGCACACAATTTTTTTTTTGCTGTTGTGTGGTGAAGTGATAAATTACATCCCTTCTTGGTGTGTATTAGGGGCACAAAAAATATATATTATTTGCCGTTCCGTGGTGCAGTTATATGTACTAAAGCCCTTTTTGGCATGTACAGTGGCACAAAAAAAGTATTTGCCGTTGTGTGGTGAAGTGATAAAATTATACCCCTTTTTGGCGGTTGTTAGTGGCAAAAAAATAAAATAAAAAATAAAAAATAAAATTTTTGCAGTTCAGCGATGCAGTTATATGTTCTGAAGCTTTTGTGGCATGTACAAGTGGAAAAAATAAGGGCCTATTTGCCATTCAGCAGTGCAGTTATATGTTCTAAAGCCCTTTGGAATGTTTTAATGGCAAAAAAATATATATTATTTGTCGTTCAGCGGTGCAGCTATATGTTCTAAAGCCCTTTTTGACGTGTATTAGTGGCCAAAAATATTATTATTTGCCGTTCAGAAGTGCAGTTATTGTCACGGCTGTAAGTGAGCAACAAGAGCATACACAGTGAATAGCAACTGACCGGACCCAAACTAAGGAGGATAAAGGGTGACCCCTGTCAGACCCTAAAAGCTCTCCCTAAGCTGCTAAGCACATGTCCGGATCCGTATGGTGGATCGAGACATGCCCACGTACCTAAGGCTGATGACCACTGAAACCCCTACAATAGTGGAAGGGGCACGGCCACCGGTGCCCTGCTCAGTATATGGACGGAACCGGGGTCGCCTCGGATCCAGTCAGCAAAGAAACAGAAACACACAATGTCTGAACACTTAACTGAAGGAGCTGCAGCTGCAGTGAAAACCGATCCAAAGTCAGCAGACAATATCCGAGGTACTTGCTTCAGCAGAACACAGATCCAGTGAAAAGATATCACACAGGTGAAGATACTCAAGCGAGATATACAGCTCAAATGAAAAGTATAATCCGCACCTCTACAAAGGAGGAGGGGTGATTTAAAGACAGTGAAATCAAACACAGGAGGGACAGCTGGGAGGAAGGAAACAGAAAGTAAAGACCTCATCACAGGGGCGGAGAAACAGGGCAGAGGGAACTCCTCCAAGCTCTAGTAGTGACATCATCACAGGGGTGGAGAAACAGAGCTGTGAGAACGTCTCAAAGCTCTGGTAGTGACAGTACCCCCCTCTCTACGGGTGGACTCCGGACACCCAGGACCCACCTTCTCAGGATGAGCCCTATGAAATGCCCTGATGAGGCGAGTGGCTTTAATGTCCGACACCGGAACCCATATCCTCTCCTCAGGACCATAACCCTTCCAATGAACGAGGTACTGAAGAGAACCGCGGACAATGCGAGAGTCCACAATTCTGGAAACCTCAAACTCCAGATTGCCATCAACCAAAATCGGAGGAGGAGGAGGCAAAGAGGAGGGTACCGTGGGCTGGACATATGGTTTTAAAAGAGCCCTGTGAAATACATTATGTATCTTCCAAACCCGAGGAAGAAAAAGATGGAAGGCAACAGGATTGACGACTGACAAGATTTTATAAGGCCCAATAAACTTGGGACCCAATTTCCAGGAGGGAACCTTCAGTTTAATATTTCTTGTAGACAACCACACCAGATCACCCACATTCAGGTCTAGACCAGGCACACGTCTTCTATCAGCCACACGATTATATCTCTCACTCATCTTTCTAAGATTACTCTGAATCTTTTGCCAAATGGTAGACAAAGACGAGGAAAATCTCTCCTCCTCAGGCAAACCAGAGGGAGCCCCCCCCCCCCCCGAGAATGTCCCAAACTGCGGATGGAACCCATATGCACCAAAGAATGGTGACTTATCAGAAGATTCCTGACGACGGTTGTTCAGAGCAAACTCGGCAAGAGGGAGAAAAGAACACCAATCCTCCTGGTTCTCTGCCACAAAACAGCTCAAATATGTCTCCAGATTCTGATTGACGCATTCAGTCTGACCATTCGACTGCGGGTGAAAAGCAGAAGAGAAGGACAGCCGAACCCCCAGGTGAGAACAGAAAGCCTTCCAGAATCTGGACACAAACTGCGTGCCTCTATCGGAAACAATATCCGAGGGAATGCCATGCAATTTAACAATATGGTTGACAAACGCTTGCGCCAACGTTTTAGCACTGGGTAAACCAGGGAAGGGTACGAAATGAGCCATCTTGCTAAAACGGTCCACCACCACCAGGATCACCGACTTCCCTGAGGAACGAGGAAGATCCGTGATAAAGTCCATGGAGAGGTGTGTCCAAGGACGGGAAGGTATGGGTAACGGGAGAAGGGGACCTGAAGGCCATGAACGAGGGACCTTAGCACGAGCGCACGTCTCACAAGCAGCCACAAAACCCTCCACCGACTTACGAAGAGCCGGCCACCAAAATCTCCGAGCAATGAGATCTACCGTGGCTCTACTCCCGGGGTGACCAGCAAGAACAGTATCATGATGCTCCTTGAAGAGTTTGTGACGTAACTCAGGAGGCACAAACAACTTCCCAGGAGGACAACGGGCAGGTACCTCAGTCTGGGCAGCCTGGACCTCGGCCTCCAAATCAGAATACAGAGCAGAAACAACCACCCCCTCCGCCAAAATGGGACCCGGGTCCTCAGAGTTTCCTCCTCCCGGAAAACAGCGAGAGAGAACATCGGCCTTCACATTTTTGATCCCAGGGCGGAATGTAACGACAAAATTGAATCTGGAGAAGAACAGAGACCATCTGGCATGTCTCGGATTCATACGCCTGGCCGACTCCAAGTACGCCAGATTCTTATGGTCGGTAAAAACGGTAATAGGGTGCCTGGCCCCCTCCAACCAATGGCGCCATTCCTCGAAAGCCAACAACTCCCTATCTCCCACATCATAGTTTTTCTCTGCCGGGGAGAGTTTTTTAGAGAAAAAGGCACAGGGTCGCCACTTGGCAGGAGAAGGGCCCTGGGACAAAACCGCACCCACACCCACCTTGGAAGCATCCACCTCAACAATAAAAGGTAAGGAAACATCGGGATTCACCAAGACGGGAGCAGACGCAAAACTTTCTTTAATCTTAGAAAAAGCTGCAAGCGCCTCCTCCAACCAAGAGGAAAAATCCGCCCCCTTTTTTGTCATGTCAGTGAGGGGTTTGACAACAGAGGAATAATTCAAAATGAACTTTCTGTAATAGTTCGCAAAACCCAGAAAGCGCATCAATGCCTTCTGATTCTCAGGAAGCTCCCACTCCAGCACAGCACGGACCTTCTCCGGATCCATGCGAAAACCAGAAGCAGAGAGGAGAAAACCCAGAAATTGAATCTCCGATACCATAAAAACACATTTCTCCAGCTTGGCGTACAATTTATTCTCCCGCAGAATCCGCAGAACCTGAAAAAGATGATCCCGATGGGTCTGAACATCAGGGGAAAAAAATCTAAATATCATCAAGATACACCAATACAAATTTCCCCATCAAATGGTAGAAAATACTGTTAACAAAATGCTGAAAGACGGCCGGAGCATTCATCAGGCCGAAAGGCATAACGAGATACTCAAAATGCCCGTTAGGGGTATTAAAGGCCGTTTTCCATTCATCCCCCTCTCTGACCCTGACCAGGTTGTACGCGCCCCTCAAATCCAATTTGGAAAAAACCTTGGCCCCAACAATTTGGTTGAAGAGGTCTGGGATCAGAGGAAGGGGATAGGGATAGCGAATCGTGATACGGTTCAGCTCCCTAAAATCTAGGCAAGGTCTCAGAGAGCCATCTTTCTTTTTAACACAAAAAAAAAAACAGCGGCAACAGGTGATTTTGAGGGACGAATATGCCCCTTATCGAGACTCTCAGAGATATAAGTTCGCATTGCGATTCTTTCCGGTTGTGAGAGATTGTAGAGGCGTGCTTTTGGCAACTTGGCGCCGGGAATGAGGTTAATGGGACAGTCAAACTCCCGGTGAGGAGGTAGCTCCTGAACACCGCTCTCGGAAAACACGTCCGAGAAATCAGAGAGAAATGATGGCACCGTTTTAGTATACACCTCTGCAAAAATCGCTGTGAGACAATTCTCTCTACAAAACTCACTCCACTCATTTATTTGCCTTGCTTGCCAATCAATAGTGGGGTTATGTCTAGTGAGCCAGGGTAACCCAAAAACTAGAGAAGGCAATCCGTTAAGGACAAAACAAGATATATCCTCCACATGAGTTTCACCTACAACTAACCGGATATTGTGAACAATGCCCTTCAGGGATCTCTGTGAGAGTGGAGCAGAGTCAATAGCAAAAACAGGTATATCCTTTTCTAATGTGCAAACCTGAAAACCATGCATGGCTACAAATTGAGTATCAATAAGATTGATGGCCGCTCCACTATCGACAAAAATTTCACAAGTAATGACTTTGCTCCCTAGCGCTAGCCTGGCAGAAAGGAGAAAACGGGAACTGCAGGTCAGAGGAAAAGCATCAACTTTGCCCAAAGTAGCAGATGAAGCAGAGTTTGATGATTTACCTTTTGAGGTTTTTCTCTTATTATAACTCTTAGTACAGTTCAAGAATTTCCTAGACGGACAAACATTTGCCAAATGACCTATTCCCCCACAACAAAAACACACCATTCTCTGAGGACTAAATCCTCTTTTATCAGGGGCAAGTTGACCTAGCTGCATGGGCTCCTCCACAGAGGGAACCGAGAGAGGATGAGGCCCCTGCACACTAAATGAGTCCGCACCACTGCCCCTAGACTGAAAATGACTGGACAGAGAGGTCTTGTTTCTTTCTCTTAGACGACTGTCAAGGCGTACGGCCAATGACATGGCAGACTCTAAGGACGTTGGTCTCTCATGGAAAGCAAACGCATCTTTCAATCTCTCTGAGAGACCATGAGAGAACTGACTCCGGAGTGCAGCATCATTCCAACCTGAATCAGCTGCCCATCTCCGAAATTCAGAACAATAAAGCTCCGCAGACAGTTTGTTCTGGCATAAAAAACGTAAGTTAGATTCGGCCAGAGCAACACGATCCGGGTCATCATATATCTGCCCCAGGGCCACAAAAAATCTTTCCACGGATCGAAGGGAGGGATCCCCCGATGGCAACGAAAAAGCCCAAGTCTGAGCATTACCCCTGAGCAGGGAGATGACAATCCTCACCCTCTGTTCCTCATTACCAGAGGAATGGGGACACAAGCAAAAATGGAGTTTGCATGCCTCTCTGAAACGAACAAAATTCTCACTGCCCCCGGAGAACGTCTCCGGAAGTGAGACCTTTGGCTCGCAACAGACTCCATGGGCCGGAGCAGAGCCCAATGCTTGAAGCTGAGTCATAGATTGACGGAGATCAGCTACCTCCAAAGAAAGACCCTGCATGGGGTCAACCAGGTCAGAAAGCGGATCCATGTAAAAAAAAGACGGTTTGGCGGATTATAATGTCACGGCTGTAAGTGAGCAACAAGAGCATACACAGTGAATAGCAACTGACCGGACCCAAACTAAGGAGGATAAAGGGTGACCCCTGTCAGACACTAAAAGCTCTCCCTAAGCTGCTAAGCACATGTCCGGATCCGTATGGTGTATTGAGACATGCCCGCGTACCTAAGGCTGATGACCACTGAAACCCCTACAATAGTGGAAGGGGCACGGCCACCGGTGCCCTGCTCAGTATATGGACGGAACCGGGGTCGCCTCGGATCCAGTCAGCAAAGAAACAGAAACACACAATGTCTGAACACTTAACTGAAGGAGCTGCAGCTGCAGTGAAAACCGATCCAAAGTCAGCAGACAATATCCGAGGTACTTGCTTCAGCAGAACACAGATCCAGTGAAAAGATATCACACAGGTAAAGATACTCAAGCGAGAGATACAGCTCAAATGAAAAGTATAATCCGCACCTCTACAAAGGAGGAGGGGTGATTTAAAGACAGCGAAATCAAACACAGGAGGGACAGCTGGGAGGAAGGAAACAGAAAGTAAAGACCTCATCACAGGGGCGGAGAAACAGGGCAGAGGGAACTCCTCCAAGCTCTAGTAGTGACATCATCACAGGGGTGGAGAAACAGAGCAGTGAGAACGTCTCAAAGCTCTGGTAGTGACAGTTATATGTTCTAAAGCCTTTTGTGGGATGTATAAGTGGAAAAAATAAGGGCCTATTTGCTGTTCAGCGGTGCAGTTATATATTATAAAGCCCTTTTTAGCATGTATTAGTAGCAAAAAATATATATTATGTGACATTCAGTGGTGCAGTTGTGTGTTCTGAAGTCTTTTGTGGACTGTGTAAGTGGAAAAAAGTAAGGGCATATTTCCCGTTCAGCGGTGCAGTTATATGATCTAAAGCCATTTTTGGCATGTATTACTGACAAAAATATATATTATTTGCTGTTCAGTGGTGCAGTTATATGTTCTAAAGCCCTTTTTAACGTGTATAAGTGGGAAAAAAGGGTTAATTAGCTATTATGTGGTGAAGTGAGAAAATTATATACTTTTTTGTAGTGTTTTAATTTACTTTTTAATTATTTATTTGATCTAACACTATGTCAGACAAAGAAGTGACAGGCCCTGCACAGGGAAGTGGCAGAGGCCTAAGTGTTTCTGGCACAGGCACCGGTTTCAGCAGAGTAAGGTGGTGTGGAAGCAGAAGTCACAGCAATAGGTCTGAGCTCCCGGTATCATCTAGCGGTCGTGTCTTGACCAGCAACCCAGCAGTTATTGAATGGTTTACTCGGTCATTCACTTCGTCCCAAGTGACATCAGACACCCCCAGCCAAGAGTCGGTAAGTTCATCAGACACAACCCTTAGTTGGCATGGCCCAGGAGCAGGCCTTGTGCCCTCACCTGTCCTCAACCCGCCTCTGTCCTTTTCCGTTCCCTCAGCCAGAGAAGTATTATATGCTGTAGGCTCAGATTGACTATACAGTGAGGACGAGCTGCTAGAGGACAGCAGCTACTGGCCAGCCAAGATGTGCAGGAGGCATCCGCCACTTCCTCCGGTAGGGGGGCAAGTAGTGATGAGTAGAGTGGCGTGGGAGCTGGTGTTGCGAGCGGTCAGGCTACTGACCCAGAGCCCATGGAGGTGGACATCTGTGACGTGCAGACTCGATGATCATGATGTAGCTGATCGCTTGAGGGAGCCAGGTAAATTAGAGGCTTTGTCATCATTGGGAGAAGAGGGTGGCAGCTTGCCCGTGAGCCCAGCGGTGGAGCAAGCAAGTCGCTAGTATGGCCGGGAGTCAGCAGGGGGACAGCAGTGGGAGGTTGGGAGCCAAATGTGCCCGGGGTAGATCACCCGCTTTGCTGGAGCCTACCCGCATGGAAAGTAGTGATGCAGGGGTTAACGGAAGCAGCTGAGGTAGCAGTCAGTCAGTGCGGAGTATTGGGGGTAAACTCACCTACTCGGCAGTGTAGCAGTTATTTGTTAAGCCGCCGGAGGAGGTGAACATGGTTATTTATGGAATCTGTGGGCAGAAGGTGAAGTGTGATCAGGGTGCCAATGTTGCCACCACGGCCCTGTGTCAACATATGAAGCGTCACCATGAAGTGGTGTAGGACAACAGTGGCTCAGATGTGGTGGTCCAGCCTGCCGCAGGAACCACTGCATCACCCAGTGGCAAGTACCCGGTTTAAGGCAGTCAAGGCTCCACCACCCCAGGAGAAGGGAGCTGAATGTCCTTCCCATCATCTACTGGTCATGATGCTCCTGCTCTTCCTCCTACTTTTTGTCAGTCATTTCATCAGCAATTGATCACCGAAGCGATTGCCAAGAGACAACAGTATGCGTGCACTCATCCAACGGCGCGGAAGCTGAATGTGCTCCTGTTCAAGTCGCAGCTGCGGCAGTCCCTCCCTTTCCAAGTGGTGGACTCTGCACCTTTCAGAGAACTGATGGGTTGTGCTGAACCGAGTTGGAGAGTCCAAAGCATCCTAAAAATGGCCAGGAAACTTTGCATGCACTTCAGCCACTTGTACACTGCAAAGCACACCCTTTTTGATCTGCAGCGGCAGAACAGCATCCCCCAACATAGTCTAAATTGCAATATTTCGACCCGTTGGAATTCCACCCTCCATATGGTGGGCCGACTATACGAACAGAGAAAGCCTATAAACGATTTCTTGATTATCCAGACAAACAGGAGTACTGTGTAACTTCAATGTCAGCCATGGCAGCTCATGCGTGACACCTGCCTCAGGCCCTTTGAGGAGGCCATGTTATTTGTCAGTCGCCAGGACTACAGGATGAACAATGTCATTTCACTGCTTCATGTCCTGGAACAGATGCTGGTAAATCTGGGTGGTCAGGGGACTGGAGTCGTGGCGCCTAGATCTCACGGCCACATGAGCTGTGGGGGCTGAACTGGAGGAGGAGGAGCACATTGAAGCACAAGCAATGTGTAGAGAAATGGGTGGTTTTTCTACACAGGTGACAGGAGAGGAGGAGCATCCAGAAGAGCTACAGGGTGATGAGGAAGACCAGGCAGAGGACCCAGACACACCGTGGCAGATTGCAGTGGAGATGGAGGCAGGGAGTCCTTCCGAGTCACTTGCACAAATGGCACGATGCATGCTCACTTGCTTGCGTAGTGACAGACTAATTGTTACCATTCTGCAGAGGGATGACTTCTGGCTCTCCACCTTGTTGTACCCTCACTATCTGTCCAAAATGGGGGCCTTTTTTACACCCGCTGAGAGGGAGGACAAACCGAACTACTAAAGAGACATCCTATGTAGTCAACTGGCCTCTGCCTATATGAGCCATCATCCATCCTCTTGCAGGTCTGATCTGGGGCCCTGTGTGCTCACGTTCCTCTGCCATGGCTGCTGTGGCAGGGTGTGGGGGGGGGGGGTAGAAGCAGTTCCAGCTCCATCAGCAGAAACTCGAGTGTGGCATCAGAGAGGATGCTTAGTGTGGTGGGGGCCATAGTTACCCCACGAAGAACTCGCCTGTCCACCCAAAATGTGGAGAGACTGACCTTTGTCAAGATGAATCAGGCATGGATCTGCCAGGATTTCTACCCACCAATGCCTGATCAATCAGACTAGATCATCAATGGTGCCACACAAACACTTTGACAAAAGAGACCGGTTTATTCTAGTTACTAGCCTCAGCTAATATTCTGATGTTGCCACCTGCCTTATGCCACATATCTGATGCCAAATACTCCTTCTTTCCCCCATTATCTTCAGCTGGTACTGGTATTGCCACCCACCTCCCCACTCTGTCACTTCTCCTAATGCTACTGCCACCTCCCCACTGTCATCGTGCCACTTTGTGGCCTATTCCTGATGCTTTTGCCACCATATCCACACTCTGTCATTGTGGCACTCTGTGGCAACCTCCTGATGCTGCCGCCACCTCCACACTGTCATTGTGCCACTCTGTGGCCTCCTGATGCTGCTGCTGCCACATCCACTCTGTCATTGTGCCACTCTCTGGTCTCCTCCTGATGCTGCTGCCACCTCCAGATTCTGTCATTGGACCACTTTGTGGTCACCTCATGCTGCTTCCACCTCACCACAAAAACAATCAGATCTCCTTACCCCTGAGAGCAGGAGTGGGTACAAAACACAGAAGACATGCAAATATTCCATTCACGTGTCATCTCTGTTTTGGATTCACTCTTGTTTTTTTGGGGCTTTAGCAATACTGATGGATTACTGACCAAATGCTGACCAAGTGAAGGCGGATGCTCCACAGACAGAATTCTTTTTTTGGGGTTATTGTTCTGATGGATCATAGGAAGGGCAAAATAATCAGTGACGTCAACAAACTTACTGCTGACACCCTCTCCACTCTGCCGGGATGGGGGGGGGGGGGGCTATACTTGTATAAGCGTTTAATAGAACAGGTTCTGCAGACATCTATGTGGAATCAGCTGCCGACAGTGTAAAAGGAGTGCTCTTCTTCTGGCTTCATGCTATCATTGACCTGTAAGGCTGAGTTCACACTTGAGTTATTTGGTCAGTTTTGGCCGCATAACTGCCCAAATAAGTGAAGAGTCCTGTGATTCTAAGAGCGATGCCTGTCATCTGCATGTCATATTGGCTCACAGTATTGTTTCACTACCACAGCAGACTCCCTATGCATGTTACTGCAAGGCACAGTGTTCTACACCATTATGCCTTGGTGTAGACCACAGAGCTCCTACACCATTATGCATTGGTGCATTTCCTGCAGCCAGAAAATAGCCATTTGTTTACGTGATTCAACACAAATAAATTTGGATCAATCCAAATATTTTCAAAAAATTAGTCGAACCTGCCAAATCAAATTTTTTAGAAATTTGCTCATCTCTACTCGTCACAGTTAAAATTTTTAGTTGGCACTCCATCCATTTGGCGTGGTGCATGTGTCAATGGAAGGCGCCTCATGTAGTAATACAGGCCGGGCCGTCAAACTGGAAAATATCCTAGGGCCCCCTACTTCAGATTGCTGAACAGTGGGGATCTTCCAGGCTTAGGAGACCCTGCTCTGACTCCATATATGGCTGTGTCCATGCTTGGGGACACCTTGTGTATCTAAGTCTAATTTATCCTCTATTTTTGAAATGTTTCTGTGGGGACTTGAACTCACAATCATCTACATTAAAGGCAAGAACCACCGCTATAGAGCTCAATGCTGAACTATTGCTGAAAAACCTCATAGAAGTTTCTCTTTCATCAGGTATTCATATAAAACAGTAGTATTTTATTGTATAATTTTTTTTAGCAATTGTAAAAAAAATTATGGCACAAAATAAATATGTAATTTACTAAATATATATATATATATATATATAATGATACTTCTGATAGATATGAATGCATAATGCGTGGGAAACTACTATGAGGGTTTTTAGCCATAATATGGTCACAGTCAGGGGTCGAGTGGAGGGGGAACGCATGGGAACGGCGTTCCTGCACTTTTTTCATGGCAGGAACGCCGTTCCCTTTCAGCCTCAGCCCTTTCACGGCTGAATCAGATTCACAGGGGGAGACGGAGCGCACTGTGCAGGGCAGGTTAAGGGAGGAGGGGCGGCTTCAGTTGAGAGGAAGCTGTCTGTGCGGTGCCGCTGCCTGCGACTCCTCTCATGGCGCCCCGCCCCCTAATGACATCATCTCCTTCACTACGAGATCATTTAGAATGTCTTTTAGAAAAGTTTGTCCTGGGATTCGAACTCACAACCTCTACACATCAGAGGAAGGCATTTACCCTCACAGCCATGAAAGCCGTCTAGGTAAATGCTTAAAAAAAAAAATATAAGACTTTTAATTATACCTAGTGTACTGATATCTAGTGTACAACCATACACATGACAGCTGCCCACTGTGTATGGATGTAGCAGAGCTGGGTGTGTTGGGGCAGCTGTCATGTGTATGGTTGTACACTAGATATCAGTACACTAGGTATAAGTAGAAGTCTTATTTTTTTTTTTTTAAACAGCTACCTTGACAGCTTTTATGGCTGTGAGGGTAAATGCCTTGCCTCTGATGTGTAGAGGTCATGAGTTCGAATCCCAGGACAAACTTTTCTAAAAGTGTTTTTTTTTTTTTATAAGACTTCTACTGATACCTAGTTTACTGATACCAAGTGTACAACCATACACATGACAGCTGCCCACTGTGTATGGATGTAGCAGGGCTGGGTGTGTTGGGGCAGCTGTCATGTGTATGGTTGTACACTAGGTATCAGTACACTAGGTATAAGTAGAAGTCTTAGTTTTTTTTTTTTTAAGCAACTACCTCAACAGCTTTTATGGCTGTGAGGGTAAATGCCTTGCCTGTAATGTGTAGAGGTCATGAGTTCGAATCCCAGGACAAACTTTTCTAAAAGTGTTTTTTTTTTTTTATAAGACTTCTACTGATACCTAGTTTACTGATACCAAGTGTACAACCATACACATGACAGCTGCCCACTGTGTATGGATGTAGCAGAGCTGGGTGTGTTGGGGCAGCTGTCATGTGTATGGTTGTACACTAGGTATCAGTACACTAGGTATAAGTAGAAGTCTTAGTTTTTTTTTTTTAAGCAACTACCTCAACAGCTTTTATGGCTGTGAGGGTAAATGCCTTGCCTGTAATGTGTAGAGGTCATGAGTTCGAATCCCAGGACAAACTAAAAGTGTTTTTTTTTCTTTTTCTGATACTTCTACTGATACCTTGTGTACTGATACCTAGTGTACAACCATACACATGACAGCTGCCCCAACACACCCAGCTCTGCTACATCCATACACAGTGGGCAAAGTTACCTACAGTAGAAGTCTTATATATATATTTTTTTTAAGTAGCAAGCTAGACAGCTTTCATAGCTGTGAGGGCATATGCCTTGCTTCTGCTGTGTAGAGGTCATGAGATCGAATCCCAGGACAAACTTTTCTAAAAGTGCTATTTTTTTAATTTATTTTTTAGTCCGCAGCGACACAAATTACAGCATGCTAGATTTTCTGTGCTTTTTTATTTTTTGGAGGGGGGGGGGGTTGCAGTGGATCTTGGGTGAGTTCCCACACTTTTTTTCCCAGGACTTGACCCCTGGTCACAGTAATGTACAATACGGATTCCCAAAAAGTTTGGACACTATACAAATCGTGAATAAAAACTGAATGCAATGATGTGGAGGCTCCAACTTCTAATATTTTATTCAGAATAGAACATAAATCACGGAACAAAAGTTTAAACTGAGAAAATGTACCATTTTAAGGGAAAAATATGTTGAAGAATTTCATTGTGTCAACAAATCCCCAAAAAGTAGGGACAAGGCCATTTTCACCACTGTGTGGCATCTCGCCTTCTTCTTACAACACTCAACAGATGTCTGGGGACCGAGGAGACCAGTTTCTCAAGTTTAGAAATAGGAATGCTCTCCCATTCTTGTCTAATACAGGCCTCTAACTGTTCAATCGTCTTGGGCCTTCTTTGTTGCACCTTCCTCTTTATGATGCGCCAAATGTTCTCTATAGGTGAAAGATCTGGACTGCAGACTGGCCATTTCAGTACCCGGATCCTTCTCCTACGCAGCCCCAATGTTGTGATTGATGCAGAATGTGGTCGGGCATTATCTTGTTGAAAAATGCAGGCTGTTCCCTGAAAGAGATGACGTCTGGATGGGAGCATATGTTGTTCTAGAACCTGAATATATTTTTCTGCATTGATAGTGCCTTTCCAGACATGCAAGCTGCCCATGCCACACGCACTCATGCAACCCCATACCATCAGAGATGCAGGCTTCTGAACTGAGCGTTGATAACAACTTGGGTTGTCCTTATCCTCTTTGGTCCGGATGACATGGCGTCCCAGATTTCCAAAAAGAACTTCGAATCGTGACTCGTCTGACCACAGAACAGTCTTCCATTTTGCCACACTCCATTTTAAATGATCCCTGACCCAGTGAAAACGCCTGAGCTTGTGGATCTTGCTTAGAAATGGCTTCTTCTTTGCACTGTAGTTTCAGCTGGCAACGGCGGATGGCACGGTGGATTGTGTTCACTGACAATGGTTTCTGGAAGTATTCCTGAGCCCATTCTGTGATTTCCTTTACAGTAGCATTCCTGTTTGTGGTGCAGTGTCGTTTAAGGGCCCGGAGATCACGGGCATCCAGTATGGTTTTACGGCCTTGACCCTTACGCACAGAGATTGTTCGAGATTCTCTGAATCTTCGGATGATGTTATGTACAGTTGATGATGATAGATACAAAGACTTTGCAATTTTTCGCTGGGTAACACCTTTCTGATATTGCTCCACTATCTTTCTGCGCAACATTGTGGGAATTGGTGATCCTCTACCCATCTTGGCTCCTGAGAGACACTGCCACTCTGAGAAGCTCTTTTTATACCCAATCATGTTGCCAATTGACCTAATTAGTGTTAATTGGTCTTTCAGCTCTTCGTTATGCTCAAATTTACTTTTTCCAGCCTCTTATTGCTACTTGTCCCAACTTTTTGGGGATTTGTTGACACCGTGAAAATTTGAATCAACGTATTTTTCCTTTAAAATGATACATTTACTCGGATTAAACGTTTGATCTGTCATCTACGTTCTATTACAAATAAAATATTGACATTTGCCATCTCCACATCATTGCATTCAGTTTTTATTCACTTTTTTGGAATCCAGTTTGTAACATGGAGCTCTATAGCTCAGTGGTTAAGGTTCTTGCTTTTAATGTAGATGGTTGTGAGTTCAAATCCCCATAGAAGCATTTAAAAAAATAGAGGCTAAATAAAATTAATTCTCTGGGTGGCCCCAACAGTTAAAAGTTTGATTTTATTGGATAAAAAAATTATGCAAAAAGTAAAATACTATCAAATAACACCCGTATTAATCCACGCCAAACTTTTTAACTTTAACCAGTATTTTTGTTGGGAAAGGTGGCAACCCTAGCAGATCCCCCACTCAGGACCTCTATAGGTCCACTCACTACAGCCAGCCTCAGTAAGCCTCATCAGGACTCACGGAAATTTTCTTTTTCTTATCATAGCAATATTCTGACCCTCATAACTTTTTTATAGTTATGTCAACGGAGATGTGTGGGGGCTTATTTTCTGAGGGACGAACTGTCATTTTTGACAATATCATTTTGGTGTGTGTATGATGATAACTTTTTTTATTTTCTTGGGAGATAAAGTGATGAAAAATGGTTAATCAGACTTAAATTTTCTTTTTTATGGGCTAACTTTTTTATATTTTAATAGTATGGGCATTTTCGCATGCGGTGACGCCCACAATGTTATTTTTAGAGATGAGTGAATTTTGAAAAAATGCGATTTGCCGTTTTCACAAATTTTTCTGAAATTTTTTGTTAAAGAATGCCTATTTACTGGCTGCTGAGTGCCTTTATAGTGGTGTAGAACACTGTATTGCAGTCACACGCATAGGGAGTCTGCTTTGGTAGTGAAATAATTCTGTGAGTCTGTATGACATGCAGATGACAGGCGTCACTCTTAGAATCACGGCACACTTCACTTATTTGGGCAGTCACGACAGGTCGATGTTAGTGTCAAGAAGAGCACTCCTATTACACCATCGTCAGATGATTAAACATAGATGTCTACAGTACTTGTTCTATTAAACGCATATAAAAGTAGAACCCCCCCTGACAGACTGGAGAGGGTGTCAGCAGTAAGTTTGTGTTGACGTCACTGATTATTTTGCCCTTCCTCTTATCCATCAGACAATAACCCCCCAAATAACGGATCCTGTCTGTAGAGTATTTGCCTTCACTCGGTCAGCATTTGGTCAGTAATCCATTAGTGTTGCTAATGCCAAAAAATAAGGAGCGGAACCAAAACAGAGATAACACGTGAACCAATTATTTGCATGTCTTCTGTGTTTTGTACCTACGCCTCTTTTTGGCTACCAAATCACAAGCCAATTCTGATGGGACCATACATGCCTTACAGCTGCTAAACATTGTGCATCTCATTTTGAGAAATTGTGGAGGTGGCAGCAGCATGAGGAGGCCACAGAGTGGCACGACGGCAAGAGATCGCGGAGGTGGCAGCAGCATAAGGAGGCCACAGAGTGGCACAATGACAGAGCTTTGAGGTGGCAGCAGCATGAGGAGGCCATAGAGTTGCACAAAGACAGAGTCTGGAGGTTGCAGCAGTATCAGGAGGCCACAAAGTGGCACAATGACAGCGTGTGGAGGAGGTGGTGGCAGCAGCTGCATCAGAAGGAGGCCACAGGGTGGCACAATGACAGAGTATGGAGGTGGCAGAAGCAGGATCAGGAGGAGGCTACAGGATGGGACAATGACAGTGTGGAGGTGGCAGCAACATATGAGGAGGCCACAACTTGGCACAATGACAGTGTGGAGGTGGCAGCAGCATCAGGAGGCCACAGAGTGGCACAATGAAAGAGTCTGGAGGTGGCAGCTGCATCAGGAAGAGGACACAGGATGGCACAATGACAGAATGTGGAGGTGGCAGCAGCATCATCAGAAGGTCACAGAGTGGCACAATGAAATATTCTGGAGGTGGCAACAGTAGTATCAGGAGGAGGTCACAGGGTGGCACAATGACAGTATGTGGAGGTGGTAGCAGCATCTTTAGAAGGCCACAGAGTGGCACAATGACAGAGTGAAGGTGGCGGCAGCAGCAGGATCAGGAGGAGGCCACAGAGTGGCACGATGACAGAGTGTGGAGGTAGCTGGCACTTGACATCAGATGCGTGGCATCAGGCGGGTGACAGCATCAGAATAGTAGCTGAGTCAGGTAGCCAGAAGAAACTGATCTCTTTTGTCAAGGTTTGGGTGAGGCCGCATGGATGATCTAATTTGATGCATCAGGCATTGGTGAGTGGAATTCCTGGCTGATACTTGACTGATTCATCTTCACAAAAGGTCAGTCTCTCCACATTTTGGGTGGACAATCGAGTTCTTCTTGTGGTAACAATGGCCCCCGCGCACTACACCCGCTCTTATGCCACACTACTGGCCGGGCAGCACATCTTTTCCAGGGCAAACTCTACTAGTTGCAGCCACAAATCCAGTTTGGCTGCCCATTTGTCCATCAGATCTTCAATGTGGGGTGATGGGATGCTGTTTAAGTATGCCACCGCCTGCTGGTTCAGGTGCTGCTCCAGGTCTAGCTTCTGATGCTGGTGAGTACTTTCTTCACTGTGCGGGTGAAGAAAGCTGCTCATCAGCGACTCTCGACTCAGGCTGTTGCTGATAGAGCTGGTACTGCTCCTGCCACCCCACCCCTCCCCAACAGCCATGACCTGCGAGGATGGATGATGGCGCAGATAGGCAGCGGCCAACTGACTACATAGGATGTCAATTTATTAATTTAGTCTGTCCTCCCTCTCAGCGGGTGTAAAAAAAGGCCCCTATTTGGACCGGTAGCGAGGGTCCAACAAGGTGGACACCAGAAGTCATCCCTCTGCCGAATGGCGACAATTCGGTTGCCAGTACGCAAGCAAGTGAAGGACTCCCTGCCTCCATCTCCACTGCATACAGCCACGGTGTATCTGGGTCCTCTGCCTCATTTTCCTCATCACCCTGTCACTCCTCTGGCTGCTAGTGTTGAGCGCGAATATTCAAATTGTGAATATCGCAACTTCGCTAATTTTTCTAATATAGTGCTACAGTATATATTCTCTATATCGAATATTCGTCATTTTTTAACATCTGAAAACATGATTTCTCCCTGCTTCTTTCTTGTGGGTCAATGAGTCATTGGCCCACAAGTAACTTAAGCAGGAAGGAATCATGTTTCATATGGAAAAAAACAAAAGAATATTCTAAATAACGAAAATATTCACTATATTGCTATAACTTAGTTTTTGGGAATATTCGTCATATTCTAAAACAAGACTATATAATAATCTAGTGAATATTCGTAAAAACACATATAGACTGCAATTAGGCTAATATAGTGCTATAGTCGTTTTTTTATTTTTTTATTTTCATATTCAATGAAACATAGCAATGAGTTACAGATAAATGTGTAACACGGTACAAGGCACAAAATACTAGTGAGAAAGAGTCATCATCCTGTAAAGGGTGGCAAACATAAAATGACACGGCTCTAATGGTTCTAATTAAAAGCAGTATGAAGAGTAAAACACTTACTAAAGCTTGTATTTGCATTATCACCTTAAACATTTATGAAAAGCGTGCATATGTCTGGTTATGTTGGAACAGAAATATAGTAAAGAGGGGTATTATGAAACAAGCCAGCAGGAATGGAGCCAGGGTGAGTCAAGCCTAGCATCCGTGATTAGAGAAAGAGTATGCAATTGGACTGCTGTTGATGAGACTGAAGGACCTAGAGCCAGAAGTATGGCTATCTGATAGTCTAGGGCCGTCAAGGACTAGAGAATCTGTATCTTGACCAAAGAGACCAGCGCTTTAGGAAAGCTGGGTGTGTGCAGGATTCCCAAAAGGAAAGTTCCTCAAATCGATAGAGCTGGTCTATCTTGAGCTTCCATTGTTCCATGGAGGGTAGAGAGGTCTGGAGCCAACACTTGGGGACCGAGAGGCGTGCTGCAATTAGTAGTTGTTTAAAAAGGTAAGTAGGAGGGGGATGGTTTACTTCATTAAAATAAGATAAAAAGGCTCCATGTGGGGACATTTTCACTGAGGTCGAACATATCTGGTTGCTAATTTGAAAAATATCAGACCACCATTTGTTTATCGACGGACAGTTCCACCAGATATAGAGGAAGGTTCCTTTTTCTTTCGAGCACCTCCAGCATGTGTCCGAAGAAGCACCAACAAAGTGTGAGGATCTAGCAGGGGTGATAAGCCACTGGATTAGGATTTTATATCCATTTTCCTGGATGCGAACACAGCGTGAACCTTTATGTGGCAAGCTAAACATTTCAGGGAGTATAGAAGTAGGTATGTCCATCCCAGTTTCTCTTTCCCAATTACGTATGAAAGCTGGTTTGGTGGTAAGGGGGGGGGGGGGCGTAATCTGTTATATAGTTGTGAGATTCATTTTTTGGGAGGTTTGGGATTTGTAATTAGGGCTTCGAACCAAGCCAGGGGTGAAGAAGTTCCCCATTAGTGTTATTCCCAATAATGAAGGATTTGATGTGCGGTATTAAGGTAAGGTCACAGGGATGAGGGTTGAGTAGGGCGTGCAGGGCATCTGTGTTGACCAGAGTTCCTGGTGATTCAAGGAGGTGGTTGATAGGTAAGGAGGATAATCTAACCCCTTTAGAACAGAATTCAAGCATAGTTGGGGATGATATGCCTAAGATATCTTTGACTGTCAGTAATGGGGAGGGAAAGGGTATCGAGCAGTGGGAGGAACTCATCCAACTCGATGCATCCAATGTGGCTTTTATGATTGGATAAGTAGGTAATGGGATATGAGGAAGGGCTTGGTGACCCAAAAGGATGGTTCGGGTCGGTAGGCCTAATATGCATTGCTCCAGATCCACCCAAGGTTTATGGCTTGAGTTCCGGAGCCAGTCTATCTCCCTAGCCAGCAGTATAGCTTTTTTCATATAGTTCCGGGTCAGGAAGTCCAACACCTCCTATGGGATAGAAGCATGTAAGAGAGTTGTGCTTTCTTTCCATTCCAGATAAAGGTTCTAAATTTTTGTTTTAGAGAGGTGTAGTAGGATTTGGGTATAGGGATTGGTAACACCTGTTGAAGGTATGTGAGGCGAGGAAGGACTAAGTATCAGGGATTTACTTGCATTAAACTTGAAATTTGAGAGGGTACAATACTAGTGTAGATGTTTTTGTATGTTATGTAGAGAGTCTTTTGGGTTGGTGGTCAATATCATCACATAGTCGGCAAATGCCGGTATTTTATGTTCCTTGCCTCCCAGGCTCATGCCCTTAATGTCTGGGTCTGCGCGAAGGGTAGATAGAAGGGGTTCCATTGCTAAAATAAAAAGGAGGCGGGATAAGGGGCAACCTTGGTGGGTACCGTTGTGTATGCGGAAGGGCAAAGACAGACCTCCATTGACTATGACTAAAGCCGTGCCCTGGGCATACATAGCAAAGACAGAGCAGCCAATCAACAAGCGGTTAACTGTATGACCTTCACAGCCATGCCTACACTTTTTTGGCAATCTACAACATCTGGATTAGTCAGTGTGCAATTTAAGGTATACACTCATCATTTTCTGGGGTTTTAAAAACAAACTTTTTTGCCAAAAAACAGTATTTTCCTGATCTGCAAGTGTTAAATTCAAGTTGAATATATACAGCTTTCATATTTTGTTACAAAAAAAATACACATTCCTTTGCAATTTAAGCTAGAAATACACCCATCATTTTCTAGGGTTTTAAAAACACACTTTTTTGCTCAAAAACAGTATTTTCCTGATCTGTAAGTGTTAAATTCAAGTTTAAAATATACAGCTTTCATATTCTGTTACCAAAAAAACACACATTCCTTTGCAATCCAGAATATCTGGATTAGTCAGTGTGCAATTTAAGGTAGAAATACACAGATCATTTTCTGGGGTTTTAAAAACACACTTGTTTTGACAGAAAACACTATTTTCAGGCCTTGCAGCATCAGCACGTGTGAAAGTACAGGCTTATATAATGCTGTCAAATTCAGTTGTTAAACACTCGTTTAGGCAAAAACATCTAGTTGGCAGCCTTTGATGCAGATGTCATTGTGAGATACACCCTTAATACATTTGGGTTAGATTCAGAGATTTGAAATACCGCCATTTGGTGCACCAATACTGAATTCAGGCCTACACTGGTTCAGGCCCTGTGACATACACCCTCTACATACAGGGGTTTGATTCAGGCATTTGAAATACAGCCACTTAAAATACAGCCATTTTGGGCAAATACATTTTTTATTCAGGCCTACACTGGTTCAGACCATGTGAGATACACCCTCTACATACAGAGGTTTAATGCAGGCATTTAAAATACAGCCATTCGAAATACAGCCATTTTGGGCAAAGAAATATTTAATTCAGGCCTACACTGGTTCAGACCGTGTGAGATACACCCTCTACATACAGGGGTTTGATTCAGGCATTTGAAATACAGCCATTTTCGGCAAAAAACATCTTTAATTGAGGCCTTTAATTTTCTCTGCTTGATTAAGGGGAGTGTCCTGAGTAACCAGGTGCTATAAATTGAACCACTTAAACTCTCCAGAGCCTGCTCTTCCTGAGGCTTGCTCTACTAAGTGGCTTCTTATTAAGTGGAGTTAAAAAACAAGGAGCTTAAGAAAAGGAGTTGGAAACTAAGGTTGGATATAATTTCCTTGTGTGTTGTTGGCTTAATTTTACGTAGTCCTTCAACTACAGCAGACAGGGTCTAATTCTAAATCATATATACTGTTTTACTTTTTACTGTTGTAATCCCCATTTAGTATGTGTTGCACAATTTACAACGCAGTCCAGTGCACATCTTGCATGATGTATGCAGTTCTGGAACTGCCTTTCCAGTGTGTATATCTTTGTTCAAGATGTGAGCAAATTACCAGTTTGGAATCGCAAATCCAGTCTCTAAATGGGCAAGTTGCAACACTGAGAGGCATTGACAATTTGCAAAAGAGTTTGCTTCTCACCGAGCAAGCACTCTTTGGGGTAGATGAGGGGGAGGGTGACAGAGAGGAGGCTGAGAAAAGTGAGGTAGCTAGCTGGGTAACAGTTAGAAAGCGGGGTAGAGGGAAGAGTGCCAGGGAGGCTAGCCCTGATCTGACACACCCCAACAAGTTTGCACGTTTGGCAGATGAGGGAATGTCAGCTCCGGTAAGCAGGGGACCAGGAGAGCAGGGCAGGCAAGACAGGTGCTGGTAGTGGGAGACTCCATTATTAGGGGAACAGATGGGGAAATCTGTCACAAAGACCGTGATCGCCGAACAGTGTGCTGTCTTCCTGGCGCTAGAGTTCGACACATTGCGGATCGGGTTGACAGATTACTGGGAGGGGCTGGAGACGATCCAGCGGTCATGGTCCATATCGGAACTAATGACAAAGTTAGAGGTAGGTGGAGAGTCCTTAAAAATGATTTCAGGGATTTAGGTCAAAAGCTGAGGGCAAGGACCTCTAAGGTAGTATTTTCCAAAATACTACCTGTACCACGGGCCACACAAGAAAGGCAACGGGAGATTAGGGAGATTAACAAGTGGCTCAAGAACTGGTGTAGGAAGGATGGGATTGGGTTCCTGGAGAACTGGGCCGATTTTTCTATCGGCTACAGGCTCTATCGTAGGGACGGGCTGCACCTCAATGGGGAAGGGGAAGCTGTGCTGGGGAGAAAGATGGCTAGAAGGTTGGAGGAGTGTCCAAACTAGGGACTGGGGGGAGGGAAATTACATTATAGGAGGGGAAGATAGTGCAGATAGAGACCGAGGGCAAGGTAGTGGGACTGGGGGAGGAATGGAAGGAGGGACTAGAACAGTTCAGAAGGAAAGGTGTAGGGTAAAAAATATACATAAACCTCTCAAATGTATGTATACTAATGCCAGAAGCCTGACTAAAAACTGGGAATCTGGAATTACTGATGTGTGAGGAGAACTATGACATAGTGGGAATAACTGAGACATGGCTGGATGATAGCTATGACTGGGCAGTTAATGTACAAGGTTACAGTCTGTTAAGAAAGGATCGTCAAAACCGGAGAGGGGGAGGGGCTTGCTTTTATGTAAAGTCTTGTCTAAAGCCCACACTCCGCGAAGATATAAGTGAGGGACATGAACATGTGGAGTCACTGTGGGTAGAGATACATGGAGCTAAAAACAACAATAAATTACTAATAGGAGTTTACTATAAACCACCTAATATACCAGAGTCCACAGAAAATCTACTACTAAACTAGATAGACGAGGCGGCAAATCATAATGTGGTTATTATGGGGGACTTCAACTACCCAGATATAGACTGGGAAACTGAAACATGTATATCTCATAAGGGAAACAGGTTCTTGGCAATAACCAAAGACAATTACCTCTCCCAACTGGATCAGGACCCGACTAGAGGGACGGCCATACTGGACTTAGTATTAACCAATAGCCCTGACAGAACAACAGACGTGCAGGTTGGGGGACACCTGGGAAATAGTGACCATAAAGTAATAACCTTCCAATTATCATTCAAAAGAGCGTTTCTACAGGGAGGAACAAAAATACCAAACTTCAAAAAAGCTAAATTTAGCCAACTAAGAGAGGCCATAGGCCGAACTAACTGGGACAAGGTCCTCAAAAATAAAAATACAGCCACAAAATGGGATAGCTTTAAAAATATCCTAAAATCTCATTGTGAGAGGTACATACCATATGGTAATAAAAGGTTAAGGAACAAAAAGAAACCAATGTGGATAAGTAGAACTGTAAAGAAAGCAATAAATGACAAAAAGAAAGCATATAATTCACTGAAACAGGAGGGTAGCACGGAAGCACTGAAAAACTATAAGGAAAAAAATAGAACATGTAAAAAGCAAATAAAAGCGGCCAAACTAGAGACCGAGAGATTAATTGCCAAAGAGAGTAAAACTAACCCTAAAATGTTCTTCAATTATATAAATGTTAAAAAGTATAAATCTGAAGGTGTCGGCCCTTTAAAGAGTAATGAGGGGGAAGTCGCAGAGAGCGACGAGGAGAAAGCAAAGCTGTTAAATCGTTTTTTCTCCAATGAATTCACAGAAGAAAATAAACTGTCAGATGACATGCAGAATGCAAAAATAAATTCCCCATTAAAAGTGTCCTGTTTGACCCAGGAAGAAGTACATCAGCGACTTAAAAAGATTAAAATAGACAAATCGCCAGGACCAGATGGCATACACCCCCGTATCCTAAAGGAATTAAGTAATGTCATAGCCAGACCCTTATTTCTGATATTTGCAGACTCTATACTGACAGGGAATGTCCCACAGGATTGGCGCATGGCAAATGTGGTGCCAATATTCAAAAAGAGGCCAAAAACAGAGCCTGGAAACTATAGGCCGGTAAGTTTAACATCTGTTGTGGGTAAACTGTTTGAAGGTTTTCTGAGAGATGCTATATTAGAGCATCTCAACGGAAATAAGCAAATAACGCCATATCAGCATGGCCTTGTGAGGGATCGGTCATGTCAAACTAATTTAATCAGTTTCTATGAGGAGGTAAGTTCTAGACTTGATAGCAGCGAATCAATGGATGTCATATATCTGGACTTCTCCAAAGCATTTGACACTGTACCACATAAAAGGTTAGTATATAAAATGAGAATGCTCGGACTGGGAGAAAACGTCTGTATGTGGGTAAGTAACTGGCTGAGTGATAGAAAACAGAGGGTGGTTATTAATGGTACACACTCAGATTGGGTCACTATCACTAGTGGGGTACCTCAGGGGTCAGTATTGGGCCCTATTCTCTTCAATATATTTATTAATGATCTTGTAGAAGGCTTGCATAGTAAAGTATCAATTTTCGCAGATGACACTAAACTGTGTAAAGTATTATACACTGATGAGGACAGTATACTACTACAGACGGATCTCGATAGATTGGAGGCTTGGGCAGATAAGTGGCAGATGAGGTTTAACACTGATAAATGTATGCACATGGGAAGGAAAAATGCAAGTCACCCGTACATACTAAATGGTAAAACACTCGGTAACACTGACATGGAAAAGGATCTAGGAATTTTAATAAACAGCAAACTAAGCTGCAAAAACCAGTGTCAGGCAGCTGCTGCCAAGGCCAATAAGATAATGGGTTGCATCAGAAGGGGCATAGATTCCCGTGATAAGAACATAGTCCTACCACTTTACAAATCGCTAGTCAGACCACACATGGAGTACTGTGTACAGTTCTGGGTTCCTGTAAACAAGGCAGACATAGCAGAGCTGGAAAAGGTCCAGAGGAGGGCATCTAAAGTAATAACTGGATTGGGGCAACTACAGTACCCTGAAAGATTATTAAAATTAGGGCTATTCACTTTAGAAAAAAGACGACTGAGGGGAGATCTAATTAATATGTATAAATATATCAGGGGTCAGTACAGAGATCTATCCCATCAGCTATTTATCCCCAGGACTGTGACTGTGATGAGGGGACATCCTGTGCGTCTGGAGGAAAGAAGGTTTGTACACAAACATAGAAAAGGATTCTTTACGGTAAGAGCAGTGAGACTATGGAACTCTCTGCCTGAGGAGATGGTGATGGTAAGTACAATATAGGAAGATACAAGGGGGGCCTGGATGTATTTCTGGAGCTTAATAATATTACAGGCTATAGCTACTAGAGAGGGGTCGTTGATCCAGGGAGTTATTCTGATTGCCTGATTGGAGTCGGGAAGGAATTTTTTATTCCCCTAAAGTGGGGAAAATTGGCTTCTACCTCACAGTTTTTTTTTTTTTGCCTTCCTCTGGATCAACTTGCAGGATAACAGGCCGAACTGGATGGACAAATGTCTTTTTTCGGCCTTATGTACTATGTTACTATGTTAGTCTGGTTCAGGCCATGTAAGATACACCCTTTACATACTGTAGTTCTATTCTACAATTAATTAAACACCCATTTAGGTCAAGATCCTAAATTCGAAAAATATGAGGAGAGCATCAAATAAGGGAAGTGGCCCAGGTCGTGGTGGTGCTGCTGGTGGAGCGCCTGCTGCAGGAAGAGGACGTGGTCGATCTGTGCCAGCTACACGCACAAGTGAAACCCCTTCCTCAAGTGCAAGTAGGCGGTTGGTCTTAATGCAGCTCTACGAATGGTGAGGCCTGAACGAGTACAGGCGATAGTAGATTGGTTTTCTGACAGTGGATCCAGTTCCTTCACATTGTCTCCCACCAAGTCTCCTGCTGAAGGAACACAGTTGGCACCCGCAGCCGATGTCCATCAGTCTTTCACCTCACTCCCTTGCAAATCAGCCAAGCAGTCTGAGCCCCAAGTTATGCAGCAGTCTCTTCTGCTTTTTGATGACTATGTTAGCAGGGTTTCCCAGGGCCATCCATTTAGCCCTTCCCCAGAAGTGAAAAAGATTGAGTGCACAGATGCCCAACCACTTATCTTTCAAGATGAGTACATGGGAGGACCATCGCAGCACATCTCAAAAGATGACAAAACACAGGTGCCAACTGCTGGCGCTTTCGAAAGTGTGCAGACCGACAACGAAGGCAGGGGTGAAGACTGGGTGGAAGATGACCCCACATGGAATCAAGGTCATGCAAGTGACCTATGTAATTTGGAGGAAAAGGCGATGGTCGCACAGAGCCACCAGCACAGCAGAAGAGGGAGGAAGTTGCAAAAGCGGAGCGGCCGTCCCCTAAACAGGACGCCTGCTACTGCCCACCGCAGCAGGGGGCCAAGCACACCAAAGACAGCTTTAAGGAGTTCCCTGGTGTGGCAGTTCTTCAGACAATGTGCTGACGACAAGACACGAGTGGTTTGCATGCTGTGCAATCAGAGCCTGAAGGGAGGCATAAATGTTCTCAACCTGAGCACAACCTGCATGACCAGGCATTTAAGTGCAAAGCACAAGCTGCAGTGGAGTAGACACCTAAAAAACCAAGAAAGGTCTCAGGCTTCTCCTGCTTCCTCTTCTGCTGAAGTCTCGGCCTCTTCATCCACCTCTGGAGTGACAGTGCCACCTGCCACCCCGCAAACAGAGGATCTGCCAGCAACACCAACACCTGGGTCACCAAGCATCTCCGCAATGTCCCACGGAAGCATTCAGCTCTCCATCTCCCAAACGCTGGAGTGGAAGAGGAAGTACCCCCCTACCCACCCGCAATCACTGGCCCTGAATGGCAGTATTTCTAAATTACTTGCCTTTAAAATGCTGTCATTCCGTCTGTTGGAGACAGAGAGTTTTAAAGGCCTTATGGCGGTCCAACAGTACGTCGTGCCCAGCCGCCACTACATTTCAAGGCGAGCCATCCCTTCCCTGCACAACCAAGTAGGGGACAAAATCAGATGTGCACTGCGCAACGCCATCTGTGGCAAGGTGCACCTGACTACGGATATGTGGACCAATAAGCACGGTCAGGGCCGTTATATCTCCATAACAGCACACTGGGTAAATGCAGTGGCGACTTGGCCTGAGGCGGATAGCAGTTTAACGCATGTCCTTCCACCACCGAGGATTGCAGGGCACTTCAGTTTGTCTCCTGTTGCTTTCTCCTCCTACTCTGCTTCCTCATCCTCTACCAGCTCCTCATCCAGTCAGAGTAACACCTTTACCACCAACTTCAGCACAGCCAGGGGTAATCGACAGCAGGCAGTTTTAAAACTTATCTGTTTGGGGGACAAACCCCACACCGCGCAGGAGCTCTGGACGGGCCTTGAACAACAGACTGATGAGTGGTTTGTGCCAGTCAGCCTCATGCCCGGCCTGGTGGTGTGCGATAATGGGCGAAATCTCGCAGCAGCTCTGGTACTAGCCGGTTTGACGCACATCGCTTGCCTGGCGCATTTGCTGAATTTGGTGGTGCAGAGATTGTTTAAAAGTTACCTTGACATGTCAGAGCTCCTGCATAAAGTGCAAGCCGTCTGTGTGTGGTTTCGGCGTTCTCACCCTGCTGCTGCTCGCCTGTCAGCGCTGCAGCGTAATTTCGGCCTTCCTGCTTACCGCCTCATATGCAACATGCCCACAAGGTGGAACTCCACCTTGCACATGCTGGCCAGACTGTGCAAGCAGCAGCAGGCTGCGGGTGAGTCGCTCGGCGGAACAGCACCACTTCACCACCAATGACTGGGCCTCCATGCGAGACCTGTGTTCCTTGTTGCGTTTTGAATACTCCACCAACATGTCCAGTGCCGATAACGCTGTTCTCAGCAATACTATCCCACTTCTATGCCTCTTTGAAAAAACGCTCCTAGCGATGATGAAAGAGGATGTGGCACAGGAGGAGGAGGAGGAATTTTGGGTGAAATTCACCAATTTTTGGGTGTATAGTACCACTACTATACCTAGTAGACAGTTTAAACAAAAAATAATAATTGTCAATTATATATTCTGGTGAAATTCACCAATTTTTGGGTGTATGGTACCACTGCTATACATAGTAGGCCTTTAAAAAAATAAAAAATAAATTGTCATTAACATTTTCAGGTGAAATTCACCAATTTTTGGGTGTATAGTACCACTGCTGTAAGGCTTCATGCACACGACAGTATTTTTTCACGGTCCGCAAAAACGGGTCCGTAGGTCCGTGATCCGTGACCGTTTTTTCATCCGTGGTTCTTCCTTGATTTTTGGAGGATCCACGGACATAAAAAAAAAGTCGTTTTGGTGTCCGCCTGGCCGTGCGGAGCCAAACGTATCCGTCCTGAATTACAATGCAAGTCAATGGGGATGGATCCGTTTGACGTTGACACAATATGGTGCCATTTCAAACGGATCCGTCCCCATTGACTTTCAATGTAAAGTCTGGAGTCCCTTTTATACCATCTGATCAGAGTTTTCTCCAATCCGATGGTATATTTTAACTTGAAGCGTCCCCATCACCATGGGAACGCCTCTATGTTAGAATATACTGTCGGATATGAGTTACATCGTGAAAACTCATTTCCGACAGTATATTCTAACACAGAGGCGTTCCCATGGTAATGGGGACGCTTCTAGTTAGAATATACTACAAACTGTGTACATGACTGCCCCCTGCTGCCTGGCAGCACCCGATCTCTTACAGGGGGCCGTGATCAGCACAATTAACCCCTCAGGTGCCGCACCTGAAGGGGTTAATTGTACTATCATATGCCCCTGTAAGAGATCAGGGGGCAGACCCCCCCCAGTTTGAATATCATTGGTGGCCAGTGTGGCCCCCCCCTCCCTCCCTCTATTGTAATAATTCATTGGTGGCACAGTGTGCACCCCCCATCGCCCCACCTTCCTCCCTGTATTGTAATAATTATTCGTTGGTGGCACAGTGTGCGCCCCCCATCGGCCCCCCTTCCTCCCTGTATTGTAATAATTATTCGTTGGTGGCACAGTGTGCGCCCCCCATCGGCCCCCCTTCCTCCCTGTATTGTAATAATTATTTAATGGTGGCACAGTGTGCACCCCCCATTAGCCCCCCCTTCCTCCCTGTATTGTAATAATTATTCGTTGGTGGCACAGTGTGCGCCCCCCATTGCACCCCCCTTCCTCCCTGTATTGTAATAATTATTCGTTGGTGGCACAGTGTGCGCCCCCCATCGGCCCCCCCTTCCTCCCTTTATTGTAATAATTATTCGTTGGTGGCACAGTGTGCGCCCCCCATCAGACCCCCTCCCTCTATAGCATTAACAACATTGGTGGTGGCCAGTGTGGGGCCTCCCATCCCCCCCCCCCCATCATTGGTGGTAGCGGAGTTCCGATCGGAGTCCCAGTTTAATCGCTGGGGCTCCGATCGGTAACCATGGCAACCAGGATGATACTGCAGCCCTGGTTGCCATGGTTACTTAGCAATAGTACAATAGTAAAAGATTCATACTTACCTGGGAGCTGCGATGTCTGTGTCTGGCCGGCAGCTCCTCCTACTGGTAAGTGACAGGTCTGTGCGGCGCATTGCTGTCACTTACCAGTAGGTGGAGCTCCCGGCCGGACACAGACATCGCAGCTCCCAGGTAAGTATGAAACTTTTACTATTGTACTATTGCTAAGTAACCATGGCAACCAGGGCTGCAGTAGCGTCCTGGTTGCCATGGTTACCGATCGGAGCCCCAGCGATTAAACTGGAATTCCGATCGGAACTCCGCTGCCACCAATGAACGGGGGGGGGGGGGGCGATGGGGGGCACACACTGTGCCACCAACGAATAATTATTACAATACAGGGAGGAGGGGGGGCCGATGGGGGGCGCACACTGTGCCACCAACGAATAATTATTACAATACAGGGAGGAAGGGGGGGCCGATGGGGGGCGCACACTGTGCCACCAATGAATAATTATTACAATACAGGGAGGAAGGGGGGGCGATGGGGGGCGCACACTGTGCCACCAACGAATTATTACAATAGAGGGAGGGAGGGGGGCCGCACTGGCCACCAATGATATTCAAACTGGGGAGGGGTGAGGGGTCTGCCCCCTGCTGCCTGGCAGCCCTGATCTCTTACAGGGGGATATGATAGTACAATTAACCCCTTCAGGTGCCGCACCTGAAGGGGTTAATTGTGCTGATCATGGCCCCCGTAAGAGATCGGGTGCTGCCAGGCAGCAGGGGGCAGACCCCTCCCCCCTCCCCAGTTTGAATATCATTGGTGGCCAGTGCGGCCCCCCCTCAGGCAGCAGGGGGCAGTCTTGTAGACAGTTTGTAGTGTATTCTAACTAGAAGCGTCCCCATCACCATGGGAACGCCTCTATGTTAGAATATACTGTTGAAGTGAAAACTTAGATCTGAAAAAGCTTTTATGCAGACGGATCTTTGGATCCGTCTGTATGAAAGTAACCTACGGCCACGGATCACGAACACGGATGCCAATCTTGTGTTGAGCTCCCACAGGGCTCATGTGGCCATGAGATCTAGACGCCACGTCTCCAGTCCCCTGACTAGCCAGATTTACCAGCATCTGTTCCAGGATATGAAGCAGTGGAATGACGTTGTTTTTCCTGTAGTCCTGGCGACTGACAAATAACATGGCATCCTCAAAGGGCCTAAGCAAACGGCAGGTGTCACGCATGAGCTGCCACTGTCTGACATTGAAGTTAGGCCTCAAGCACACAACTTTTCTGTTTTTTGCGGTTCGCAAACCGCAAATCCACAAAAATAGGCCCATTGTAGACATGCCTATTCTTGTCTGCAAAACGGACAAGAATAGGACATGCGATTTTTTTTTTTTTTTGCGGGGCCTAGGAAAGGAGCAACAGATACGGACAGCACACGGAGTGCTGTCCGCATCTTTTTCGGCCCCATTGAAGTGAATATGTCCGCACCCGAGCCGCAAAAACTGCGTGTGCATGAGGCCTTACACAGGGGAGTACTCCTGTCCGCTTGGATCATTAAGAAAAAGTTCATGGCCTTTTTCTGCTCGTATAGTCGGTCCAACATATGGAGGGTATAATTCCAATGGGTGGAAATGTCGCATACCAGCCTATGTTGGGGATGCCGTTCTGCAGCTGCAGCTCAAGGAGGGTGTGCTTTGCTTTGTACTGTATTTGGATGTCTTGCAGATGGGTGGAAGACTTCAGGAACCGCTTGACAACCAGATTGAACACGTGTGCCATGCAGGGCGCATGGCTCAGCCCTCCTTGACGCAGCGCCAACACCGTGTTCTTCCCATTGTCGGTCACCATAGTTCCGATTTTGAGTTGTCACAGAGAAAGCCAGGGTTCGATTTATTGACAAAGGAAACGGAGCAGTTTTTCCCCTGTGTGACTCCGTTCGCCCAGGGAAACGAGGTGCAGAACAGCGTGACACGGCCGTGCCCTGCACATGTGGTATGCTGGAGGGCCCCTGTGAATTGTCCCTGCAGTGGAGACTGAGGACACGGTGGAGGATGAGGAGGCAGAGGCGGACTTTGTCGCAGGACCAACAGAGTGACAATGTGGAGGCACCAGCGGCTTCACCTGGCCAAGTTGCTGGTGTGGCTGTGCAGGAACCACATTCACCCAGTGGGCCGTAAAGGACATGTATTGTCCCTGACCGTAGTTACAGCTCCACATGTCATTGCTGCTCACACTTTGGCAGACACTGACAGGCTCAAGGACGTGCCATTTTCTGTTCTACATGTGTGTGCAAGGCTGGTACTGCCTTAGTGGCAAAGAAATAACGGCTTGGGACTCTCCACCTCGGCTTGGCACAAGCCATCAGTTCTCTAAAATTTCCACCACTTGGAAAGGGAGGGACTGCAGCTCCAGCAACTTGGACAGGACCACATTCAGTTTACACGCCGTTGGATGCCTGCACGCGTACTGTTGTCTGTTGGCAATCACTTTGGTGATCAATTGCTAACGGAATGACTGACGAGGAGTATAAGGAGGAGGAGCAGGAGCATCGGGACCAGCAGATGATGGGAAGGACAGACAGCTCTCTTCGGCTGAGGTGGTGGAGCCTTGAGTGCCTGAAACCGGGTGCGTGCCACTGGGTTGCTGTGGTAGGCTCGACCACCACATCGGAGCCACAGTTGTCCCAGGCCACCTTTATGGTGATGCCACATATGTTGATGCAGGGATGTGGTGCCAACATTGGCACCATGGCCACAATTCACCTTCTGACAACAAATTCTACATATGGCCATGTGATTTTACCCGCAACACTATGCACTGCCTGACTGCTACCATCGCTGCATCCATGAATCTGTGCACCGCTACTTCCCAAGCAGGTAGGCTCCTGCAAATCAGGTGGTCTATCCTGGGCACATTTCACTCCCGCCCTTCCACTGCTGCCACCCTGCTGACTCCTGGCCATGCTAGCAACTTGCTAGTTCCTCTTCACCCGATGATGATAAAGCCCCTTTGCCACCCGGCTCCCAAGTGCGATCAGCTACATCATCATCATCGAGTACTCTCTGCATGTCACTGATGTCCTTCTCAACCACCTCTGTGTCAGGAGCCTGACCTCTCGCGACACCAGCTCCCACTCCACTCTCCTCAGTACTTGCCCGCCTAGTGGAGGAAGCGATGGATGTCTCCTCCAGATCTTGGCTGGGCAGTAGCTGCTGACTGTCCTCTAGTAGCTCATCCTCACTGTAAAGTGGAGCTGAGCCCCAGCATATAATAATTCTCTGTCTGAGAGAACAGAAAACAACAGAGGCAGGCTGAGGACAGGTGAAGGCACAGGGCCTGCTCCTGGGCCATGCCAACTAAGCGTCTTGTCAGAGGAACCCACCGACTCTTGGCTGGGGGTGTCTGATGTCACTTGGGACAAAGTGGTTGACCGAGTCAATCATTCAAGAACCACTTGGTTGTTGGTCAAAACACAACCGCTAGATGACACCGGTAGCTCAGGCCTCTCACTGCCACACCCCCTTATTCTGCTGCGACCTCTGCCTGCGCCAGAAACATTTAGGCCTCTGCCACTCACCTGTGCAGGGCATGGCATTTCGTTGTCTGACATACTGTTAGATCAAATAATCCAAAGTTGGATCAAATGTTTTTTATTTTGCCACTAATACACGGCAAACAGGGCTCCCGAATATATCACTGCATCGCAGAACAGCAATTAGGCCCTAATTTTTTTCTACTTTTACACAAAAGGCTTTTCAACAGATAAATGCAACGATGAAGGTCGAATAGATTTTTATTTCGACACTAATACAAGGCAAACTGGGCTTTTGAATATATCACTGCACCTCTGAGTGGCAAATATATTTTTTCTTTTTCCACTAATACACAGAAAAAAGGGCTTTAGAACAGATAACTGCACCGATGAGCGGCAAATATATTTTACACGACAAATATATATACACGACAAAAAGGACTGTCATTTTTGCCCTTCACCACACAACGGCTAATAAGCCCTTTTTTCCCACTAATACACGCCAAAGAAGGCTTTAGAACATATAACTGCACCGATGAACGGAAAATAGGCCCTTATTTTTTACCACTTATACACTCCACGAAAGGCTTTAGAACATATAACTGCACCGCACAAGGGCAAATAAGACATAGAAATATTTTCTTGTGATAAACCCTGTTAATGGCTGTATTAAACAGCACTTGCACCCTAATAAGAACGGTTTGCTGGCATTACAGAGTTGTATAATGGCAATTTGGATCCCCAGTCAGTGCAGCAAGGTGTAACCTGATTGTTCCTATAACCCAGGCTGTCACCTGCCCGACTGAACGTTGTTCAACAGAAATGCTAGTGGAATAATTCCTCCTTATATTTTCCCTACACCTTGAGTAATCTTTCCCCGTACTTGTACTTTTTCACCATAATCAAGTCTTTCCTATTACTGTTCCTAGCGCCTTCAGACACGTCTGCTGGTGAATGGCAGAATCTAAGATGGCTGCCGCTATTTTAATGGCTGTGACATCACAGGGCTGGCTGGCTGCTGTTTGCATGTCAGTATGGGTGATCCCGCCTTCCCAGAGCTCCTTGCCCCATGAAGTCACACGTGTAGCAGCCATTTTAGGAAAAAATGTGATTCGTTACCACGAAGCGCGAGGAAATTCGCATTCAGTGCAAATCCAATTTTTTTCCTGAAATTCGGATCGAATTCCACTTTGTCAGCTTCGATTCGCTCATAGTCATTTTCTTTTTTGTTTATTTTTAATTTGGGGGAAGTGGGGAAAGATTTACACCCCATAACGATCCTCACACAGATCTGCACCCTCATGGCCTCAGAATACGCCACATGCCCCCTTCCCTCATAGCAATGAGTTCCCCTCACTTTCGGCATCTACGAGTGTTAAAGACTGGAAGTGCGGGCTTCCTCCTCAAGCAGAGATCGGGGAAAGCACCCTGTTCTAAAAATGAGCCACAGCCTGTACTAGGCTTCCAGGCTCATTGTTATTATATCACAGTTCAGGCCACTAGATGGTGTGTTATAAAAGATCTGAGAACATCAGGGACAAGCTAGTGAGGGCGGACATTGGGAGTACAAAAGCATTTATGAAACAGACAACAATATCGACCAAGAGAAAAGGTGTTTTTCCCTGTCTGCAATGCATCTAGTGCTCCAGTGCTATTAAAGGTGAGTATTTTACTCATCCACACACCGGTGAGAAGTTTGTGATACATGGCTTTTTCACATGCAACAGTATTTTGTTGTTTATTTCCGGAAATGCCCACGTGGACTGCAGTATGTAGGGGAGACATCCACAAGAATTGACTATACATAAAAAGAACCTATTGCTCCCTTTTCCCCATAATTTTGAACAGTTCAGGCATAATGTGTCACAGTCACGTTTTCAAATAGTAGAGCAAGTAACTCCACCATGCAGTGGCGGTGATAGGGTGAAACTGTTGAAGAACAGAGGAGCCTATTGGATCCATGGGCTACAGACCTTGGAGCCAAAGGTTTTAAATTGTGACTATAAATTAGGTAGCTTTTTGTAGTCAGCATTATATTTATGTTTTTTTTTTCTCTTTTAAGATGAGTTGTTCTGATTGCCTAATTGGATTTGAGAAGGAATTATTTTCCCCCTAAAGTGAGTAAAATTGGCTTCTACATCACAGCTTATTTGTTGCCTTCCTCTGGATCAACTTGCAGGAAAACAGGTTGAACTGGATGAACAGATGTATTTTTTCAGCCTTATAAACTATGTTACTATGTAGAAAACATGAATAAATTAATTATACAATGTCACCTCGAATGTCCACTCCAGGAACATCAGACAAAAACATTTCCATTGTTTGATTATACAGTATATTCTATGTGCTTAATCCTTTGAAGTCTTTTCTTTCAATTTTTCCCCTGTTTTCCTATTGTTTACATTGGTAAACATGACTACCTGACGTCACTCTATAGTGACTGGCAGAGTATTTAAAGATTGTTCATCGTGAGGATCATGCATGTTTGAAAAAGGCTCATAATAGAGCCAAAAAGTGTCAGATTTGTACTAATGTGACAATAAAAAAATATAATTATTAATCTATTTTCTAAGCATCAATCCTGTGGAACAGACCCTGTCAGTATAGAGTCCTTAACCCATTAGTGACCACCCATACGCCTTTTTACGGCAGTCACTAAGGGGCCTTAAGCCGGGCGGCCCAGTCTAAACGCTGCACGGCTCCCCCGTGCAGCATGGAGAGCGGACCCGGCTCTCAAATGGGAGCCGGAGCCCTGCTCTAACAGCCCAGGCCTACAGGAGTGGCGCCCGCTGCATGTAAAGTGGTGACAGAGGGAGCGGACTCCCTCTGTCTCCCATCAGCACCCCGAAAATGCAATCGCGGGGTGCTGATGTTTTGGGAAGCTTACCTTGCTTCCGATCAGGGCCCCGAGCCTGTCTTCAGTTATCTCCAGCAGGCTGTGCCTCTCTGGCGCAGCCTGCTGGTCAATGTTTGAACAGCATTGCTATTGAAATGTAATGCATTATAGAGATAAAATGCATTACATTTTAAAAGCAATCAAAATAGTGTATATTATAGTCCCCTTGTGGGACTATTAAGTAGTAAAAGAAATACACATTTATTAAATAAATACATAACAAAATCCATAAAATAAATACGCTTTTAATGAAAAAAATTGCAAAAAGAAAATATCCTCCATATGTTTGGTATTGCAGCATCCATAACGACCCGGACTACATAAATATTACATAAATTATCCCTTATGGTGAACGGCGTAAAAAATAAATAAAAAAAGGACAGAATTTCTAATTTATTCTTAGTTTCCACCGAAAAAAAACATAATAACAAGCAATCAAAAAGCGGCATTTACTCCAAAATGATACCAATGAAAAATACAAGTCGTCCCTCAAAAATAAAGCCCTCACACAACTCCATAGGAAATTTTGTTTTCAAAAAGTTATGGGTCTTGTGAAGTGGCAAGGTTTTATTGCAAAAAAAAGTAATAAAACGTAAAAAAAAAATAAGTATTTAGTGTCACTGTAATCGTACTGACCCAGAGAATAAAGATATTATATTATTTGTACCAAAAAATAAACGCCGTAAAATTTATAATGTAAAAACGCAGTGGTAGTATTGCTATTTTTCCCCCATCTCCCTCCCAGAAAGAGTTAATAAAAGTTAATCAGAAAGTTATGTGTACCCCAAAATAGCGCCATTAAAAACTACAACTTGTCCTGTAAAAAACAAGCCCTCATACAGCTATATAGATGAAAAAAATAAAATAAAAATTATAGCTCTTGGAACGAGACCATGAAAAAAGGAAGAAAAACGCTTGGTCATAAAGGCCCAAACAGGCTTGGTCACTAAGGGGTTAAATATAAGTAGTGATTGACAAAGTCAAATATTACTGCAGTTACAGAAAGACTATTACATAAATGATATTAGAGAGATTAATGGGTTATTCATAAATTAAATTAATAAATAGGTTTAATGTATTTATTCACGTAATAAAAATACTTATTAACATATTTAAAGTATTCCTTCATTTAGACTTAACATTTTCAGATTACTATGTTCTTCCAGGAACAAATTAATATTATAGCTATTGTAAGCAAACATAAAAATGCAAAAGAAATAAAAAAATAGAGGAACATAAAAAAAACACATAAAATGTGACAGGCTATAAAACTGCAGAGAAAATGGAGCATGTGAATGAGGTCTTATAGAAGATAGGATTCAGTTTGATATCATATGACAAGCTATTGATTTACTGTATGTACATATAAGGGCTCATTCACACAAACGTAAATTTTCGTTCTGTATACGGACCATTTTATGCATTCCGCATACAGTCCGTATACGGAACCATTCATTTCAATGGGTCCGCAAAAGATGCCGACAGCACTCTGTGTGCTGTCTGCATCCGTTGCCATGTTCTGTGGCCCCGCAAAAATTTGTCAGTTTTGCGGACAAGAATAGGCATTTCTATAATGGGCCTCCTGTTCCGTTCCGCAAATTGCGGAAGGCACACGGGCGACATCCATTTTTTTGCGGATCTGTAATTTGTGGACCGCAAAAAACATCACGGTCGTGTGAACAAACCCTAAGGGTCAGACAAATTTCAAAGTTTTGTCCCAGGAAATATGGATCTATTTTATGGCATATATAGCAGATTTTGGATTGAACTTTGCCACGTTAAATTGTATTTACATGTGTTACGAAGAAATGCCTCTAAACTCCCAGAGGAATCCATTTAAGCTGTCCGAGATATGAAACACATATGTCACTTCAAGAAACCTTGTCAACATCTTCTTCATCTTGGTTACCGCCATCATCCCTCACAGCTCTAACAATTTCATAATGAGCTAATTTCAGTTTGGGGAATGCTTTTCTAATTTGATTGCAAGAACTTCCAGTCGTTTGAAAGATGCTATCTGAGTCAAATGATTAGTTAGGAGTATGAGAGGAGTAACGGCGTGTAGATTGATTCCATAATGATCCTACAGACACAAATTTGTTTTCTTTGGGTTGTTAGGGAGCCTGTAAACTGATGCAGTTTCCTTGCTGTGCTTCACTGCTCTCTGGAATATTTATCTGCCGTTGCCAAACCGAGAGAATGTGTAGTCTTATTTATTCTGATCTGATGACACCATAAAATGAATCTTAACTCCTGCTCTCACTGCTCAAATCACTTTCCCTCATGCTTCATGGTGACAATAGGCTCAGTGCTCGGAATTGTTGCAGCACATTTTATTTACAGCCCAGGTAGGGATGTGAGTACCAAAGCTGGTTAATACTGTGATTGACTGCTGCTTCCTAGCATCATATCCAGTAAGGTGACTGCCTATGTCGTCCTCTACCACAGTTCAGTAATAGTATAGCTATAAAATTAATAAAGCCATTTCATAGGAATTAGGATACAACATTCTATACATGAGCAGATCCCTTATGTAAAGCCTCATTCACACGTCAGTGATTCACGGACGTGTGCTGTACGTGTTCTCCACGGACAGCACACGTCCCTATTCATTTTAATGTGTGTATTCAGGCATCAGTGTTTTTTGCACGGATGCATGCTCTGTTTTGTCCGAGTTCAAGGATACATTGTGCCCATTATAGTCCATGGGTCAGTGAAAACCACGGATGCCATCTGTGTTGCATCCATGTTTCACGGATCATTAAGAAGAGATTCTTTGAACATTATTTTTCAGCTGTTCAGTGCCAGTGAAACAACGGATGCAACACGGACAGCAAAAAACGGACACACGGACTGTGAGAGATAGAACTCCATCTTCTATATCTTATATCTATCTGCACCAGAGTTCAATTAGAGGTTATTAAAATGTTAGACAAGTGTCAGCTCTTTGCAGGCATGCTGGGGGGGAGCTGACAACCTCCCTCCCTCCTGTTCTATTTGTAAAAATGCTAGTTTCTGCTGTTTTAGGTTTAAGATCCTCTTTCTGCTAAAGGTTTAATTTCTTCTGTCTTTTTGTGGTTTATGTGACGCACGGCTTTTGGGCATCTACCAATAATTATGGTATAAGATTATGTGCTAATGTTACAATAAAGCAGATTACTGATTACAACCATTGCGTGTATCAGCCTTCTCTGTGCACATTACACTATATGAATTTGGAACCCATAATCATAGACGCTGGGGTAATTGCCCTCACAAAACTTGGCCCCCAACGTGGGGCTGGACTAATCGGCTCTCCTTCGACACCCTGATAACCATGGTCAGATGGTCAGAGGACGTACAGATCCACTTAAAGCAGCGCTGCAAGTTAAGATACTTTATCTTGCTAAAATCTGTGCCTCATCCTCTGTCTGTCTAAATCGGTGTGGAGTTGGAGTCTAAAAAGATGATTTACAGTCCAGCCTGTTTTTGGTAAAGAACTCTAAAGAGATGATATGCCTATGATTATTAGGTAAGACTTTTGACTATGACGTTTGAGACAGTAGACTGGTATTGCTGACATAGATATCTGTTGTCCAGTATGTTTTGTGGAAAATAAGTAAGAACACCAAAAATGGAAATCAGGAGCCCTGGAACCCCCTGAGGGGTTGAATAAGTTGAGGCTCAGTGCAGAATACACTAGGTATATAGTGGGAAAGTCCTGTGGAAAACTGAGTTGGGTTTCCTGGAAAAATAATTTTAGTCTTCTAGAGTACACTGTTACAAGTGAGGAAGCTTTAGGTAAGGACTAGGAAAAACTGACGTCAGGAAATTGTATTCTTTGCTGTTGAATGACAAAACTTGTGGACAACTGACAGATATGGCTAATAATCTTAGTGTCCCAGAGGGTTACAAGACAGAAAAGAGTCTAGTGGAAGTGTGGGAAAAGTTCAAACAAACTTATGGTTGTTGGATTAGGGATCATGGATAGAGTTGAGCGGACACCTGGATGTTCGGGTTCGAGAAGTTCGGACGAACTTCCCGAAAATGTTTGGGTTAGGGATCCGAACCCGATCCGAACTTCGTCCCGAACCCGAACCCCATTGAAGTCAATGGGGGCCCGAACTTTTCGGCACTAAAAAAGCTGTAAAACAGCCCAGGAAAGGGCTAGAGGGCTGCAAAAGGCAGCAACGTGTAGGTAAATCCCCTGCAAACAAATGTGGATAGGGAAATGAATTAAAATAAAAATGAAATAAATAAAAATTAACCAAAATCAATTGGAGAGAGGTCCCATAGCAGAAAATCTGGCTTCACGTCACCCACCACTGGAACAGTCCATTCTCAGATATTTAGGCCCCGGCACCCAGGCAGAGGAGAGAGGTCCCGTTACAGAGAATCTGGCTTCATATCAGCAGAAAATCAGTCTTCATGTCATAGCAGAGAATCAGGCTTCACGTCAGCCACCAATGCAACAGTCCATTGTCAGATATTTAGGCCCAGCACCCAGGCAGAGGAGAGAGGTCCCGTAACAGAGAATCTGGCTTCATGTCAGCAGAGAATCAGTCTTCATGTCATAGCAGAGAATCAGGCTTCACGTCACCCACCACAGAAACAGTCCATTTTCATAAATTTAGGCCCAGCACCCAGGCAGAGGAGAGAGGTCCCGTAACAGACAATCTGGCTTCATGTCAGCAGAGAATCAGTCTTCATATCATAGCAGAGAATCAGGCTTCACGTCAGCCACCAATGCAACAGTCCATTGTCAGATATTTAGGCCCAGCACCCAGGCAGAGGAGAGAGGTCCCGTAACAAACAATCTGGCTTCATGTCAGCAGAGAATCAGTCTTCATGTCATAGCAGAGAATCAGGCTTCACGTCACTCACCACTGCAACAGTCCATTTTCATAAATTTAGGCCCAGCACCCAGGCAGAGGAGAGAGGTCCCGTAACAGACAATCTGGCTTCATGTCAGCAGAGAATCAGTCTTCAAATCATAGCAGAGAATCAGGCTTCACGTCACCCACCACTGCAACAGTCCATTTTCATAAATTTAGGCCCAGCACCCAGGCAGAGGAGAGAGGTCCCGTAACAGACAATCTGGCTTCATGTCAGCAGAGAATCAGTCTTCATATCATAGCAGAGAATCAGGCTTCACGTCACCCACCACTGCAACAGTCCATTTTCATAAATTTAGGCCCAGCACCCAGGCAGAGGAGAAAGGTCCCGTAACAGACAATCTGGCTTCATGTCAGCAGAGAATCAGTCTTCATATCATAGCAGAGAATAAGGCTTCATGTCAGCCACCAATGCAACAGTCCATTGTCAGATATTTAGGCCCAGCACCCAGGCAGAGGAGAGAGGTCCCGTAACAGACAATCTGGCTTCATGTCAGCAGAGAATCAGTCTTCATATCATAGCAGAGAATCAGGCTTCACGTTAGCCACTACTGCAACAGTCCATTGTCAGATATTTAGGCCCAGCACCCAGGCAGAGGAGAGAGGTCCCGTAACAGACAATCTGGCTTCATGTCAGCAGAGAATCAGTCTTCATATCATAGCAGAGAATCAGGCTTCACGTCACCCACCACTACAACAGTCCATTTTTATAAATTTAGGCCCAGCACCCAGGCAGAGGAGAGAGGTCCCGTAACAGACAATCTGGCTTCATGTCAGCAGAGAATCAGTCTTCATATCATAGCAGAGAATCAGGCTTCACGTCAGCCACCAATGCAACAGTCCATTGTCAGATATTTAGGCCCAGCACCCAGGCAGAGGAGAGAGGTCCCGTAGCAGACAATCTGGCTTCATGTCAGCAGAGAATCAGTCTTCATATCATAGCAGAGAATCAGGCTTCACGTCAGCCACCAATGCAACAGTCCATTTTCATAAATTTAGGCCCAGCACCCAGGCAGAGGAGAGAGGTCCCGTAACAGAGGATCTGGCTTCATGTCAGCAGAGAATTAGTCTGCATGTCATAGCAGAAAATCAGAGTTCACGTCAGCCACCACTGCAACAGTCCAGTGTCAAATATTTAGGCCCAGCACCCAGGCAGAGGAGAGAGGTCCCGTAACAGACAATCTGGCTTCATGTCAGCAGAGAATCCGTCTTCATATCATAGCAGAGAATCAGGCTTCACGTCACCCACCACTGCAACAGTCCATTTTCATAAATTTAGGCCCAGCACCCAGGCAGAGGAGAGAGGTCCCGTAACAGACAATCTGGCTTCATGTCAGCAGAGAATCCGTCTTCATATCATAGCAGAGAATCAGGCTTCACGTCACCCACCACTGCAACAGTCCATTTTCATAAATTTAGGCCCAGCACCCAGGCAGAGGAGAGAGGTCCCGTAACAGACAATCTGGCTTCATGTCAGCAGAGAATCAGTCTTCATATCATAGCAGAGAATCAGGCTTCACGTCAGCCACCAATGCAACAGTCCATTGTCAGATATTTAGGCCCAGCACCCAGGCAGAGGAGAGAGGTCCCGTAACAGACAATCTGGCTTCATGTCAGCAGAGAATCAGTCTTCATATCATAGCAGAGAATCAGGCTTCACGTCAGCCACCAATGCAACAGTCCATTTTCATAAATTTAGGCCCAGCACCCAGGCAGAGGAGAGAGGTCCCGTAACAGAGGATCTGGCTTCATGTCAGCAGAGAATTAGTCTGCATGTCATAGCAGAAAATCAGAGTTCACGTCAGCCACCACTGCAACAGTCCAGTGTCAAATATTTAGGCCCAGCACCCAGGCAGAGGAGAGAGGTCCCGTAACAGACAATCTGGCTTCATGTCAGCAGAGAATCCGTCTTCATATCATAGCAGAGAATCAGGCTTCACGTCACCCACCACTGCAACAGTCCATTTTCATAAATTTAGGCCCAGCACCCAGGCAGAGGAGAGAGGTCCCGTAACAGACAATCTGGCTTCATGTCAGCAGAGAATCAGTCTTCATATCATAGCAGAGAATCAGGCTTCACGTCAGCCACCAATGCAACAGTCCATTGTCAGATATTTAGGCCCAGCACCCAGGCAGAGGAGAGAGGTCCCGTAACAGACAATCTGGCTTCATGTCAGCAGAGAATCAGTCTTCATGTCATAGCAGAGAATCAGGCTTCACGTCACCCACCACTGTAACAGTCCATTTTCATAAATTTAGGCCCAGCACCCAGGCAGAGGAGAGAGGTCCCGTAACAGAGGATCTGGCTTCATGTCAGCCGAGAATTAGTCTGCATGTCATAGCAGAAAATCAGGCTTCACGTCAGCCACCACTGCAACAGTCCATTGTCAGATATTTAGGCCCAGCACCCAGGCAGAGGAGAGAGGTCCCGTAACAGAGGATCTAGCTTCATGTCAGCAGAGAATTAGTCTGCATGTCATAGCAGAGAATCAGGCTTCACGTCACCCAACACTGGAACAGTCCATTGGCATATATTTAGGCCCCGGCACCCAGACAGAGGAGAGGTTCATTCAACTTTGGGTAGCCTCGCAATATAATGGTAAAATGAAAATAAAAATAGGATTGAATGAGGAAGTGCCCTGGAGTACAATAATATATGGTTAAGGGGAGGTAGTTAATGTCTAATCTGGACAAGGGACGGACAGGTCCTGTGGGATCCATGCCTGGTTCATTTTTATGAACGTCAGCTTGTCCACATTGGCTGTAGACAGGCGGCTGCGTTTGTCTGTAATGACGCCCCCTGCCGTGCTGAATACACGTTCAAACAAAACGCTGGCCGCCGGGCAGGCCAGCACCTCCAAGGCATAAAAGGCTAGCTCTGGCCACGTGGACAATTTAGAGACCCAGAAGTTGAATGGGGCCAAACCATCAGTCAGTACGTGGAGGGGGGGTGTGCACACGTACTGTTCCACCATGTTAGTGAAATGTTGCCTCCTGCTAACACGTTGCGTATCAGGTGGTGGTGCAGTTAGCTGTGGCGTGTTGACAAAACTTTTCCACATCTCTGCCATGCTAACCCTGCCCTCAGAGGAGCTGGCCGTGACACAGCTGCCTTGGCGACCTCTTGCTCCTCCTCTGCCTTGGCCTTGGGCTTCCACTTGTTCCCCTGTGACATTTGGGAATGCTCTAAGTAGCACGTCTACCAACGTGCGCTTGTACTCGCGTATCTTCCTATCACGCTCCAGTGCAGGAAGTAAGGTGGGCACATTGTCTTTGTACCGTGGATCCAGCAGGGTGGCAACCCAGTAGTCCGCACACGTTAAAATGTGGGCAACTCTGCTGTCGTTGCGCAGGCACTGCAGCATGTAGTCGCTCATGTGTGCCAGGCTGCCCAGGGGTAAGGACAAGCCTTCCTCTGTGGGAGGCGTATCGTCATCGTCCTGCCTTTCCCCCCAGCCACGCACCAGTGATGGGCCCGAGCTGTGTTGGGTGCCACCCCGCTGTGACCATGCTTCATCCTCATCCTCCTCCACCTCCTCCTCATCCTCCTCCTCCTCGTCCTCCAGTAGTGGGCCCTGGCTGGCCACATTTGTACCTGGCCTCTGCTGTTGAAAAAACCTCCCTCTAAATCACTTCGAAGAGACTGGCCTGAAAGTGCTAAAAATGACCCCTCTGCCTCCTCCTCCTCCTCCTGGGCCACCTCCTCTTCCATCATCGCCCTAAGTGTTTTCTCAAGGAGACATAGAAGTGGTATTGTAACGCTGATAACGGCGTCATCGCCACTGGCCATGTTGGTGGAGTATTCGAAACAGCGCAACAGGGCACACAGGTCTCGCATGGAGGCCCAGTCATTGGTGGTGAAGTGGTGCTGTTCCGCAGTGCGACTGACCCGTGCGTGCTGCAGCTGAAACTCCACTATGGCCTTCTGCTGCTCGCACAGTCTGTCCAGCATGTGCAAGGTGGAGTTCCACCTGGTGGGCACGTCGCATATGAGGCGGTGAGCGGGAAGGCCGAAGTTACGCTGTAGCGCAGACAGGCGAGCAGCGGCAGGATGTGAACGCCGGAAGCGCGAACAGACGGCCCGCACTTTATGCAGCAGCTCTCACATGTCGGGGTAGTTGTGAATGAACTTCTGCACCACCAAATTCAGCACATGCGCCAGGCAAGGGATGTGCGTCAAACCGGCTAGTCCCAGAGCTGCAACGAGATTTCGTCCATTATCGCACACCACCAGGCCGGGCTTGAGGCTTACCGGCAGCAACCACTCGTCGGTCTGTTGTTCTATACCCCGCCACAACTCCTGTGCGGTGTGGGGCCTGTCCCCCAAACATATGAGTTTCAGAATGGCCTGCTGACGTTTACCCCAGGCTGTGCTGAAGTTGGTGGTGAAGGTGTGTGGCTGACTGGATGAGCAGGTGGAAGAAGAGGAGGAGGAAGCCGAGAAGGAGGAGGTGGCAACAGGAGGCAAAGAATGTTGCCCTGCGATCCTTGGCGGCGGAAGGACGTGCGCCAAACAGCTCTCCGCCTGGGGCCCAGCTGCCACTACATTTACCCAGTGTGCAGTTAGGGAGATATAGCGTCCCTGGCCGTGCTTACTGGTCCACGTATCTGTGGTTAGGTGGACCTTGCTACAGATGGCGTTGCGCAGTGCACACTTGATTTTATCGGATACTTGGTTGTGCAGGGAAGGCACGGCTCTCTTGGAGAAGTAGTGGCGGCTGGGAACAACATACTGTGGGACAGCAATCGACATGAGCTGTTTGAAGCTGTCTGTGTCCACCAGCCTAAATGACAGCATTTCATAGGCCAGTAGTTTAGAAATGCTGGCATTCAGGGCCAGGGATCGAGGGTGGCTAGGTGGGAATTTACGCTTTCTCTCAAATGTTTGTGAGATGGAGAGCTGAACGCTGCCGTGTGACATGGTTGAGACGCTTGGTGACGGAGGTGGTGGTGGTGTTGGTGGTACATCCCCTGTTTGCTGGGCGGCAGGTACCAACGTTCCTCCAGAGGCGGAGGAAGAGGCCGAGGCGGCAGCAGCAGAAGAGGCCGAGGCAGCAGCAGCAGAAGAGGCCGAGGCGGCAGCAGCAGTAGAGGTAGCAGGGGGAGCCTGAGCGACTTCCTTGTTTTTAAGGTGTTTACTCCACTGCAGTTCATGCTTTGAATGCAGGTGCCTGGTCATGCAGGTTGTGCTAAGGTTCAGAACGTTAATGCCTCGCTTCAGGCTCTGATGGCACAGCGTGCAAACCACTCGGGTCTTGTCGTCAGCACATTGTTTGAAGAAGTGCCATGCCAGGGAACTCCTTGAAGCTGCCTTTGGGGTGCTCAGTCCAAGATGGAGGCGGTCAGTAGCAGGCGGAGTCTCTTGGCGGCGGGTGTTCTGCTTTTGCCCACTGCTCCCTCTTTTGCTACGCTGTTGGCTCGGTCTCACCACTGCCTCTTCCTCCGAACTGTGAAAGTCAGTGGCACGACCTTCATTCCATGTGGGGTCTAGGAACTCATCGTCCCCTGCATCGTCTTCCACCCAGTCTTGATCCCTGACCTCCTGTTCAGTCTGCACACTGCAGAAAGACGCAGCAGTTGGCACCTGTGTTTCGTCATCATCAGAGACTTGCTGAGGTGGTATTCCCATGTCCTCATCATCAGGAAACATAAGTGGTTGTGCGTCAGTGCATTCTATGTCTTCCACCGCTGGGGAAGGGCTAGGTGGATGCCCTTGGGAAACCCTGCCAGCAGAGTCTTCAAACAGCATAAGAGACTGCTGCATAACTTGAGGCTCAGACAGTTTCCCTGATATGCATGGGGGTGATGTGACAGACTGATGGGGTTGGTTTTCAGGCGCCATCTGTGCGCTTTCTGCAGAAGACTGGGTGGGAGATAAAGGCCTTACCATCCTTAGAACGGCATTGGGCCCCACCATATATCGCTGTAAATTCTGGCGGCTAGGGGGCGGAGCTTGGCTGCAGAGCGAGACGCACATGTCTGTGTGAGCTCTGCTGCTGGCCACACTTACACAAGCTTTTTCAGACGCAGCTGGCATCCAGAAATGGGCAAAGTCGGGAGAGATAGAGCCAGAGACACTCCTAGCACACGTGGGAATCCCTCCACCCACGGAGAAATGGAGAAATTCCTAAGAAGAGGAGTCGGGCCGACTAGAGCGGAATCCAAGATGGCGCCGGAGAAAGAAGCCTCCGAACAAGGAGATCAGACGGACGCCTCAGCCGACTCAGATGGAGGAAGAGACAGCGAATCGAGTACCAGACGCCCCAGGGATAACCTCCCAGTCTCCAGAGACTTTATCACTAAAGCACTAGGGGCCGCCTTAGCTCCGCTGAAGCAGGACCTGCAAGATATTAAAGCAGACCTGAAACAGGTTGGTGACAGGGTGGAAGCCCTTGAGGCGGGGTGGGAAGGAACTACTGCTTTTAACACAGCGGTGGCACATAGCTTTGACCATGCCCAAGCCCACATTAATCAACTTTATAATCTGATGGAAGATCAGGAAAATCGTGGGCGCAGAAACAATCTGCGTATAAAAGGAGTTCCGGAGACTCTGCCCTCAGACGCCATCATGGCATCAATGGTGGAACTTTTTCAAAAGATTCTAGGCCCGGAAGCCACAGATGATTTCACTATGGACAGGGCCCACAGAGCGCTGCGACCCCCTCCTAAACCTCAAGAGGCACCAAGGGACATTATATGTCGCTTAACAAGCTTCAGTACCAAAGAAAAGCTGTTAAAGGTGGCAAGAGATAAGCACCCGATCGCCTGTTTTGGATCCACAATTACCTTGTTCCAGGATCTATCGCCCATGACCCTGCAGAAAAGACGAGCCCTGAAGCCGCTCTTGGAAATCCTACAGAATAGGAAAATTATATACCGCTGGCTTCATCCGTTTGGACTGTTGATTAACACTCCAGGACGCAAAGTTGTCATTAGATCCCCTGCTGATCTTACCCAGATCTACAATATCCTAGAGACAGAGCCATTAGATATCCAGGACTGGACCACTGTGAAAAATCTCACAGATCTCCCTGCAGTTCCGATGCTGACTACCTGGACTCCTGCTTCATCTTTTAGATCCCAGAGGCATAAGAAGAACCTACCCAGGATGACGCCCAAGCGACTGACATTACACCCAGATTGAGTCAAGAGGTTTACTTTTGTTGCTGAGTCACATATTTAATAGTGTGATGCGGATAGAGTGGGGTTGTTCATAAATTTAATCTGTGTAAACTGATGTTATGGACAGTCTGTTACCTGTTATCCAGGCTAAAACATACCAGAGTTTCTCTGATAAATGCAATAAGGAATCGGGAAGTTCACTGAAGTTGTACTCTCTCCTCCCCTGCCCCCCCCCCCCCTCCTTGTTAGCAGTAGGCCTTACTGTCTAGAAGATACATTATAGAGGGGAGGGGTGGTAGGTGTAGATGTGGGCAGGGAGTATACCCATTGTTATTGTTTTAGGGATTACCTGATTTATCCTTATCCTGATTTTACTATACACCTGACGACATGTGGTTATTATAATATTGCCAGTTGAAATATTAGGAAGTTTTACTTGCTTGTGTATGCGAAATGGCCGTGTTTTCGGTCCAATTCTCCTCCCCCTAAACTCCTTGTAAGAGGAGATTCTGTTATTATGATGGTTATCTTTATACTGTCTACCATATACGTTACATGTCAAGAGATCTATTTTGATTCATGTAATAATGATCTATTCTTTATTCTTTTTGATTTGCATTTTCTACTTATCCCTCCTCCCTCCCTTTCCCCTACTCCTTCCCTGCGGCGGGCGTTCCAGTACTTTTCTCATATAGGTTTCATTGGCTTTTCACTGGACCTTCAAGAAGTCATGAAATGGCTACCATAAAGGTCTGTTCCTTCAATGCTAGAGGGTTAAATTCACCAGCTAAAAGAAGCCAGGTAATTCAACTTATGCGCAAGCAGAAGGTGAGCATCCTGATGTTACAAGAGACACATTTTAAGAAGGACCATGTGCCGCGGATGAGCCATCTTACTTATAATAGGTGGTACCACGGTACATGGCCCTCCTCAGCCTCAAAAGGGGTCTCAATTGCTTTACACAAGAATTTTCCTCTGACAGTGAGCTCCACTCTGGATGATCCAGAGGGCAGATTTCTTTTTATTAAAGGGACAATAGGGAATAATACTTACACACTCTGTAATTTATATGCTCCTAACACTGCACAAACTAAATGGATATGTACCACCCTAAATCTAATAAGAGATTTTATGGAAGGTATTCTAATAATTGGGGGAGACTTAAATATTACGCTATACCCGCTTATAGATTCATCGACGGGAATATCATCCACCTCACAAATAGCTTTAAAAAGAGTTCAGTCAGCTATACACTCATTGGGATTGGTGGACGTGTGGAGGACATTAAATCCTACTGTTAAAGACTACTCTCATTACTCAGTGGCCCACAGATCATATCAGAGGCTTGACTATTTGTTTGCCCCTACTTATAAACTGACTTCTTGCACTAACGCCTCGATAGGCACTATGTTATTATCGGACCATGCTCCAATATATCTGGAGATGACCTTTGAATCTTTACCCAAACCTATGTATAACTGGAGACTTAATGAGACATTACTAGACTCACCGGAACATATCCGTAAAGCCACAGAAAAGTTGGAAGAATATTTCCAGCTAAACGAGACTCCAGATATAGCACAAGGAATGATATGGGAAGCACACAAGGCTGTGATAAGAGGTCATTTTATTAGCTTGGGCTCTTTCCTTAAAAGGAAAAGAGAAGAGCAGGTGGTTTCCCTGGTAAAGAAGATACAAGCTTTGGAAACTTCTCATAAAAGGACTAGATCAGAGATAGACCTGAATGAATTAGATCTAACACGTTCATCCCTCAAAAATATCCTGAACCAAAAGACAGCAAAGCTTTTTCTCTCTGCGCGATTTAAATACTATGCGCATGGAGACAAAGCTTCAAAGTTTTTGCTTGCGCAGATTAAAAAGAGGAAAGCCAAGTCATTTATTCAGAGAATTCGCACAACTACATCCTCACTAGCTAGAAACACAGCAGATATAGCAATGAGATTCAAGGAATTTTATGAGGAACTATATAATCTACGCACAAAAGACACCCCTCAAGATAGAGACCAGAGATCAAAAAAGATAGATGATTGGTTAGCGACTCTAAAGCTTCCTGTCTTGGAAGACCAACAAATAACCTCTCTAATAAGACCCGTTACAGTACAGGAATTAATAGAGGTGGTTAAATCTTCCCCAATGCATAAAAGTCCAGGCCCTGATGGCCTACCAATGATATATTACCGTAAATTTCAGGGAGTCCTACTTCCCCAATTTTTGAAACTGTGTAATGACACATTTAAAGGGACCCCTCTGCCAGACCAGATGTTGATGGCTCACATCACCATTATCCCTAAAGAGGGAAAAGATAAAACGAGCTGTGCAAGCTATAGACCTATATCTTTACTAAACAATGACTTAAAAATGTTCGCTAAAATCCTGGCGCTCAGGCTTAAACCGCTATTGCCAAACCTTATTAACAGTGAACAGGTTGGATTCGTTGCGGGGAGAGAGGGTAGGATGAACACTACCCGTCTTCTCAACATTATTCATCACGCACGTAGCCGATCTGTTCCATTAGTATTGCTGGGGACAGACGCCGAAAAAGCGTTCGACCGTATAGACTGGCTGTTTATGAGGAAAGCCTTGACGAAGTTTAATATTCCTTTGGACTATGTCAACGCGGTTATGGCTATGTATTCCAAACCATCAGCCAGGGTGGTGGTCAATGGTACACTCTCTTCCCCTCTGCGAATTTCTAATGGGACAAGACAGGGCTGCCCTTTGTCGCCTTTATTATTTATTTTGACAGTTGAATGCCTATTTCAAGCTATAAGACAGGACGACAGAGTACAGGGTGTGGAGCTACAAGGGGTTCACCATCAATTAGCGGCATTCGCTGATGACCTTTTGGTATTAATTACAAATCCGAACGAAGCGTTCTCAGCTATACAGTCACTCTTTGAACTTTTCGGTGATCTGTCTAACTTCTTGATTAATCCCACAAAGTCTCAAGTTTTGAATGTGACATTGGATACCCGAACTCAGAAGGACTTGGAGCTCCACACCCCGTATCAATGGTCAAACTCCAGTATTAAGTTTCTAGGTATTAAACTTACGTCGGACCCTATTCGACTGTATATTGAGAACTACACTGGTTTATCTGATGAAATCAGGCATACATTGGATTCATGGGAAATACCCTTCACTTCATGGTTTGGCAGACGCTCATTACTCAAAACTATTGTATTGCCAAAAGTATTGTACTTCCTCCAAACCCTCCCCATTCCACTTCCCCGATCCTTTTTCACAAAGTTAGAAGCAATCCTCTCTAAATTTTTGTGGAATAAGAAGAGACCTAGACTCACGAAACAATACACCTCTATACCTATCAAGCAGGGTGGAATGGGTGTGCCGGATTTCCATGGCTACTACTTAGCGGTACATGGAATGAGATGCCTAGAATGGTTGCGTTACAAAGGGGACAGGCTCGACATTCAATCAGAATTTGCCATAAGCCAAGTTGCTATTCGACCATTGCTTCTACATGGTAAATCTGTACTTGAATTAGGTATCGCAAACCCCATCACTAAGAATTCAATACATTTATGGAAACAAAAACTGTGTCCTCATTATCTGACGGCCAAAGTTTCCCCTCTGCTACAATTGAGGGATATACTATATGATGCATCTCCACAATTCATTCACACCCTGCCTGATAAGGTGAAAGCTTTGACCATACCAGTTGTGGATCTATTAGATGCTTGGGGTACGTTAAAAAATGACTGGGATAGGGAGAATGATATTTCCCATCTGTCCTTTCTGCATAGACTGCATGTAAGGGAGTACCTGAGACCATTGTCCCCAATACATAGGACGGAACCAACTAAGTTTGAGAAAATTGTTCTTCAAAATCAAGAACCGATTAAAAAGATCTCCACTCTGTATTCTATAATACTCACCTTTTCAAGCTTGGAGGTCAACCCATACCTAAAGAAATGGGAAACAGATCTAAATCTAGATGGGAAGGAAAGGTCGCTTACCAGATGTCTCTCTATGACCCCAAGGATCTCCACTTGTGTAAGACTGCAGGAAAATTATTTCAAAATTCTCACTAGATGGTATTATACACCAGAAATCCTACATAAAATGTACCCTGATGTCAGTGAACAATGCTGGAGATGTAATAAAGAACGTGGCACCTTCTTTCATATTTGGTGGAAGTGTGATATAATTGGAGGTTACTGGTCACAGATATGTTCAACAATCACTGAGATATGTAAGTGTTTGGTCCAACCATTTCCGCAAATCTGCTTACTCAATCTACTGGATGGATTAAAGTGCTGTGGTTCGACCAAACGTCTCATCTCACATCTCTTGGCTGCAGCACGAATTTTAATTGCTGTCAAATGGCGGGATACCTCCCCTCCTCCAATAAATACTTGGGTAAATAGATGCGATGATATTTACAGAATGGAACAAATAGCTGGTTGGGAAAACAGATCCACTCACGTGTTCCAAAAAGTGTGGAGTCCTTGGGTGACTTACAGAGGATTTCAATCCTTGTAAACTACTGTTACTCTAACTTATGTCCTTGAGACTCGATGGGTCTATGATCCCCTTATGTGAGATGGCTGGAACGTGCGCTGCAACATCCAATCCCCCCCCCCCCTCTCTCTCTCCTACCCCCCCCCCCCTCTTTCCCTCGTTATATGATTTAATTTTTCTGTTATTCTAATGTTATTATATTTCCTCTTATCTTGTTCTATACTACTAGCAAGATATGTGCTGTCTTGTAATGCATGAGATGTCATTTTTGCTATCATTGTTCCTTACAAAGTAGGACAAAAGAAACATTTACTATTGTAAACGAATATGTGAAATACTTATGTGTTTATGAGACTACTATGAACAATAAAAATTGTTTGAATATAAATTCTGGCGGCTACTGGGACCTGAGGTAGTTGGTACACTAGGACGTGTGGATGTGGCAGAACGGCCACGTCCTCTCCCAGAACCAGAGGGTCCACTAACACCACCACGACCATGTCCACGTCCGCGTCCCTTACTAGATGTTTTCCTCATTGTTATCGTTCACCACAACAACAAAAATATTATTTGGCCCAATGTATTGTATTCAAATTCGGCTGAATATAAATTTGAGGCCTAGTATTTAGGCGCTCGGTGACAGGTATAGATTTACTGACGGAATTAGACTTGGAAATGCACAGTAGCGTGTGTGTGAAGTTATTCTGAATGACCCTATGTGCACCTTGAATATTATATACCCTTTTAGGGATAGATTTCAAATAGCTCTGATACAGCAGAAACCACTAAATTAGGAAATTGCTAAATTGGGAATTGTATTTCAACCCAGAACAAAAAATGTGCTTTGACGGACACAAAATAACTTGCCCAGCCAGAACAGTACAGCAGTAACGACAGATTTAGCGGGATATAAATTTGAGGCCTAGTATTTAGGCGCTGGGTGACAGGTATAGATTTACTGACGGAATTAGACTTGGAAATGCACAGTAGCGTGTGTGTGAAGTTTTTCTGAATGACCCTATGTGCACCTTGAATATTATATACCCTTTTAGGGATAGATTTCAAATAGCTCTGATACAGCAGAAACCACTAAATTAGGAAATTGCTAAATTGGGAATTGTATTTCAACCCAGAACAAAAAATGTGCTTTGACGGACACTAAATAACTTGCCCAGCCAGAACAGTACAGCAGTAACGACAGATTTAGCGGGATATAAATTTGAGGCTTAGTATTTAGGCGCTGGGTGACAGGTATAGATTTACTGACGGAATTAGACTTGGAAATGCACAGTAGCGTGTGTGTGAAGTTATTCTGAATGACCCTATGTGCACCTTGAATATTATATACCCTTTTAGGGATAGATTTCAAATAGCTCTGATACAGCAGAAACCACTAAATTAGGAAATTGCTAAATTGCGAATTGTATTATAACCCAGAACAAAAAATGTGCTTTGACGGACACTAAATAACTTGCCCAGCCAGAACAGTACGGCAGTAACGACAGATTTAGCGGGATATAAATTTGAGGCCTAGTATTTAGGCGCTGGGTGACAGGTGTAGATTTACTGACGGAATTAGACTTGGAAATGCACAGTAGCGTGTGTGTGAAGTTATTCTGAATGACCCTATGTGCACCTTGAATATTATATACCCTTTTAGGGATAGATTTCAAATAGCTCTGATACAGCAGAAACCACTAAATTAGGAAATTGCTAAATTGGGAATTGTATCTCAACCCAGAACAAAAAATGTGCTTTGACGGACACTAAATAACTTGCCCAGCCAGAACAGTACAGCAGTAACGACAGATTTAGCGGGATGTAAATTTGAGGCCTAGTATTTAGGCGCTGGGTGACAGGTATAATTTACTGACAGAATTAGACTGGGATATGGCCAGAAAATAACCACACTATTGCTGGTTAAATGCACTTGGTGTGACAGCTTGACCAACCACACTACTGAGGGTTAAATGCACTTGGTGACAGGCGCAGCTTGCCCCTGATGTAGTATATGGCAAAAAAATGAACAGACTATTGCTGGTTAAATGCACTTGGTGTGACAGCTTGACCAACCACACTACTGAGGGTTAAATGCACTTGGTGACGGGCACAGCTTGCCCCTGATGTAGTATATGGCCAAAAAATAAACAGACTATTGCTGGTTAAATGCACTTGGTGTGACAGCTTCACCCTGATGTAGGCTTTAGCCAAAAAACAACCACACCATTGAGGGTTAAATGCACTTGGTGACAGGCGCAGCTTGCCCCTGATGTAGTATATGGCCAAAAAATAAACAGACTATTGCTGGTTAAATGCACTTGGTGTGACAGCTTCACCCTGATGTAGGCTTTAGCCAAAAAACAACCACACCATTGAGGGTTAAATGCACTTGGTGACAGGCACAGCTTGCCCCTGATGTAGTATATGGCCAAAAAATAAACAGACTATTGCTGGTTAAATGCACTTGGTGTGACAGCTTCACCCTGATGTAGGCTTTAGCCAAAAAACAACCACACCATTGAGGGTTAAATGCACTTGGTGACAGGCGCAGCTTGCCCCTGATGTAGTAAATGGCCAAAAAATAAACAGACTATTGCTGGTTAAATGCACTTGGTGTGACAGCTTCACCCTGATGTAGGCTTTAGCCAAAAAACAACCACACCATTGAGGGTTAAATGCACTTGGTGACAGGCGCAGCTTGCCCCTGATGTAGTATATGGCCAAAAAATAAACAGACTATTGCTGGTTAAATGCACTTGGTGTGACAGCTTCACCCTGATGTAGGCTTTAGCCAAAAAACAACCACATCATTGAGGGTTAAATGCACTTGGTCGCAGCTTGTGCTGGCGCACCACAAGACACAAGATGGCCGCCGATCACCCCAGAAAAAAGTGACTGACAAACGGTCTGGGCAGCCTAAAAACAGTGAGCAATTGAGTATCAGCAGCTCAATGACCCACAGCTGCAGATCGATCAATAATCAAGTCCTTTGGAGGAGTTAATCTGCCTAATCTCGCCCTACTGTCGCAGCCTCTCCCTACGCTAATCAGAGCAGAGTGACGGGTGGCGCTATGTGACTCCAGCTTAAATAGAGGCTGGGTCACATGGTGCTCTGGCCAATCACAGCCATGCCAATAGTAGGCATGGCTGTGATGGCCTCTTGGGGCAAGTAGTATGACGCTTGTTGATTGGCTGCTTTGCAGCCTTTCAAAAAGCGCCAAGAAAGCGTCACAAAAGCGCCAAGAAAGCGACGAACACCGAACCCGAACCCGGACTTTTACGAAAATGTCCGGGTTCTGGTCCGTGTCACGGACACCCCAAAATTCGGTACGAACCCGAATTATACAGTTCGAGTTCGCTCATCCCTAATCATGGATGCAATGAAGTTGTTGACATATGTATAAAAGTAGTTTGTGAGGTTGAAAGTGGGTGTTTGAGAGAGAATGAAGCATCGGTAGCCGACATAAATGACCTCCGGGGCGTTACGAAAGGCACTTGAGGAGGGGGCCGTGGCCCCATGAGAAGGTAAGCAATCTTGCCTGCCTCTAGTTGCTTTGTTTCGTTACACATTGCCATAGCCCTTCGGGGTCCACCCTCAGAGAACGACTCGACCGACAAGTAGCAGACTACCTCGCCTTAACTGCAGATATCGACACTCTGAGGAGCGATGAACCCCTTGACTACTGGGTGTGCAGGCTTGACCTGTGCCCTGAACTATCCCAGTTTGCGATAGAAATTCTGGCCTGCCCCGCTTCAAGTGTCTTGTCAGAAAGGACCTTCAGTGCGGCAGGAGGCATTGTCATTGACAAAAGAAGTCTCCTCGGTCAAAAAAGTGTTGATTACCTCACCTTCATTAAGATGAATGAGGCATGGATCCCGAAGAGACTGACAGTGGGGGATACGTTTGACTAACAAAAAGCCTGATGACATGCCTTGGCCTCAAAATGGTCCCCACGCTGCTGTATTTAATGTCTGCATACCGGATGACTTTCGTGAATTCTCTGCCACCAACTGGGGTTCAAGCCACAATGTTTTAGTCACCTTTCTGCCTGGAAACATCAGCAGCGGCTGCAACAATACCTAATTTTTCAGGCATGTGTCTTGTCGTCAGCACATTGTTTGAAGAAGTGCCATGCCAGGGAACTCCTTGAAGCTGCCTTTGGGGTGCTCGGTCCAAGATGGCGGCGGTCAGTAGCAGGCGGAGTCTCTTGGCGGCGGGTGTTCTGCTTTTGCCCACTGCTCCCTCTTTTGCTACGCTGTTGGCTCGGTCTCACCACTGCCTCTTCCTCCGAACTGTGAAAGTCAGTGGCACGACCTTCATTCCATGTGGGGTCTAGGAACTCATCGTCCCCTGCATCGTCTTCCACCCAGTCTTGATCCCTGACCTCCTGTTCAGTCTGCACACTGCAGAAAGACGCAGCAGTTGGCACCTGTGTTTCGTCATCATCAGAGACTTGCTGAGGTGGTATTCCCATGTCCTCATCATCAGGAAACATAAGTGGTTGTGCGTCAGTGAATTCTATGTCTTCCACCGCTGGGGAAGGGCTAGGTGGATGCCCTTGGGAAACCCTGCCAGCAGAGTCTTCAAACAGCATAAGAGACTGCTGCATAACTTGAGGCTCAGACAGTTTCCCTGATATGCATGGGGGTGATGTGACAGACTGATGGGGTTGGTTTTCAGGCGCCATCTGTGCGCTTTCTGCAGAAGACTGGGTGGGAGATAATGTGAACGTGCTGGATCCACTGTCGGCCACCCAATTGACTAATGCCTGTACCTGCTCAGGCCTTACCATCCTTAGAACGGCATTGGGCCCCACCATATATCGCTGTAAATTCTGGCGGCTACTGGGACCTGAGGTAGTTGGCACACTAGGACGTGTGGATGTGGCAGAACGGCCACGTCCTCTCCCAGCACCAGAGGGTCCACTAACACCACCACGACCATGTCCACGTCCGCGTCCCTTACTAGATATTTTCCTCATTGTTATCGTTCACCACAACAACAAAAATATTATTTGGCCCAATGTATTGTATTCAAATTCGGCTGAATATAAATTTGAGGCCTAGTATTTAGGCGCTCGGTGACAGGTATAGATTTACTGACGGAATTAGACTTGGAAATGCACAGTAGCGTGTGTGTGAAGTTATTCTGAATGACCCTATGTGCACCTTGAATATTATATACCCCTTTAGGGATAGATTTCAAATAGCTCTGATACAGCAGAAACCACTAAATTAGGAAATTGCTAAATTGGGAATTGTATTTCAACCCAGAACAAAAAATGTGCTTTGACGGACACTAAATAACTTGCCCAGCCAGAACAGTACAGCAGTAACTACAGATTTAGCGGGATATAAATTTGAGGCCTAGTATTTAGGCGCTGGGTGACAGGTATAGATTTACTAACGGAATTAGACTTGGAAATGCACAGTAGCGTGTGTGTGAAGTTATTCTGAATGACCCTATGTGCATTTTGAATATTATATACCCTTTTAGGGATAGATTTCAAATAGCTCTGATACAGCAGAAACCACTAAATTAGGAAATTGCTAAATTGGGAATTGTATTTCAACCCAGAACAAAAAATGTGCTTTGACGGACACTAAATAACTTGCCCAGCCAGAACAGTACAGCAGTAACGACAGATTTAGCGGGATATAAATTTGAGGCCTAGTATTTAGGCGCTGGGTGACAGGTATAATTTACTGACAGAATTAGACTGGGATATGGCCAAAAAATAACCACACTATTGCTGGTTAAATGCACTTGGTGTGACAGCTTGACCAACCACACTACTGAGGGTTAAATGCACTTGGTGACCGGCGCAGCTTGCCCCTGATATAGTATATGGCAAAAAAATGAACAGACTATTGCTGGTTAAATGCACTTGGTGTGACAGCTTGACCAACCACACTACTGAGGGTTAAATGCACTTGGTGACGGGCACAGCTTGCCCCTGATGTAGTATATGGCCAAAAAATAAACAGACTATTGCTGGTTAAATGCACTTGGTGTGACAGCTTCACCCTGATGTAGGCTTTAGCCAAAAAACAACCACACCATTGAGGGTTAAATGCACTTGGTGACAGGCGCAGCTTGCCCCTGATGTAGTATATGGCCAAAAAATAAACAGACTATTGCTGGTTAAATGCACTTGGTGTGACAGCTTCACCCTGATGTAGGCTTTAGCCAAAAAACAACCACACCATTGAGGGTTAAATGCACTTGGTGACAGGCGCAGCTTGCCCCTGATGTAGTATATGGCCAAAAAATAAACAGACTATTGCTGGTTAAATGCACTTGGTGTGACAGCTTCACCCTGATGTAGGCTTTAGCCAAAAAACAACCACATCATTGAGGGTTAAATGCACTTGGTCGCAGCTTGTGCTGGCGCACCACAAGACGCAAAATGGCCGCCGATCACCCCAGAAAAAAGTGACTGACAAACGGTCTGGGCAGCCTAAAAACAGTGAGCAATTGAGTATCAGCAGCTCAATGACCCACAGCTGCAGATCGATCAATAATCAAGTCCTTTGGAGGAGTTAATCTGCCTAATCTCGCCCTACTGTCGCAGCCGCAACCTCTCCCTACGCTAATCAGAGCAGAGTGACGGGCGGCGCTATGTGACTCCAGCTTAAATAGAGGCTGGGTCACATGGTGCTCTGGCCAATCACAGCCATGCCAATAGTAGGCATGGCTGTGATGGCCTCTTGGGGCAAGTAGTATGACGCTTGTTGATTGGCTGCTTTGCAGCCTTTCAAAAAGCGCCAAGAAAGCGTCACAAAAGCGCCAAGAAAGCGACGAACACCGAACCCGAACCCGGACTTTTACGAAAATGTCCGGGTTCTGGTCCGTGTCACGGACACCCCAAAATTCGGTACGAACCCGAATTATACAGTTCGAGTTCGCTCATCCCTAATCATGGATGCAATGAAGTTGTTGACATATGTATAAAAGTAGTTTGTGAGGTTGAAAGTGGGTGTTTGAGAGAGAATGAAGCATCGGTAGCCGACATAAATGACCTCCGGGGCGTTACGAAAGGCACTTGAGGAGGGGGCCGCGGCCCCATGAGAAGGTTAGCAATCTTGCCTGCCTCTAGTTGCTTTGTTTCGTTACACATTGCCATAGCCCTTCGGGGTCCACCCTCAGAGAACGACTCGACCGACAAGTAGCAGACTACCTCGCCTTAACTGCAGATATCGACACTCTGAGGAGCGATGAACCCCTTGACTACTGGGTGTGCAGGCTTGACCTGTGCCCTGAACTATCCCAGTTTGCAATAGAAATTCTGGCCTGCCCCGCTTCAAGTGTCTTGTCAGAAAGGACCTTCAGTGCGGCAGGAGGCATTGTCATTGACAAAAGAAGTCTCCTCGGTCAAAAAAGTGTTGATTACCTCACCTTCATTAAGATGAATGAGGCATGGATCCCTGGAACTGACAGTGGGGGATACGTTTGACTAACAAAAGGCCTGATGACATGCCTTGGCCTCAAAATGGTATTTAATGTCTGCATACCGGATGACTTTCGTGAATTCTCTGCCACCAACTGGGGTTCAAGCCACAATGTTTTAGTCACCTTTCTGCCTGGAAACATCAGCAGCGGCTGCAACAATACCTAATTTTTCAGGCATGTGTACATGCCTAATTTTTCTGTCCTCTAGTGCTGCACAGTGGCTGCAAAAACAAAACAATAAAAAAGGCACATACATGTATCAATTCCTCTTCGTGATCGGTAACTTGTTGTGGTGAAGGGGCTTGCGTATCACAAGCAACGGCCTTATCTGGGGTGTTTCCACACCCCAGATAAGGCCGTTGCTTTATTCTGATCAGACTAAAAGCGATCAGCTGAATAATTTTTCATAGAAAAAACTTAATTTTATTTTTTATTTTTTTGTATGGGTTTTTAATACATAAAATAAAAAAAATCATAATAAAGTCTCTTAATAGTTTATTAGAAATAATGCAGACAATTTAAAAAATCCCCATCAATTCCAATACAAAGCAAATACAGAGCTCAGAACAAAATTATTTCAGGATGTCGTTAATTCGACAATGATTAATCAATTCGACACATGTCCTCGCATAGGGGACGTAACAGGGATTAAACTGATAGGAATAGTACTAGTTAAGACACCACTCATATATGGTATCAAGGCACATTCCTCCATGCATGCGCAGTGCCCCAACTTGGGAGTAAGAGGACCGACCAAGCTGCTTTTTCCATCTCCCGGTTCCTAAAATCAATTCAGTTTGGTGTATCAGAGTTTGGTCTGTCACTGTGAAGGCAGTCGAAGATAACCGGCCTAAATTTTTTTTCACAAAAGGCAATCCCACCCTGATATGGGATGTAACAGGGATTAAACTGATGAGAATAGTACTACAGAAAATACCACTCATATCGGGTGTGACAGTAAATTGCACGGCGCAGACGCAGTGACCGTGGTGTGGATTCAAACAAAGGGGAGGGAGCCAGCGTTTTTTTAACCATCTCCCCGTTTGAAAAATCTATTTAATAAATGGACCCCAGATTGGGGACGTCACGTAACAGGCATTAAACTAATGAGAATAGTACTACAGAAAATACCACTCATATCGGGTGTGACAGTAAATTTCAAGGTGCAGACGCAGTGACCGTGGCGTGGATTCAAACAAAGGGGAGGGACCCAGCGTTTGTTTAACCATCTCCCGTTCGAAAAATCTATTTAATAAATGGACCCCAGATTGGGGACGTCACGTAACAGGGATTAAACTGATGAGAATAGTACTACAGAAAATACCTGTCATGGACGGTGTACAGGAAACAAGACAATGCAACATGCATTTATGACTCACTGGATCCAAAGCTAAGGAACCAAAAGGGAGACCCCTGCACAAAACCTGGCACTTTCCCTGGCTGCTCAGCCTATGCAAAATTCCCAGAGGTGGATGGTTGCATATCCACGTACCTCGACTATATAACACCTGAACACCCTACAATAGTGAGGGGACACGACCACCGGCTCCCTACACCAGACACGGAGGGAGTCAGGGTCACCTGGGATCCAGCAAACAGAAAATAACAGATAAATGTACAGCACTTAACTTAGTAACAGACTGGGAAATAGGATCAGCATGCACACACACTCCAGGAAGAAGTATAAGCCGCCCAGTAATGCATTATGGGGAGGAATTTAAAGGGAAGCAATCAGTCGAACTACATGACAGCTGAGAGAGGCTAACGAGATGAGGAACTGAAGACTACAACAAAGAAAACTCAAGGAGGAGGTTCTGAAAGGCTTCTGTCAGAGCTTCATAGCTGTCTGGTTGTGACAATACCACTCATATCGGGTATGACAGTAAATTGCACGGCGCAAACGCAGTGACCGTGGCGTGGATTCAAACAAAGGGGAGGGAGCCAGCGTTATTTTAACCATCTCCCCATTCGAAAAATGTATTCAATTCACCTTTCGGGGACCCTTGGTGTTGTACGTGACTGGGTGGAGGAAGAAACCTTCAATGACATCAACGGACATGGCTAGCTTGGTATCCAACCTTGTGCAAATGGGAAGTTTGCGGTTGGGCAAATGGACTGTTTGCGGTTGTTTGCAGTGCATTTAAAGGGGAGTTTGGTCTGTCAATGTCTGTAAAGCGGGCGTAACCCTTACACTACCTGATCAATACAACATGATACCTGATCGTATACACACACTGGATGTTTTAAACCACATTGTTAAAAAAAATGTAGGATTGTTAGGTGATTTATGTCCTTTATGGATTGAAATCCAACTCTGCGTAAACTATGTAATTTTCCATGGGAGTTTTGCCATGGATCCCCCTCCGGCAAGCCACAGTCCAGGTGTTAGTCCCCTTGAAACAACTTTTCCATCACTACTGTGGCTAGAAAGAGTCCCTGTGGGTTTTAAAATTTGCCTGCCTATTGAAGTCAATGGCGGTTGGTCCGGTTGCGAACATTTGCAGAAATTCGCGTTCGCCGTTCGCGAACGGATAATTTTATGTTTGCAACATCTCTAGTTACATTTAGACCCCAATTTCAATTTTCATATATGTAGTTACTAATAACCTTATATTCCAGAATCAGTTACTATTAGACTGACTTACCCCATATTTAATAAGATTCATCCCTTAGCAACCAGTCTGCATAAAACAGCAATTTCACTATTCAGTTAAGATGGCCGCCACTGCCCTCACCCTCAGGCTAATCCCGCCTGCCCTCACTAGCCAGTATCAATAGCCCCCAAAAGTGTCAGTACCTAGAGCACTACCCCCTAAAGGGTTAATCTCCTGCAGCACAAAGGGGTCCTCTTACCACATGTTGCTTTCATTTATACACTGAGCAGATGGCAGATCTCCCTTCCCTGGTCTGCGCTGCTTTAACTCTGCATTCTCAAAGTCTGCTAAGGGAGTAAGGGAGCGTCCGCCAAGCGCAGGGACAGGGAGAAGTGCACACAGCCCAGGCACTGTTATCAGCTGCTGGGGAGGACCTGGCTTTAATAATTTACTTACAGTCTCTGGCTGTCAGTAATGTGAGCCTGCACGCTGCGTGTTCCATCTATCAACAGATGGACGGACCATGCCTAGCAACCCTATTTTAAGCACAGGTAAAAGTAGGCAGTACAGGGAACAAAAATATTGAATTAAGGGGTAATTGAATACACAGTGAAAAGTTGAAATAGGACCACCAAGGTGATATTAATCATCACAATCCAATACTCCAAAAAAATATATATATATATATGACAGTTATTCTTTAAGGGGCCGCCTGTCAGTTACAGGATGGTTCATGTTCCTAGAGAAGTTAACAAGGTGACAATTTTGAAAACCCCAGATAAAAGGGAGGCTGTTGAAAGGATTCAAGTGCCCAAAGGAGCACAAATCCTAAGGGGGCTGGTGTCATACTGTCGCCCCTGGATTAGACATGCCTCCATGTTAATGCAGCCTCTGTGTGATTGTCTCTTATCTGACCCAATTCACCTGACAGAAGAGGCAGTGAATAATTTTCATACAATGAAGCTGTGCATAACCTCAGCCCCAGCCCTGAGTATTCCAAAATATGATGAGGAATTTAACTTGTTCTGTTCTGAAATTCAGGGTCACAGTCAGCCAGGTTAGACCCTGTTGCCCGCAGCGCCCCCTCCAGTGTCAGGGCAGTCGCGGCAGTGCAGGTAATGAAATAAATGAGCAGCTGTGAAGACATGGCAGTTTCTGTGTATAGATAGCACCTATACGCACCCCCCTCCCCATATTTTCCTTTTTAGCAGTTTGAGTTTCAGGAAGTGCAGGGGGGGGGGGTGGAAACATACAGTTGTGCAAACACACAGGACATACTCACACAAGTGCAACCAAACCATATTTCTATGGCTAGACAACTCAGACTCCAATGTGCACTCCTCATTTCTTTCAAAAACTGTACTACTGTGAATCCTGCTATTTTGTTACCAATCAAAGATTCAGAAATGGGGGAGGGTAGCACAGGTAGCCTTCTGTCTGATTTAGCTGAACATGCTTCTCATAATTGTATACAGTTGATGCAACAAGAAACTTCTGGATTTTCTCATGAAGAACCTCTTGATAACCCTGATTTTGAGTGTTTCGTAGATGGAAGCAGGAATATGAGAGAGGATGGCCGGTTCCACACTGGATATGCATTGGTCACACAGCATGAGGTAGCCATTGCTGAACCACTCCCTCCACACATGTCTGCGCAGGAGGCAGAGCTGAAGGCACTCACTGAGGTGTGCAAATTGGCTCAGGGGAAGAAGGTGAACATCTATAAAGATTCTAGGTATGGTTTTGGTATTGCACGTGACTATGGACCCATATGGCAGCCTAGATACTTTCTAACCTCTGCAGGTCAGCCCATTAAAAACAAAGACTCAGTGTTTGAACTAATGAACTCACTACTGCTTCCAGAGGAAGTAGTCATTGTCAAGGTTAAGGTACATACCAGACAACAAACCAGTGAGGCTAGGGGCAACAACAGGGCAGATGGGGCTGCAAAAGAAGCAACAGTGAAGGCTTCGAAACCCGAGGTAATCCCTGTCGGCGTCCTGGAGCCTCATCACATGTCTGAAGATGTGTTGATTAAACTGTCTTCACAGGCAGATGAAGGAGAAAAGAGCTCCTGGACTCAGAGAGGAACAGTGCCGAATGGGCAGGGACTCTGGGAAGTGTCAGAAAAAATATGCCTACCCAGAGCCCTCTATCCTATCAAAAGGTGCCATGGTAAGTGTGGTTAATACAGGATGGATTGCGCCAGGGTTTTCTCTGTGCACTGAATAACCCCAGTCAAGTGGTGAAGACTCCAAGCAAGCATCCCCCCCCCCCCAGGCCATTTTACCAGTTTCAGAGACTGCATATACACTATATACAACTACCAAAAGTAGGTGTGTATGAATTCGTTCTTGTGTGTGTTGATCTCTTTTCAGGTTGTCCGGAAACCTTCCCAATAGCGAAAGCAATGCCAAGAATATGGCAAAGGAACTGGTCAGTGAACTGATATGCAGGTATGGTGTTCCTGAAGTCATTGAGTCAGATAGAGGTTCTCATTTTGCAGTTGAAGTGATGAGGGAAGTTATGCAGGCATTAGGGGTGATCCACGCTTTCTGAGTTGAGCGTTTTAATGGATAAAAGGCCATGCAGGAGATCCAGAGGCCCTGGACAGAGTGCTTGCCTCTGGCTCTATATTCAGTAAGGACTACCCCAAACAAGAGGACAGGGTTGTCCCAATTTGAGATCCTGTTTGGAAGTGCCCCCAGGTTAGCGTTGTACTTTCCCCAGCAGCTGCAGATGAATAATGACAGTCTGACCAGTTACATACGGGCCCTCACAAAAAGGCTAGAATACACAGATAAAAAGGTGTTTGCTTAATTTCCAGATCCTGACTTAATAGAAGGAACTCACAACTTGTAGCCCAGAGACTGGGTGGTGATAAAAAGACATGTGAGAAAAGGACTAGTTCCAAGATTCGATGGTCTATTTCAAGAACTGTTGACCACCCACACTGCTGTGAAGGAAAACCCAACTGGATACAAGCTTCTCACTGCAAGAAAGTCTTGGAACCACAGGATGACGGTCCTTCTGCTGACAGTGGCTCTGACCCTGAGCGTGTCAGCAGTGTTTCGTCCACTGAATGATGAATGGGACAATGCTTTGATATGGCACCATCAGGTGCTGTTTGAAGGAATTAATGAAAAGTGATACACTGTGGGATCTGTACTCACAGGAGGGGCTGAGCCCCCCTGGTTCATAGTAAACAAATTAGGGCCACCAGCTGATTATAGCTCTACCCCCTGGAACGAGAACATGTGGTGCAATGTGTCATGATTTCAAAGTTGGACACACTTTTGTTGTTTGCAAATACGGTCAAAAGGTATGTCTTTTAGTCCTCATGACCAATTCAACTTCAATGACTGATGTTGGTATAGATCTTGTAAAGGGTAAGAATCTGGCCTGCAACAACTGTACCTTAGTTGATTTAATTGCTGGAATAACCTCTAACTCCTCAGAAGGTCAGGAAAAGGGACCAGAACTGGCAAAAGGTGTCTGACTGGCCAAATTGATAGATCAGTTGTTTAATAGTATAGTGGTTGCAGTCCCAGAAGATATATTCCTGGTCTGTGGGCATAAGGCATACTAATTGTTGCTCAGAAATGTCACTGGTTTATGTACAATTGCCCAGCTTACTCCTGCAACCTTTATAATACCCCATTCCGACATAGATATGTTTATTAATAAAGTTTGTAAGAAGGGGATACAATATTGAGATTATTGAGAGTATCTGTGGTACTGTTCCCCCTGAAGGGAATCCTTAGAGCAGAATAGGATTAGCTTGTTCTGAAGTACCTTTGGGTGGTAACAGTTCACAGATTTCTCAAAATGGGGGAATTGTGAGAGATAGAACTCCATCTTGTATATCCTATATCTATCTGAACCAGAGTTCAATTAAAGGTTATTAAAATGTTAGACACGTGTCAGCTCCTTGCAGGCACGTGGGTGGGGATTCAGCTGACAACCTTTCCCCCTCCTGTTCTATTTGTATAAATGCTAGTTTCTGCAGTTTTAAGATCCTCTTTCTGCTAAAGGTTTCATTTCTTCTGTCTTTTTGTGGTTTATGTGACGCACGGCTGTTAGGCATCTACCAATAATTATGGTATAAGATTATGTGCTAATGTTACAATAAAGCCGATTACTGATTACAACCATTGCGTGTATCAGCCTTCTCTGTGCACATTACACTATTTGAATTTGGAACCCATAATCATAGACGCAGGGGCAATTGCCGTTACATGGACCCAACATGGATCCTTCACGGACAGCTTCATAGATGCATCACTTAACCCTGCTCAAGGATTTAAGCACTGATATGGACGTGTGAATGAGGCTTAAGACTGAGGGAGGTGAGGCAGTACCCTTGTGGCAGAATGTCTCAAAGTACTATGTAGATCAGGGATTAAATTTCTTAGTGAATGTCTCCCTTTACTTCCCACCAGATACCATTAGGTAATTTTTTTCTTTACTTCAGACTCAGTTGGATGAATGCACATGGCTAAGTTTTGTCTTCAGAGGTCAGATTCATGCATTTAATTTACACAGAGTTGTAATTAAGATTAATGTGTAGATTACTGCGAGATCCCATAAATAGTATTATAGCCAAAGGTTGTTTTTTTACATTTTCCTTAACCCTTAGAATACCAGAGTTTTTTTTTTCCGGCCTTGTTGAGCTAAGTGCGCATGCGCATCATCCGGCACATGCGCGCTTCTCTCAACGATGCCGCTGCCAGGAGTCCTCGGCGCATCAGGCGGGATCTGGCAGAGGGATGGGTAGGATTGCGGAGGTGGCACTGAGCTAGGGAAGGCGGCGCTGGGCACCGGACGGCGAGGGGTGCAGCCGGGTACCCTGTATTAATGGACCTCCCCTTGGGCACCTTAAAGAGCTTCTGTCACCCCACTAAACCGTTTATTTATTTTTTGTTTACTTATAATCCCTATACTAATTAATCATTTCGGTTCAGTAGATTGTGTTAAAAACGTGCTTTTAACCTGCTCAGGACCGCCGAACGCAGGATTGCATATATACGCGTTCTCCCGCGATAGCCGAGATTTCCTGTGAACGCGCGCACACAGGCGCACGCGTTCACAGGAACAGAAGGTAAACAAGTGGATCTCCAGCCTGCCAGCGGCGATCGTTCGCTGGCAGGCTGTAGATTTGATTTTTTTAACCCCTAACAGGTATATTAGACGCTGTTTTGATAACAGCGTCTAATATACCTGCTACCTGGTCCTCTGGTGGTCCCTTTTGCTTGGATCGACCACCAGAGGACACAGGTAGCTCAGTAAAGTAGCACCAAACACCACTACACTACACTACACCCCCCCTTTCACTTATTAACCCCTTATGAACCACTGATCACCCCTGATCACCCCATATAGACTCCCTCATCACCCCCCTGTCATTGATCACCCCCCTGTCATTGATCACCCCCCTGTAAGGCTCCATTCAGACGTCCGTATGATTTTTACGGATCCACGGATACATGGATCGGATCCGCAAAACACATACGGATGTTTGAATGGAGCCTTACAGGGGGGTGATCAATGACAGGGGGGGTGATCACCTCATATACACTCCCTGATCACCCCCTGTCATTGATCACCCCCCTCTTAAGGCTCCATTCAGACGTCCGTATGATTTTTAAGGATCCACGGATACATGGATCAGATCCGCAAAACACATACGGACGTCTGAATGGAGCCTTACAGGGGGGTGATCAATGACAGGGGGGTGATCAATGACAGGGGGTGATCAAGGAGTGTATATGAGGTGATCACCCCCCTGTCATTGATCACCCCCCTGTAAGGCTTCATTCAGACATTTTTTTGGCCCAAGTTAGCGGAAATAGTTTATTTTTATTTTTTTATTTTTTTCTTACAAAGTCTCATATTCCACTAACTTGTGTCAAAAAATAAAACCTCACATGAACTCACCATACCCCTCACGGAATCCAAATGCGTAGAATTTTTTAGACATTTATATTCCAGACTTCTTCTCACGCTTTAGGGCCCCTAAAATGCCAGGGCAGTATAAATACCCCACATGTGACCCCATTTCGGAAAGAAGACACCCCAATGTAATCCGTGAGGGGCATATTGAGTCCATGAAAGATTAAAATATTTGGCCCAAGTTAGCGGAAAGGGTCACACATCTGGTATCGACGTACTCAGGAGAAGTTGGGGAATGTGTTTTGGGGTGTCATTTTACATATACCCATGCTGGGTGAGAGAAATATCTTGGTCAAATGCCAACTTTGTATAAAAAAAATGGGAAATGTTGTCTTTTGCCAAGATATTTCTCTCACACAGCATGGGTATATGTAAAATGACACCCAAAACACATTCCCCAACTTCTCCTGAGTACGGCGATACCAGATGTGTGACACTTTTTTGCCGCCTAGGTGGGCAAAGGGGCACACATTCCAAAGAGCACCTTTAGGATTTTACAGGTCATTTTTTACACATTTTGATTTCAAACTACTTACCACGCATTAGGGCCCCTAGAATGCCAGGGCAGTATAACTAAGTGACCCCATTTTGAAAAGAAGACACCCCAAGGTATTCCCTGAGGGGCATGGCGAGTTCCTAGAATTTTTTATTTTTTGTCACAAGTTAGCGGAAAATTATGATTTTTATTTTTTTTATTTTTTTCTTACAAAGTCTCATATTCCACTAACTTGTGACAAAAAATTAAAAAATTCTAGGAACTCGCCATGCCCCTCATGGAATACCCTGGGGTGTCTTCTTTCCAAAATGGGTTCACTTGTGGGGTAGTTATACTGCCCTGGCATTTTAGGGGCCCATATGCGTGAGAAGTAGTCTGAAATCAAAATCTGTAAAAAATGACCTGTGAAATCGAAAGGTGCTCTTTGGAATGTATGCCCTTTTGCCCACCTAGGCTGCAAAAAAGTGTCACACATCTGGTATCGCCGTACTCAGGAGAAGTTGGGGAATGTGTTTTGGGGTGTCATTTTACATATACCCATGCTGGGTGAGAGAAATATCTTGGCAAAAGACAACATTTCCCATTTTTTTATACAAAGTTGGTATTTGACCAATATATTTATCTCACCCAGCATGGGTATATGTAAAATGACACCCCAAAACACATTCCCCAACTTCTCCTGAGTACGGCGATACCAGATGTGTGACACTTTTTTGCAGCCTAGGTGGGCAAAGGGGCACACATTCCAAAGAGCACCTTTCGGATTTCGCCGGTCATTTTTTACAGATTTTGATTGCAAACTACTTCTCACCCATATGGGCCCCTAAAATGCCAGGGCAGTATAACTACCCCACAAGTGACCCCATTTTGGAAAGAAGATACCTCAGGGTATTCCGTGAGGGGCATGGCGAGTTCCTAGAATTCTTTATTTTTTGTCACAAGTTAGTGGAATATGAGACTTTGTAAGAAAATATAAAATAAAAAATAAATCATCATTTTCCGCTAACTTGTGACAAAACATAAAAAGTTCTATGAACTCACTATGCCCATCAGTGAATACCTTAGGGTGTCTACTTTCCGAAATGGGGTCATTTGTGTGGTGTTTGTACTGTCTGGGCATTGTAGAACCTCAGGAAACATGACAGGTGCTCAGAAAGTCAGAGCTGTTTAAAAAAGCGGAAATTCACATTTTTGTACCATAGTTTGTTAATGCTATAACTTTTACCCAAACCATTTTTTTTTTACCCAAACATTTTTTTTATCAAAGACATGTAGAACAATAAATTTAGCGAAAAATTTATATATGGATGTCGTTTTTCTTGCAAAATTTTACAACTGAAAGTGAAAAATTTAATTTTTTTGCAAAAAAATTGTTAAATTTCGATTAGTAACAAAAAAAGTAAAAATGTCAGCAGCAATGAAATACCACCACATGAAAGCTCTATTAGTGAGAAGAAAAAGAGGTAAAATTCATTTGGGTGGTAAGTTGCATTACCGAGCAATAAACGGTGAAAGTAGTGTAGTGCAGAAGTGTAAAAAGTGGCCTGGTCATTAAAGGGGTTTCAGCTAGGGGGGTTGAAGTGGTTAAAATATGCAAATTACCTTGCTACCAGCAAGTAGGGCGGCTACTTGCTGGTAGCAGCCGCATCCTCCGATCCTAAAGACGCCCCCTCCGCATGTTGATTGACAGGGCCAGTGAACGGGATCGTCCTCTGCTGGCCCTGTCTGCTATCAAGATCTTGCGCCTGCGCCCTAACGGTATTCAGTCAGCGCAGGCGCAGGCGCCGATGATGTCACATCTACTCCCGGCGCAGGCGCATTGAGGATGGAGCGGCCGAGCGAGCGCCCGCCTCTCAGTGCGCCTGTGCCGATTGAAGATAGGTACGGCGCAGGCGCGAGATTTTGAATGCAAACAGGGCCAGCAGAGAATGATCCCATTCCCTGGCCCTGTCAATCAACATGAGGAGGGGGCGTCTTTAGGATCGGAGGATGCGGCTGCTACCAGCAAGTAGCCGCCCTACTTGCTGGCAGCAAGGTAATTTGCATATTTTAAAAGCACGTTTTTAACACAATCTACTGAACCAAAATGATTAATTAGATTATGTAGGCATAAATCGCAGTATAGGGATTATAAGTAAACAAAAAAAAAAAAACAGTTTAATGGGGTGACAGAAGCCCTTTAAGTAAGTGATTGAAAGGTTATAAAAACCTTTTTTTTTGTGCAAATAGAGACACAGTGAAGTTTAATAATGCCAGCTTAGGATTCTTATTATTACTCTGAACATGAGCATATATTTAGGTTATAGGGGTAAAATCTCATGACAGAATCCCTTTAAGAATGAATATTTATTTGGAAATAATTGATATATATATTTTTTTTCAATTAAAACAAGCTGTACGAGCAGAGATAAAAAAAAAAGAAATTGTCCCCCTCCCACCACCCTGAGCTAATATTACTAAATTAGATGCAGGGAAGAAATTGGTTTCCAAGATACATGGAGGTTTACTTCATCAGAAGACCAAAAAAAAAATGAGCTGTTACTACTCTAAATCACAGATGGCAAGACGTATTAAACCTGCAACGGGAAGAATTATGGGAAAAGGCTAAACATTCCAAAAATAGTGTGTCAAATAATTTCTCTTATAGAATTACGCAATTTAACATACTATATCGTCTATACTACTCCCCCAAGATATTAATCAAATGTTATAAAACCAAACAATTTAGCTGTAAAAAATGTGGGGAAGAGGGAGTAGATGATGTCCATATACACTCACCTAAAGCATTATTAGGAACACCTGTTCTATTTCTCATTAATGTGATTATCTAGTCAACCAATCACATGGCAGTTGCTTCAATGCATGTAGGGTTGTGGTCCTGGTCAAGACAATCTTCTGAACTCCAAACTGAATGTCAGAATGGGAAAGAAAGGTGATTTAAGCAATTTTGAGCGTGGCATGGTTGTTGGTGCCAGATGGGCCTGTCTGAGTAGTTCACAATCTGCTCGGTTACTGGTATTTTCACGCACAACCATTTCTAGGGTTTACAAAGAATGGTGTGAAAAGGGAAAAACATCCAGTATCCAACAGTCCTGTGTGTGAAAATGCCTTATTGATGCTAGAGGTCAGAGGAGAATGGGCCGACTGATTCAAGCTGATAGAAGAGCAATGTTGACTGAAATAACCACTCGTTACAACTGAGGTATGCAGCAAAGCATTTGTGAAGCCACAACACGCACAACCTTGAGGCGGATGGGCTGCAACAGCAGAAGACCCCACTGGGTACCATTCATCTCCACTACAAATAGGAAAAAGAGGCTACAATTTGCACAAGCTCACCAAAATTGGACTGTTAAAGACTGGAAAAATGTTGCCTGGTCTGATGAGTCTCGATTTCTGTTGAGACATTCAAATGGTAGAGTCCGAATTTGATGTAAACAGAATGAGAACATGTATCCACCATGCCTTGTTACCACTGTGCAGGCTAGTGGTGGTGGTATAATGGTGTGGGGGGATGTTTTCTGGGAACACTTTAGGCCCCTTAGTGCCAATTGGCCTTCGTTTAAATACCACCATGTACCCATCCTCTGATGGCTACTTCCAGCAGGAAAAAGGCACCATGTCACAAAGCTCAAATCATTTCAAATTGGCTTCTTGAACATGACAATTAGTTCAGTGTACTAAAATGGCCCCCACAGTCACCAGATCTCAAACCAATAGAGCATCTTTGGAATGTGGTGGAACGGGAGCTTCGTGCCCTGGATGTGCATCCCTCAAATCTCCATCAATTGCAATATGCTATCCTATAAATATGGGCCAACATTTCTAAAGAATGCTATCAGCACCTTGTTGTATCAATGCCACGTAGAATTAAGGCAGTTCTGAAGGCAAAAGGGTGTCCAACACCGTATTAGTATGGTGTTCCTAATAATTCTTTAGGTGAGTGTACTTTGGACATGTATAAAAATTCAGCAATTTTGGAGGATGGTGAATGAAAAAATAGAGAGGTATCATCTGTTTAAAGTCTGATTTGCCTTGAGGTTTGTGTTTTGGGAGTGATGGACAAAATTGATATTGCTCAAGACCGAAAAGTAGCATCCAAACGTCTATTTTTTGCAAGAAAATGTATTGTAGCACATTGGGGAGCCAGAACAACACCAACAGTTAATGAATGGGATAATTTGATTAGCCTCTCGCTTGTTAGAGAGGAATTTCACCTGGTATCAATAAAGAAAATAAAATAAAAATTTGCTAAAAAAATTGCAGAAAAGGCTGAAATAGATGGCTTGGCTGGTGGTGGACTCGGGGTGGGGGGCTGGATACATGGTGGGTGGGGGTGGGGAGAGGAGCGGGAGAGGCAAGGATGAAATCAACTTTTATATATTTTTTCTGTTCACCCCAACCTCCTCCAGGACTAAGCAACAGAGAAGGCACAACGGGGTATGCAACTGTGCATTGATGTTTACTGTTTATATTCTAATGAATAAGAAAATGGGAAAAAAGATAATGTTTGATATACCCAGATAGCAAGTAATTGTGCTGCAATTTTGAAAATGACTTGCTAAGCTATTGCAGACTTGCCAAGCTTCACAAGTATGTTGCAAATATGCAAGTCTGCTTTGCAAGTCTCTAGATTAACTTGCTTTTGCAAACTTGCTGCAAGTTCTCGTTAAGTTATTATGCTCTTGCTAGAGACTTGCCAAGCAAATTTGCTGCAAGTTAAAAAAGTGTCAGCAAGTTAACAAGACTTACAATTTAACCCTGTCGCAAGTTTGTGGCAAGTTATCCTTGATATCTGGGTATCTGTATTAAATAACTATTAATAAAGACTAATAAAAAAAAAAAAAAAAGAGAAGGCTGCAATGTCTTTGTCCGAGCTTAGCAACATCCCTAGCAACCAATAGGAAAGTTGCCTATCCCTTACTTGATAAGAACCTCTCCAGCAGCCCTTGTATGCAGTATTTTGCAGATCTGAGAGAGACAGCAGTGTTATTGCTGTGCTCTCTGCTTTCCTGTGTGATTACATTAGATAGTTAGTTAGCGATATATATAATACAGATAGTGGGAGATAGTCAGTGTAGGTTAGATTGTGATAGGTTCTGCTGTCCATACATACAGCACAGACCAAACGTTTGGAAACACCTAGGGATGAGCGAACCCGAACTGTATAGTTCGGGTTCGTACCGAATTTTGGGGTGTCCGTGACACGGACCCGAACCCGAACATTTTCGTAAAAGTCCGGGTTCGGGTTCGGTGTTCGTCGCTTTCTTGGCGCTTTTTGAAAGGCTGCAAAGCAGCCAATCAACAAGCGTCATACTACTTGCCCCATGAGGCCGTCACAGCCATGCCTACTATTGGCATGGCTGTGATTGGCCAGTGCAGCATGTGACCCAGCCTCTATTTAAGCTGGAGTCACGTAGCACCGCACGTCACTCTGCTCTGATCAGTGTAGGGAGAGGTTGCAGCTGCGACTGTTAGGGTGAGATTAGGCAGTGATTAACTCCTCAAAAACACTTAATTCAGTGATCGATCTACAGCTGTGGATCATTGAACTGCTGCTATTTAATTGCTCACTGTTTTTACGCTGCCCAGAGCGTTTTTCAGTCACTTTTTTCTGGGGTGATCGGCGGCCATTTTGTGTCTTGTGGTGCGCCAGCACAAGCTGCCACCAAGTCCATTTAACCATCAATAGTGTGGTTATTTTATTGCTATATCCTACATCAGGGGCTTGGCTGTGCTTGCAATTTTATTGAGGGGTGAAATACAATTGCCAAAATAGCAGTACCCTAAATCTGGTGTTTCAGCTATGGCCAGCCAATTGTAATACTGTCTGCTGTCTGGCAAAGGATATATTTTTGTTCTGGGTTGAAATACAATTCCCAACTTAGCAATTCCCTAAATCAGTGGTTTCTGCTCTATCAGGCCTACTTTAAATCTATCCTTAAAAGGGTATATTAGATTGAAGGTGCAGATAGTGTCATTCTCAATAACTTCACACACACGCTACCGTGCATTTCCAAGTCTAATTCTGTCAGTAAACGTATATCTGTCACCCAGTGCCTAAATAATAGGCCTCAAATTTATAGTCAGCTAAATCTGTCGTTACTGCTGTGCCTGTATTAGTGTAATACGGTACCTAAATAGATAGCCAGATAGTGTTAGGAGTCTGTAAAAAAAGGCCTGAATTTGAAATCAATACATTGGGCCAAATAATATTTTTCTTATTGTGGTGAACGGTAACAATGAGGAAAACATCTAGTAAGGGACGCGGACACGGTCGTGGTGGTGTTAGTGGACCCTCTGGTGCTGGGAGAGGACGTGGCCGTTCTGCCACAGCCACACGTCTTAGTGTACCAACTACCTCAGGTACTAGTAGCCGCCAGAATTTACAGCGATATTTGGTGGGGCCCAATGCCGTTCTAAGGATGGTAAGGACTGAGCAGGTACAGGCATTAGTCAATTGGGTGGCCGACAGTGGATCCAGCACGTTCACATTATCTACCACGCAGTCTTCTGCAGAAAGCGCACAGATGGCGCCTGAAAACCAAGCCCATCAGTCTGTCACATCACCCCCATGAATATCAGGGAAACTGTCTGATCCTCAAGTTATGCAGCAGTCTCTTATGCTGTTTGAAGACTCTGCTGGCAGGGTTTCCCAAGGGCATCCACCTAGCCCTTCCCCAGCGGTGGAAGACATAGAATGCACTGACGCACAACCACTTATGTTTCCTGATGATGAGGACATGGGAATACCACCTCAGCATGTCTCTGATGATGACGAAACACAGGTGCCAACTGCTGCTTCTTTCTGCAGTGTGCAGACTGAACAGGAGGTCAGGAATCAAGACTGGGTGGAAGACGATGCAGGGGAGGATGAGGTCCTAGACCAAACATGGAATGAAGGTCGTGCCACTGACTTTCACAGTTCGGAGGAAGAGGCAGTGGTGAGACCGAGCCTACAGCATAGCAAAAGAGGGAGCAGTGGGCAAAAGCAGAACACCCGCCGCCAAGAGACTCCGCCTGCTACTGACCGCCGCCATCTGGGACCGAGCACCCCAAAGGCAGTTTCAAGGAGTTCCCTGGCATGGCACTACTTCAAACAATGTGCTGACGACAAGACCCGAGTGGTTTGCACGCTGTGCCATCAGAGCCTGAAGCGAGGCATTAACATTCTGAAACTTAGCACAACCTGCATGACCAGGCACCTGCATGCAAAGCATGAACTGCAGTGGAGTAAACACCTTAAAAACAAGGAAGTCACTCAGGCTCCCCCTGCTACCTCTTCTGCTGCTGCCGACTTGGCCTCTTCTGCTGCTGCGGCCTCAGCCTCTTCTGCTGCTGCCGCCTCGGCCTCTTCCTCCGCCTCTGGAGGAACGTTGGAACCTGCCGCCCAGGAAACAGGGGATGTACCACTAACATCACCACCTCCATCACCAAGCATCTCAACCATGTCACACGGCAGCGTTCAGCTCTCCATCTCACAAACATTTGAGAGAAAGCGTAAATTCCCACCTAGCCACCCTCAATCCCTGTCCCTGAATGCCAGCATTTCTAAACTACTGGCCTATGAAATGCTGTCATTTAGGCTGGTGGACACAGACAGCTTCAAACAGCTCATGTCGCTTGCTGTCCCACAGTATGTTCTTCCCAGCCGCTACTACTTCTCCAAGAGAGCCGTGCCTTCCCTGCACAACCAATTATCTGATAAAATCAAGTGTGCACTGCGCAACGCCATCTGTGGCAAGGTCCACCTAACCACAAATACGTGGACCAGTAAGCACGGCCAGGGACGCTATATCTCCCTAACTGCACACTGGGTAAATGTAGTGGCGGCTGGGCACCAGGCGGAGAGCTGTTTGGCGCACGTCCTTCCGCCGCCAAGGATCGCAGGGCAACATTCTTTGCCTCTTGCTGCCTCCTCCTCCTTCTCGGCTTCCTCCTCCTCTTCTTCCATCTGTTCATCCAGTCAGCCACACACCTTCACCACCAACTTCAGCACAGCCCGGGGTAAACGTCAGCAGGCCATTCTGAAACTCATATGTTTGGGGGACAGGCCCCACACCGCACAGGAGTTGTGGCGGGGTATAGAACAACAGACCGACGAGTGGTTGCTGCCGGTGAGCCTCAAGCCCGGCCTGGTGGTGTGCGATAATGGGCGAAATCTCGTTGCAGCTCTGGGACTAGCTGGTTTGACGCACATCCCTTGCCTGGCGCATGTGCTGAATTTGGTGGTGCAGAAGTTCATTCACAACTACCCCGACATGTCAGAGCTGCTGCATAAAGTGCGGGCCGTCTGTTCGCGCTTCCGGCGTTCACATACTGCCGCTGCTCGCCTGTCTGCGCTACAACGTAACTTCGGCCTTCCTGCTCACCGCTTCATATGCGACGTGCCCACCAGGTGGAACTCCACCTTGCACATGCTGGACAGACTGTGCGAGCAGCAGCAGGCCATACTGGAGTTTCAGCTGCAGCACGCACGGGTCAGTCGCACTGCGGAACAGCACCACTTCACCACCAATGACTGGGCCTCCATGCGAGACCCGTGTGCGCTGCTTCGAGTACTCCACCAACATGGCCAGTGGCGATGACGCTGTTATCAGCGTTACAATACCACTTCTATGTCTCCTTGAGAAAACACTTAGGGCGATGATGGAAGAGGAGGTGGCCCAGGAGGAGGAGGAGAGGTAAGAGGGGTCATTTTTAGCACTTTCAGGCCAGTCTCTTCGAAGTGACTCAGAGGGAGGTTTTTTGCAACAGCAGAGGCCAGGTACAAATGTGGCCAGCCAGGGCCCACTACTGGAGGACGAGGAGGACGATGAAGCATGTTCACAGCGGGGTGGCACCCAATGCAGCTCGGGTCCATCACTGGTGCGTGGCTGGGGGGAAACGCAGGACAATGACGATACGCCTCCCACAGAGGACAGCTTGTCCTTACCTCTGGGCAGCCTGGCACACATGAGCGACTACATGCTGCAGTGCCTGCGCAACGACAGCAGAGTTGCCCACATTTTAACGTGTGCGGACTACTGGGTTGCCACCCTGCTGGATTCATGGTACAAAGACAATGTGCCCACCTTACTTCCTGCACTGGAGCGTGATAGGAAGATGCACGAGTACAAGCGCACGTTGGTAGACGCGCTACTGAGAGTATTCCCAAATGTCACAGTGGAACAAGTGGAAGCCCAAGGCGAAGGCAGAGGAGGAGCAAGAGGTCACCAACGCAGCTGTGTCACGACCAGCTCCTCTGAGGGCAGGGTTAGCATGGCAGAGATGTGGAAAAGTTTTGTCAACACGCCACAGCTAACTTCACCACCACCTGATACGGAACGTGTTAGCAGGAGGCAACATTTCACTAACATGGTGGAACAGTACGTGTGCACCCCCCTCCACGTACTGACTGATGGTTTGGCCCCATTCAATTTCTGGGTCTCCAAATTGTCCACGTGGCCAGAGCTATCCTTTTATGCCTTGGAGGTGCTGGCCTGCCTGGCGGCCAGAGTTTTGTCTGAACGTGTGTTCAGCACGGCAGGGGGCGTCATTACAGACAAACGCAGCCGCCTGTCTACAGCCAATGTGGACAAGCTGACGTTTATAAAAATGAACCAGGCATGGATCCCACAGGACCTGTCCATCCCTTGTGCAGATTAGACATTTATAACTACCTCCCCTTAACCATATATTATTGTACTCCAGGGCACTTCCTCATTCAATCCTATTTTTATTTTTATTTTACCATTATATTGCGGGGCAACCCAAAGTTGGATGAACCTCTCCTCTGTCTGGGTGCCGGGGCCTAAAAATATCTGACAATGGACTGTTCCAATGTTGGGTGACGTGAAGCCTGATTCTCTGCTATGACATGAAGACTGATTCTCTGCTGACATGAAGCCTGAATCTCAGTTATGGGACCTCTCTACTCTGTCTGGGTTCCGGGGCCTAAATATATGACAATGGACTGTTCCAGTGTTGGGTGACGTGAAGCCTGATTCTCTGCTATGACATGAAGACTGATTCTCTGCTGACATGAAGCCAGATTCTCTGCTATGGGACCTCTCTCCAATTGATATTGGTTAATTTTTATTCATTTCCCTATCCACATTTGCAGGGGATTTAACTACATTTTGCTGCCTTTTGCAGCCCTCTTCAGTGCCGAAAAGTTTGGGTCCCCATTGACTTCAATGGGGTTCGGGTTTGGGACGAAGTTCGGGTCGGGTTCAGATCCCGAACCCGAACATTTCCAGGAAGTTCGGCCGTACTTCTCGAACCCGAACATCCAGGTGTTCGCTAAACTCTAGACACACCTTCTCATTCAAAGAGTTTTCTGTATTTTCATGACTATGAAAATTGTAGATTCACACTGAAGGCATCAAAACTATGAATTAACACATGTGGAATTATATACATAACAAAAAAGTGTGAAACAACTAAAAATATGTCATATTCTAGGTTCTTCAAAGTAGCCACCTTTTGCTTTGATTACTGCTTTGCACACTCTTGGCATTCTCTTGATGAACTTCAAGAGGTAGTCACTAGGGATGAGCGAACTCGAACTGTATAGTTCGGGTTCGTACCGAATTTTGGGGTGTCCGTGACACGGACCCGAACCCGGACATTTTCGTAAAAGTCCGGGTTCGGGTTCGGTGTTCGTCGCTTTCTTCGCGCTTTTGTGACGCTTTCTTGGCGCTTTTTGAAAGGCTGCAAAGCAGCCAATCAACAAGCGTCATACTACTTGCCCCAAGAGGCCATCACAGCCATGCCTACTATTGGCATGGCTGTGATTGGCCAGAGCACCATGTGACCCAGCCTCTATTTAAGCTGGAGTCACATAGCGCCGCCCGTCACTCTGCTCTGATTAGCGTAGGGAGAGGTTGCGGCTGCGACAGTAGGGCGAGATTAGGCAGATTAACTCCTCCAAAGGACTTGATTAACTGATCGATCTGCAGCTGTGGATCATTGAGCTGCTGATCCTCAATTGCTCACTGTTTTTAGGCTGCCCAGACCGTTTGTCAGTCACATTTTTCTGGGGTGATCGGCGGCCATTTTGTGTCTTGTGGTGCGCCAGCACAAGCTGCGACCAAGTGCATTTAACCCTCAATGGTGTGGTTGTTTTTTGGCTAAAGCCTACATCAGGGTGAAGCTGTCACACCAAGTGCATTTAACCAGCAATAGTCTGTTCATTTTTTGGCCATATACAAAATCAGGGGCAAGCTGCGCCTGTCACCAAGTGCATTTAACCCTCAATGGTGTGGTTGTTTTTTGGCTAAAGCCTACATCAGGGTGAAGCTGTCACACCAAGTGCATTTAACCAGCAATAGTCTGTTCATTTTTTGGCCATATACTAAATCAGGGGCAAGCTGCGCCTGTCACCAAGTGCATTTAACCCTCAATGGTGTGGTTGTTTTTTGGCTAAAGCCTACATCAGGGTGAAGCTGTCACACCAAGTGCATTTAACCAGCAATAGTCTGTTTATTTTTTGGCCATATCCCAGTCTAATTCTGTCACTAAATCCATACCGGTCACCCAGCGCCTAAATACTAGGCCTCAAATTTATATCCCGCTAAATCTGTCCTTAGTGCTGTAGCTGGGCGAGTTATTTAGTGTCCGTTCAAGCACATTTCTCTTTCTGGGTTGAAATACAATTCCCAATTTAGCAATTTCATAATTTAGTGGTTTCTGCTATATCAGAGCTATTTGAAATCTATCCCTAAAAGGGTATATAATATTCAAGGTGCACATTGGGTCATTCAGAATAACTTCACACACACCCGCTACTGTGTATTTCCAAGTCTAATTCTGGCACTAAACCCATACCTGTCACCCAGCGCCTAAATACTAGGCCTCAAATTTATATCCCGCTAAATCTGTCCCTAGTGCTGTAGCTGGGCGAGTTATTTAGTGTCCGTTCAAGCACATTTCTTGTTCTGGGTTGAAATACAATTCCCAATTTAGCAATTTCATAATTTAGTGGTTTCTGCTATATCAGAGCTATTTGAAATCTATCCCTAAAAGGGTATATAATATTCAAGGTGCACATTGGGTCATTCAGAATAACTTCACACACACCCGCTACTGTGTATTTCCAAGTCTAATTCTGGCACTAAACCCATACCTGTCACCCAGCGCCTAAATACTAGGCCTCAAATTTATATCCCGCTAAATCTGTCCCTAGTGCTGTAGCTGGGCGAGTTATTTAGTGTCCGTTCAAGCACATTTCTTGTTCTGGGTTGAAATACAATTCCCAATTTAGCAATTTCATAATTTAGTGGTTTCTGCTATATCAGAGCTATTTGAAATCTATCCCTAAAAGGGTATATAATATTCAAGGTGCACATTGGGTCATTCAGAATAACTTCACACACACCCGCTACTGTGTATTTCCAAGTCTAATTCTGGCACTAAACCCATACCTGTCACCCAGCGCCTAAATACTAGGCCTCAAATTTATATCCCGCTAAATCTGTCCCTAGTGCTGTAGCTGGGCGAGTTATTTAGTGTCCGTTCAAGCACATTTCTTGTTCTGGGTTGAAATACAATTCCCAATTTAGCAATTTCATAATTTTGTGGTTTCTGCTATATCAGAGCTATTTGAAATCTATCCCTAAAAGGGTATATAATATTCAAGGTGCACATTGGGTCATTCAGAATAACTTCACACACACCCGCTACTGTGTATTTCCAAGTCTAATTCTGGCACTAAACCCATACCTGTCACCCAGCGCCTAAATACTAGGCCTCAAATTTATATCCCGCTAAATCTGTCCCTAGTGCTGTAGCTGGGCGAGTTATTTAGTGTCCGTTCAAGCACATTTCTTGTTCTGGGTTGAAATACAATTCCCAATTTAGCAATTTCATAATTTAGTGGTTTCTGCTATATCAGAGCTATTTGAAATCTATCCCTAAAAGGGTATATAATATTCAAGGTGCACATTGGGTCATTCAGAATAACTTCACACACACCCGCTACTGTGTATTTCCAAGTCTAATTCTGGCACTAAACCCATACCTGTCACCCAGCGCCTAAATACTAGGCCTCAAATTTATATCCCGCTAAATCTGTCCCTAGTGCTGTAGCTGGGCGAGTTATTTAGTGTCCGTTCAAGCAGATTTCTTGTTCTGGGTTGAAATACAATTCCCAATTTAGCAATTTCATAATTTAGTGGTTTCTGCTATATCAGAGCTATTTGAAATCTATCCCTAAAAGGGTATATAATATTCAAGGTGCACATTGGGTCATTCAGAATAACTTCACACACACGCTTCTGTGCATTTCCAAGTCTAATTCTGTCACTAAATCCATACCGGTCACCCAGCGCCTAAATACTAGGCCTCAAATTTATATCCCGCTGAATTTGAATACAATACATTGGGCCAAATAATATATTTGTTGTTGTGGTGAACCATAACAATGAGAAAAACATCTAGTAAGGGACGCGGACGTGGACATGGTCGTGGTGGTGTTAGTGGACCCTCTGGTGCTGGGAGAGGACGTGGCCGTTCTGCCACATCCACACGTCCTAGTGTACCAACTACCTCAGGTCCCAGTAGCCGCCAGAATTTACAGCGATATATGGTGGGGCCCAATGCCGTTCTAAGGATGGTAAGGCCTGAGCAGGTACAGGCATTAGTCAATTGGGTGGCCGACAGTGGATCCAGCACGTTCACATTATCTCCCACCCAGTCTTCTGCAGAAAGCGCACAGATGGCGCCTGAAAACCAACCCCATCAGTCTGTCACATCACCCCCATGCATACCAGGGAAACTGTCTCAGCCTCAAGTTATGCAGCAGTCTCTTATGCTGTTTGAAGACTCCGCTGGCAGGGTTTCCCAAGGGCATCCACCTAGCCCTTCCCCAGCGGTGAAAGACATAGAATGCACTGACGCACAACCACTTATGTTTCCTGATGATGAGGACATGGGAATACCACCTCAGCATGTCTCTGATGATGACGAAACACAGGTGCCAACTGCTGCGTCTTTCTGCAGTGTGCAGACTGAACAGGAGGTCAGGGATCAAGACTGGGTGGAAGACGATGCAGGGGACGATGAGGTCCTAGACCCCACATGGAATGAAGGTCGTGCCACTGACTTTCACAGTTCGGAGGAAGAGGCAGTGGTGAGACCGAGCCAACAGCGTAGCAAAAGAGGGAGCAGTGGGCAAAAGCAGAACACCCGCCGCCAAGAGACTCCGCCTGCTACTGACCGCCGCCATCTGGGACCGAGCACCCCAAAGGCAGCTTCAAGGAGTTCCCTGGCATGGCACTTCTTCAAACAATGTGCTGACGACAAGACCCGAGTGGTTTGCACGCTGTGCCATCAGAGCCTGAAGCGAGGCATTAACGTTCTGAACCTGAGCACAACCTGCATGACCAGGCACCTGCATGCAAAGCATGAACTGCAGTGGAGTAAACACCTTAAAACCAAGGAAGTCACTCAGGCTCCCCCTGCTACCTCTTCTGCTGCTGCCGCCTCGGCCTATTCTGCTGCTGCCGCCTCGGCCTCTTCCTCCGCCTCTGGAGGAACGTTGGCACCTGCCGCCCAGCAAACAGGGGATGTACCACCAACACCACCACCACCACCTCCGTCACCAAGCGTCTCAACCATGTCACACGCCAGCGTTCAGCTCTCCATCTCACAAACATTTGATAGAAAGCGTAAATTCCCACCTAGCCACCCTCGATCCCTGGCCCTGAATGCCAGCATTTCTAAACTACTGGCCTATGAAATGCTGTCATTTAGGCTGGTGGACACAGACAGCTTCAAACAGCTCATGTCGCTTGCTGTCCCACAGTATGTTGTTCCCAGCCGGCACTACTTCTCCAAGAGAGCCGTGCCTTCCCTGCACAACCAAGTATCCGATAAAATCAAGTGTGCACTGCGCAACGCCATCTGTGGCAAGGTCCACCTAACCACAGATACGTGGACCAGTAAGCACGGCCAGGGACGCTATATCTCCCTAACTGCACACTGGGTAAATGTAGTGGCAGCTGGGCCCCAGGCGGAGAGCTGTTTGGCGCACGTCCTTCCGCCGCCAAGGATCGCAGGGCAACATTCTTTGCCTCCTGTTGCCACCTCCTCCTTCTCGGCTTCCTCCTCCTCTTCTTCCACCTGCTCATCCAGTCAGCCACACACCTTCACCACCAACTTCAGCACAGCCCGGGGTAAACGTCAGCAGGCCATTCTGAAACTCATATGTTTGGGGGACAGGCCCCACACCGCACAGGAGTTGTGGCGGGGTATAGAACAACAGACCGACGAGTGGTTGCTGCCGGTGAGCCTCAAGCCCGGCCTGGTGGTGTGTGATAATGGGCGAAATCTCGTTGCAGCTCTGGGACTAGCCAATTTGACGCACATCCCTTGCTTGGCGCATGTGCTGAATTTGGTGGTGCAGAAGTTCATTCACAACTACCCCGACATGTCAGAGCTGCTGCATAAAGTGCGGGCCGTCTGTTCGCGCTTCCGGCGTTCACATCCTGCTGCTGCTCGCCTGTCTGCGCTACAGCGTAACTTCGGCCTTCCCGCTCACCGCCTCATATGCGACGTGCCCACCAGGTGGAACTCCACCTTGCACATGCTGGACAGACTGTGCGAGCAGCAGCAGGCCATAGTGGAGTTTCAGCTGCAGCACGCACGGGTCAGTCGCACTACAGAACAGCACCACTTCACCACCAATGACTGGGCCTCCATGCGAGACCTGTGTGCCCTGTTGCGCTGTTTCGAGTACTCCACCAACATGGCCAGTGGCGATGACACCGTTATCAGCGTTACAATACCACTTCTATGTCTCCTTGAGAAAACACTTAGGGCGATGATGGAAGAGGAGGTGGCCCAGGAGGAGGAGGAGGAAGAGGGGTCATTTTTAGCACTTTCAGGCCAGTCTCTTCGAAGTGACTCAGAGGGAGGTTTTTGGCAACAGCAGAGGCCAGGTACAAATGTGGCCAGCCAGGGCCCACTACTGGAGGACGAGGAGGACGAGGATGAGGAGGAGGTGGAGGAGGAGGTGGATGAAGCATGGTCACAGCGGGGTGGCACCCAACGCAGCTCGGGTCCATCACTGGTGCGTGGCTGGGGGGAAAGGCAGGACGATGACGATACGCCTCCCACAGAGGACAGCTTGTCCTTACCCCTGGGCAGCCTGGCACACATGAGCGACTACATGCTGCAGTGCCTGCGCAACGACAGCAGAGTTGCCCACATTTTAACGTGTGCGGACTACTGGGTTGCCACCCTGCTGGATCCACGGTACAAAGACAATGTGCCCACCTTACTTCCTGCACTGGAGCGTGATAGGAAGATGCGCGAGTACAAGCGCACGTTGGTAGACGCGCTACTGAGAGCATTCCCAAATGTCACAGGGGAACAAGTGGAAGCCCAAGGCCAAGGCAGAGGAGGAGCAAGAGGTCGCCAAGGCAGCTGTGTCACGGCCAGCTCCTCTGAGGGCAGGGTTAGCATGGCAGAGATGTGGAAAACTTTTGTCAACACGCCACAGCTAACTGCACCACCACCTGATACGCAACGTGTTAGCAGGAGGCAACATTTCACTAACATGGTGGAACAGTACGTGTGCACACCCCTCCACGTACTGACTGATGGTTCGGCCCCATTCAACTTCTGGGTCTCTAAATTGTCCACGTGGCCAGAGCTAGCCTTTTATGCCTTGGAGGTGCTGGCCTGCCCGGCAGCCAGCGTTTTGTCTGAACGTGTATTCAGCACGGCAGGGGGCGTCATTACAGACAAACGCAGCCGCCTGTCTACAGCCAATGTGGACAAGCTGACGTTCATAAAAATGAACCAGGCATGGATCCCACAGGACCTGTCCGTCCCTTGTCCAGATTAGACATTAACTACCTCCCCATAACCATATATTATTGGACTCCAGGGCACTTCCTCATTCAATCCTATTTTTATTTTCATTTTACCATTATATTGCGAGGCTACCCAAAGTTGAATGAACCTCTCCTCTGCCTGTGTGCTAGGCCTAAATATATGCCAATGGACTGTTGCAGTGGTGGGTGACGTGAAGCCTCATTCTCTGCTATGACATGCAGACTAATTCTCTGCTGACATGAAGACAGATTCTCTGTTACGGGACCTCCCTCCTCTGCCTGGGTGCTGGGCCTAAATATATGCCAATGGACTGTTGCAGTGGTGGGTGACGTGAAGCCTGATTCTCTGCTATGACATGCAGACTAATTCTCTGCTGACATGAAGACAGATTCTCTGTTACGGGACCTCTCTCCTCTGCCTGTGTGTGTGCTGGGCCTAAATATATGCCAATGGACTGTTGCAGTGGTGGCTGACGTGAAGCCTCATTCTCTGCTATGACATGCAGACTAATTCTCTGCTGACATGAAGCCAGATTGTCTGTTACGGGACCTCTCTCCTCTGCCTGTGTGTGTGCTGGGCCTAAATATATGCCAATGGACTGTTGCAGTGGTGGCTGACGTGAAGCCTCATTCTCTGCTATGACATGCAGACTAATTCTCTGCTGACATGAAGACAGATTCTCTGTTACGGGACCTCTCTCCTCTGCCTGTGTGTGTGCTGGGCCTAAATATATGCCAATGGACTGTTGCAGTGGTGGGTGACGTGAAGCCTCATTCTCTGCTATGACATGCAGACTGATTCTCTGCTGACATGAAGCCAGATTGTCTGTTACGGGACCTCTCTCCTCTGCCTGTGTGCTAGGCCTAAATATATGCCAATGGACTGTTGCAGTGGTGGCTGACGTGAAGCCTCATTCTCTGCTATGACATGCAGACTGATTCTCTGCTGACATGAAGCCAGATCGTCTGTTACGGGACCTCTCTGCTCTGCCTGTGTGCTAGGCCTAAATATATGCCAATGGACTGTTGCAGTGGTGGGTGACGTGAAGCCTCATTCTCTGCTATGACATGCAGACTGATTCTCTGCTGTCATGAAGCCAGATTGTCTGTTACGGGACCTCTCTGCTCTGCCTGTGTGCTAGGCCTAAATATATGCCAATGGACTGTTGCAGTGGTGGGTGACGTGAAGCCTCATTCTCTGCTATGACATGCAGACTGATTCTCTGCTGACATGAAGCCAGATTGTCTGTTACGGGACCTCTCTCCTCTGCCTGTGTGCTAGGCCTAAATATATGCCAATGGACTGTTGCAGTGGTGGCTGACGTGAAGCCTCATTCTCTGCTATGACATGCAGACTAATTCTCTGCTGACATGAAGCCAGATTGTCTGTTACGGGACCTCTCTCCTCTGCCTGGGTGCTGGGCCTAAATTTATGACAATGGACTGTTGCAGTGGTGGCTGACGTGAAGCCTGATTCTCTGCTATGACATGCAGACTGATTCTCTGCTGACATGAAGCCAGATCCTCTGTTACGGGACCTCTCTCCTCTGCCTGTGTGTGTGCTGGGCCTAAATATATACCAATGGACTGTTGCAGTGGTGGCTGACGTGAAGCCTCATTCTCTGCTATGACATGCAGACTGATTCTCTGCTGACATGAAGCCAGATTCTCTGTTACGGGACCTCTCTCCTCTGCCTGTGTGTGTGCTGGGCCTAAATATATGCCAATGGACTGTTGCAGTGGTGGCTGACGTGAAGCCTCATTCTCTGCTATGACATGCAGACTAATTCTCTGCTGACATGAAGACAGATTCTCTGTTACGGGACCTCCCTCCTCTGCCTGGGTGCTGGGCCTAAATATATGCCAATGGACTGTTGCAGTGGTGGCTGACGTGAAGCCTCATTCTCTGCTATGACATGCAGACTAATTCTCTGCTGACATGAAGACAGATTCTCTGTTACGGGACCTCTCTCCTCTGCCTGGGTGCCGGGGCCTAAATATCTGAGAATGGACTGTTCCAGTGGTGGGTGACGGGAAGCCAGATTCTCTGCTATGGAACCTCTCTCCAATTGATTTTGGTTAATTTTTATTTATTTAATTTTTATTTTAATTCATTTCCCTATCCACATTTGTTTGCAGGGGATTTACCTACATGTTGCTGCCTTTTGCAGCCCTCTAGCTCTTTCCTGGGCTGTTTTACAGCCTTTTTAGTGCCGAAAAGTTCGGGTCCCCATTGACTTCAATGGGGTTCGGGTTCGGGACGAAGTTCGGATCGGGTTCGGATCCCGAACCCGAACATTTCCGGGATGTTCGGCCGAACTTCTCGAACCCGAACATCCAGGTGTTCGCTCAACTCTAGTAGTCACCTGAAATGGTCTTCCAACAGTCTTGAAGGAGTTCACAGAGATGCTTAGCACTTGTTGGCCCTTTTGCCTTTACTCTGCGGTCCAGCTCACCCCAAACCATCTCGATTGGGTTCAGGTCCGGTGACTGTGGAGGCTAGGTCATCTGGCACAGCACCCCATCACTCTCCTTCATGGTCAAATAGCCCTTACACAGCCTGTAGGTGTGTTTGGGGTCATTGTCCTGTTGAAAAATAAATGATGGTCCAACTAAACGCAAACCGGATGGAATAGCATGCCATTGCAAGATGCTGTGGTAGCCATGCTGGTTCAGTATGCCTTCAATTTTGAATAAATCAGCAAAGCACCCCCACACCATCACACCTCCTCCTCCATGCTTCACAGTGGGAACCAGGCATGTAGAGTCCATCCGTTCACCTTTTCTGCGTCGCAGAAAGACACAGTGGTTGGAACCAAAGATCTCAAATTTGGACTCATCAGACAAAAGCACAGATTTCCACTGGTCTAATGTCCATTCCTTGTGTTCTTTAGCCCAAACATGTCTCTTCTGCTTGTTGCCTGTCCTTAGCAGTGGTTTCCTAGCAGATATTCTACCATGAAGGCCTGATTCACACAGTCTCCTCTTAACAGTTTTTCTAGAGATGTGTCTGCTGCTAGAACTCTGTGTGGCATTGACCTGGTCTCTAATCTCAGCTGCTGTTAACCTGAGATTTCTGAGGCTGGTGACTCGGATGAACTTATCCTCCGCAGCAGAGGCGACTCTTGGTCTTCCTTTCCTGGGGCGGTCCGCATGTGAGCCAGTTTCTTTGTAGCGCTTGATGGTTTTTGTGACTGCACTTGGGGACACTTTCAAAGTTTTCCCAATTTTTTGGACTGACTGACCTTCATTTCTTAAAGTAATGATGGCCACTCGTTTTTCTTTACTTAGCTGTTTTTTTCTTGCCATAATACAAATATCACACAAGGCCACCTAACTGTCAGACTAGCCCATGTATAGTTTGTTTCAGTAGTCTAAGGCCTCTTTCACACGGCCGTCCCGATTTTCTCCTGATGAGTCGCGTGTGCATTGTGGGAAGCACATAGGTTAAGAAATGACAAGGTCAGAGTCTTGTCTACAAATGCTCGCAAAAGATCAATGAACTTGAGTCTATAATGGCATCTGACAATATAGCTTTAGTGGCTGTTACTGAGACATGGTTCAATGGAAGCGTTTACTGGGATATATTAATAACAGGGTTCTCTCTAGATAGGAGAGACAGAGAAGGCAAGGAAGGGGGAGGGGTGGCCCTGTATGTAAAAGATAGCATAGTAACTAATTTAATACAAGTTAGCGAGACCAATTTAGAGGCAGTTTGGGTTACGTTGCAGCTTGATAATCATAAGGTAACTCATGTAGGTGTGATATTTAGACCACCTAGCCAAGTCAAAGAATTAGATGATCTTCTAGTTGAGGAAATAGCTCAAATAAAATTGAAACAGGAAGTTATCATTATGGGAGACTTATCTTCCTGATGTAAAATGAAAAACCAAAATAGCTAGTTCTGCCAGGAGTACAGATATTCTACATTCCCTACTGGGATTATCTGTACAGCAAGTAGTGGAGGAGCCAACCCGGAAGCAGGCCATTTTATATTTAGTATTCACAAATGGGAATTTGTTAACTGATATTATTGTAGGGGAAAGCTTGGGATCTAGTGATCACCAGTCAGTGTGGTTTACCATAAAAACTGAGTCACACCACACAAAAACAAAAGTTTTAGATTTTAGAAAAAAAATTTTTCTAAAAATTGATTAGAGGTATACAAGTTCCTATCAGATTGGAACAGTTTCAATGGAGTCCAGGAGAAATGGGACTACTTAAAAGTGGCACTATTGAAAGCTATTCTGACTCAGATTGTTGAAATAGCGATTTATCCCTAGTGAGACCTTTTTGCCTGGCCTGTATGAGCAAATATAATCACTGCGGACATTCCTTATCACATAGCTTGAACTCACCAACACCGAGTTTATTTGTGTAAGTTGCTTTATTCTGTAAGCCAGATAACAGAGTACAGCAGAACAGATGGATTGTGGTGTTGTGACGTCAAAAGATGATGCTTTTGCAAGCTTGCATGAGAATACATATGTACCTGTTGAATCCCTGGAGCAGAATGAAGATACAGGAAGTGAGGTATACAGAAGAAGGGTGGAGCAAAGAAATGAATGACAGTTGAACAGAAAAACAAAGAGCAATACCAAAAACGGCCATGGGAGCATATGACCAAATATAGAATATATGAATGGTTCAATGAATTAAACTATATAGATTTAATTGATTAGCAGCACACTCCCCGCCTGGCAATGAAAATGTCACTATTTAAACCATAACGGTAGTTATATAATTGCACATAAACAACAGTGCAATTTGATTGATGAAAAACATAAAGAGAAAAGGCATATAGGGATGAGCGAACCCGAACTGTATAGTTCGGGTTCGTACCGAATTTTGGGGTGTCCGTGACACGGACCCGAACATTTTCGTAAAAGTCCGGGTTCGGGTTCGGTGTTTCTTGGCGCTTTTTGAAAGGCTGCAAAGCAGCAAATCAACAAGCATCATACTACTTGCCCCAAGAGGCCATCACAGCCATGCCTACTATTGGCATGGCTGTGATTGGCCAGTGCAGCATGTGACCCAGCCTCTATTTAAGCTGGATTCACGTATCCGTAAAAGGGTATATTAGATTGAAGGTGCTGATAGGGTCATCCTTAATAACTTCACACGTTACCGTGCATTTCCAAGTCTAATTCTGTCCGTAAAAGGGATACCTGTCACCCAGAGCCTAAATACTAGGCCTACAATTTATATTCAGCTAAATCTGTGGTTATTGCTGTGGCTGGTCAAGTTATTTAGTGTCCGTCAAAGCACAGTTTTGTTCTGAGTTGAAATACAAATTCACAACTTAGCAATTTCCTAAATCAGTGGTTTCTGCTGTATCAGGCCAACTTTAAATCTATCCATAAAAGGGTATATTAGATTGAAGGTGCAGATAGGGTCATCCTCAATAACTTCACACGCTACCGTGCATTTCCAAGTCAAAATCTGTCCGCAAAAGGGATACCTGTCATCCAGGGCCTAAATACTAGGCCTACAATTTATATTCAGCTAAATCTGTCGTTACTGCTGTGCCTGTATTAGTGTAATACGGTACCTAAATAGATAGCCAGATAGTGTTAGGTGTCTGTAAAAAAAAGCTGAATTTTTTTCTTATTGTGGTGAACGGTAATAATGAGAAAAACATCTAGTAAGGGAGGCGGATGCGGACATGGTCGTGGTGGTGTTAGTGGACCCTCTGGTTCTGGGAGAGGACGTGGCCGTTCTGCCACAGCCACACGTCCTAGTGAACCAACTACCTTAGGTCCCAGTAGCCGCCAGAATTTACAGCGATATTTGGTGGGGCCCAATGCCGTTCTAAGGATGGTAAGGCCTGAGCAGGTACAGGCATTAGTCAATTGGGTGGCCGACAGTGGATCCAGCACGTTCACATTATCTACCACGCAGTCTTCTGCAGAAAGCGCACAGATGGCGCCTGAAAACCAAGCCCATCAGTCTGTCACATCACCCCCATGCATATCAAGGAAACTGTCTGAGCCTCAAGTTATGCAGCAGTCTCTTATGCTGTTTGAAGACTCTGCTGGCAGGGTTTCCCAAGGGCATCCACCTAGCCCTTCTCCAGCGGTGGAAGACATAGAATGCACTGACGCACAACCACTTATGTTTCCTGATGATGAGGACATGGGAATACCACCTCAGCACGTCTCTGATGATGACGAAATACAGGTGCCAACTGCTGCGTCTTTCTGCAGTGTGCAGACTGAACAGGAGGTCAGGGAGGAAGACTGGGTGGAAGACGATGCAGGCGACGATGAGGTCCTAGACCCCACATGGAATGAAGGTCGTGCCACTGACTTTCACAGTTCAGAGAAAGAGGCAGTGGTGAGACCGAGCCAACAGTGTAGCAAAAGAGGGAGCAGTGGGCAAAAGCAGAACACCCAAGAGACTCCGCCTGCAACTGACCGCCGCCATCTGGGACCGAGCACCCCAAAGGCAGCTTCAAGGAGTTCCCTGGCATGGCACTTCTTCAAACAATGTGCTGATGACAAGACCCGAGTGCTTTGCACGTGGTGCCATCAGAGCCTGAAGCGAGGCATTAACGTTCTGAACCTTAGCACAACCTGCATGACCAGGCACCTGCATGCAAAGCATGAACTGCAGTGGAGTAATCACCTTAAAAACAAGGAACTCACTCAGGCTCCCCCTGCTACCTCTTCTGCTGCTGCCACCTCGGCCTCTTCTGCTGCTGCCGCCTCGGCCTCTTCCTCCGCCTCTGGAGGAACGTTGGCACCTGCCACCCAGCAAACAGAGGAAGTACCACCAACACCACCACCTCCGTCACCAAGCATCTCAACCATGTCACACGGCAGCGTTCAGCTCTCCATCTCAAAAACATTTGAGAGAAAGCGTAAATTCCCACCTAGCCACCCTCGATCCCTGTCCCTGAATGCCAGCATTTCTAAACTACTGCCCTATGAAATGCTGTCATTCAGGCTGGTGGACACAGACAGCTTCAAACAGCTCATGTCGCTTGCTGTCCCACAGTATGTTGTTCCCAGCCGGCACTACTTCTCCAAGAGAGCCGTGTCTTCCCTGCACAACCAAGTATCCGATAAAATCAAGTGTTCACTGCGCAACGCCATCTGTGGCAAGTTCCACCTAACCACAGATACGTGGACGAGTAAGCACGGCCAGGGACGCTATATCTCCCTAACTGCACAATGGGTAAATGTAGTGGAGGCTGGGCCCCAGGCGGAGAGCTGTTTGGCGCACACCTCCTGTTGCCTCCTCCTCCTACTCGGCTTCCTCCTCCTCTTCTTCCACCTGCTCATCCAGTCAGCCACACACCTTCACCACCAACTTCAGCACAGCCCGGGGTAAATGTTAGCAGGCCATTCTAAAAACTCATATGTTTGGGGGACAGGCCCCACACCGCACAGGAGTTGTGGTGGGGTATAGAACAACAGACCGACGAGTGGTTGCTGCCGGCGAGCCTCGAGCCCGGCCTGGTGGAGTGCGATAATGGGCGAAATCTCCTTGCAGCTCTGGGACTAGCCGGTTTGACGCACATCCCTTGCCTGGCGCATGTGCTGAATTTGGTGGCGCAGAAGTTCATTCACAACTACCCAGACATGTCAGAGCTGCTGCATAAAGTGCGGGCCGTCTGCTGTTCGCCTTGTCTGCGCTACAGCGTAACTTCGGCAATCCCGCTCACAGCCTCATATGCGACGTGCCCACCAGGTGGAACTCCACCTTGCACATGCTGGACAGACTGTGCGAGCAGCAGCAGAGCATAGTGGAGGTTCAGCTGCAGCACGCACGGGTCAGTCACACTGCGGAACAGCACCACTTCACCACCAATGACTGGGCCTCCATGCGAGACCTGTGTGCCCTGTTGCGCTGTTTCGAGTACTCCACCAACATGGCCAGTGGCGAGGACGCCGTTATCAGCATTACAATACCACTTCTATGTCTCCTTGAGAAAACACTTAGGGCGATGATGGAAGAGGAGGTGGCCCAGGAGGAGGAGGAGGAGGAGGAGGAAGAGGGGTCATTTTTAGCACTTTCAGGCCAGTCTCTTCGAAGTGACTCAGAGGGAGGTTTTTTGCAACAGCAGAGGCCAGGTACAAATGTGGCCAGCCAGGGCCCACTACTGGAGGACGAGGAGGACGAGGATGAGGAGGAGGTGGAGGAGGATGAAGCATGTTCACAGCGGGGTGGCACCCAACGCAGCTCGGGTCCATCACTGGTGCGTGGCTGGGGGGAAACGCAGGACAATGACGATACGCCTCCCACAGAGGACAGCTTGTCCTTACCTCTGGGCAGCCTGGCACACATGAGCGACTACATGCTGCAGTGCCTGCGCAACGACAGCAGAGTTGCCCACATTTTAACGTGTGCAGACTACTGGGTTGCCACCCTGCTGGATCCACAGTACAAAGACAATGTGTCCACCTTACTTTCTGCACTGGAGCGTGATAGGAAGATGCGCGAGTACAAGCGCACATTGGTAGACGCACTACTGAGAGCATTCCCAAATGTCACAGGGGAACAAGTGGAAGTCCAAGGCGAAGGCAGAGGAGGAGCAAGAGGTCTCCAACGCAGCTGTGTCACGGCCAGCTCCTCTGAGGGCAGGGTTAGCATGGCAGAGATGTGGAAAAGTTTTGTCAACACGCCACAGCTAACTGCACCATCACCTGATACAGAACGTGTTAGCAGGAGGCAACATTTCACTAACATGGTGGAACAGTACGTGTGCACACCCCTCCACGTACTGACTGATGGTTCGGCCCCATTCAACTTCTGGGTCTCCAAATTGTCCACGTGGCCAGAGCTAGCCTTTTATGCCTTGGAGGTGCTGGCCTGCCTGGCGGCCAGCGTTTTGTCTGAACGTGTATTCAGCACGGCAGGGGGCGTCATTACATACAAACGCAGCCGCCTGTCTACAGCCAATGTGGACAAGCTGACGTTCATAAAAATAAACCAGGCATGGATCCCACAGGACCTGTCCATCCCTTGTGCAGATTAGACATTTATAACTACCTCCCCTTAACCATATATTATTGTACTCCAGGGCACTTCCTCATTCAATCCTCTTTTTATTTTCATTTTACCATTATATTGCGGGACAACCCAAAGTTGAATGAACCTCTCCTCTGTCTGTGTGCCGGGGCCTAAAAATATCTGACAGTGGCCTGTTCCAGTGTTGGGTGACATGAAGCCTGATTCTCTGCTATGACTTGAAGCCTGATTCTCTGCTATGGGACCTTTCTCCTCTGTCTGGGTGCCGGGGCCTAAAAATTTCTGACTGTGGCCTGTTCCAGTGTTGGGTGACATGAAGCATGATTCTCTGCTATGACATGAAGCCTGAATCTCTGCTATGGGACCTCTCTCCTCTGTATGGGTGCCGGGGCCTAAAAATATCTGACAGTGGCCTGTTCCAGTGTTGGGTGACATGAAGCCTGATTCTCTGCTATGACATGAAGCCTGATTCTCTGCTATGGGACCTTTCTCCTCTGTCTGGGTGTCGGGGCCTAAAAATATCTGACAGTGGCCTGTTCCAGTGTTGGGTGACATGAAGCATGATTCTCTGCTATGACATGAAGCCTGAATCTCTGCTATGGGACCTCTCTCCTCTCTCTGGGTGCCGGGGCCTAAAAATATCTGACAGTGGCCTGTTCCAGTGTTGGGTGACATGAAGCATGATTCTCTGCTATGACATGAAGTCTGAATCTCTGCTATGGGACCTCTCTCCTCTGTCTGGGTGCCGGGGCCTAAATATCTGACAATGGCCTGTTCCAGTGGTGGGTGATCTGAAGCCTGATTCTCTGTTATGACATGAAGCCTGATTCTCTGCTATGACTTGAATCCTGATTCTCTGCTATGACATGAAGCCTGATTCTCTGCTATGGGACCTCTCTACTCTGTCTGGGTGCCGGGGCCTAAATAGCTGACAATGGCCTGTTCCAGTGGTGAGTGACGTGAAGCCTAATTCTCTGCTATGACATGACGCCTGATTCTCTGCTATGACATGAAGCCTGATTCTCTGTTATGACTTGAAGCCTGATTCTCTGTTATGACTTGAAGCCTGATTCTCTGTTATGACTTGAAGCCTGATTCTCTGCTATGACATGAAGCCTGATTCTCTGCTATTACTTGAAGCCTGATTCTCTGCTATGACTTGAAGCCTGATTCTCTGCTATGACATGAAGCCTGATTCTCTGCTATGACATGAAGCCTGATTCTCTGCTATGACATGAAGCCTGATTCTCTGCTATGACATGAAGCCTGATTCTCTGCTATGGGACCTCTCTTCTCTGTGTGGGTGCCGGGGCCTAAATATCTGACAATGGCCTGTTCCAGTGTTGGGTGACGTGAAGCCTGATTCTCTGTTATGACATGAATCCTGATTCTCTGCTATGACATGAAGCCTGATTCTCTGCTATGGGACCTCTCTCCGTCTGGCTGTCGGGGCCTAAATATCTGACAATGGCCTGTTCCAGTGGTGGGTGACGTGAAGCCTGATTCTTTGCTATGACATGAAGCCTGATTCTCTGCTATGACATAAAGCCTGATTCTCTGCTATGACATGAAGCCTGATTCTCTGCTATGGGACCTCTCTCCTCTGTCTGGGTGCTGGGGCCTAAATATCTGACAGTGGCCTGTTCCAGTGGTGGGTGACATGAAGCCTGATTCTCTGCCATGAGACCTCTCTCCAACTGATATTGGTTAATTTTAATTTATTTTATTTTTATTTTAATTCATTTCCCTTTCCACATTTGTTTGCAGGGGGGTTTACCTACATTTTGCTGCCTTTTGCAGCCCTCTAGCCCTTTCCTGGGCTATTTTACAGCCTTTTTAGTGCCAAAAACTTTGGGTCCCCATTGACTTCAATGGGGTTCGGGTTCGGGGCGAAGTTCGGGTTGAGTTCGCATCCCGAACCCGAACATTTCCGGGAAGTTTGGCCGAGCTTCTCGAACCCGAACATCCAGGTGTTCGCTCAACTCTACAGGCATACAATGTAACAACTAAAATGTAAGACTTCAAATGTAACAAGTAAAGTTCTTGCTTGAAGTTTCAGGTAGGATTCAGCAGCCTAGGCAATAAGTTCATTTTCCAAATAGCAATAGCAGAACAAGTTCCGTGATAGGCCTGATGAAAGTCTTTACAGTCACTTGTCTTGCAACTTTCACCTCCACCGTGCATACCTTGCCGTCATCACTAGGAACGTTCTTCACAATAAGTCCCATAGGCCATTCGATTTTTTTTTTGGGCTCGCTGGTCCTTGAGCAGAACGAGATCTCCTACTTGTATGTTAGGATACTGTTGTTGCCATTTCCTGCGTCCTTGGAGAGTGGAAAAATACTCCATCTTCCAATTATTCCAGAAGCGGTTGGCAAGGTTCTGTACTCGCTTACATTGATCAAAGCACAGGTTTCCGTCTTTAAAGTTTCCAGGTGGAACAGGAATGGACCCAAGCTTCTGGGTAAGCAGGGTAGCTGCGATAAGGATAGTTGGTTACTCTGGATCTTTGTCAGGTTCTAGAAGTCAACCTAGTCTCTTGTGTGTGATCCAGCAGGAATTCAGGACCTGTTAACCAGGAAGAATTTGCAAATACACTTGCAGACACTGACCTAGTAGCATAATCTGCAGGATTAATTTTAGATGGATATAATGCCATTGTTCAGGTTTAGGTGCTTTCCCAAAAATAAACCCTATGTGGGTTTGATTAGAAGAGTCTCTCACCTTGAGGTAGACAACAGCCGCTATGGCCTCAGTAGATGCGTCTGAGAAGATGTGAAGCTCTTTTCTCCGGCTTGTAGCAAGGGAAGCTGAGGTGTAGCAGCGTGGTATATGGATTCTAAGGAGTGTAGAGATTGATTCCCACTTTGAAAGCTTGTCAGATGGCAGTGGAGCATCCCAATCTTTAATAGACTCTGATAGCTGTCTAAGTAAGGCTTTACCTTGTATGGTGATAGGAGCCACAAATCCCATTGGATCATATAGGCTCTTTACAACTGACAGAACACCACGCTTGGTAAATGGCTTGTCTGTAGAGCTGACTTGAAAGCTGAAAGTATCCTTTAATAAGTCCCACCTTAGGCCCAGACTTCTCGGTATAGGTGGCATGTCCATTCCCAGATGTAAGTCCTTAAAACCTGTGGCATGATTGCCAGGTCGAAAGGCTTTCATAACAGCAACACTATTTGAGGCAATTTTGTGTAGTCTGAGGTTAGCCTCAGAAAACATACCTTGTGTCCTTTGGAGCAGGTCTATGGCTACTTCATCTGTAGGTAAAGACTTAAGTCTATCGTCAACATAAAAGTCTCTCTCAACAAAGTGTCGAGCATCCGCGCCATAATCCTTTTCTCCTTCAATGGCAGTCTTTCGTAAACCATATGTTGCGACAGCGGGTGAGGGACTATTTCAGAAAACCATACCTTCAAGGGGTATTCATTAATCTCATTGTCTATGTTGTTGTCACTGTGCCACAGAAACCTTAGGAAGTTCCTATGATCTTCACGTACAATGAAGCAATAAAACATCTGTTCAATATCAGCAGTTACGGCAACTGGTTCTCTTCTAAATCTCATAAGTACGCCTACGAGGTTGTTGGTTAGATTCGGGCCAGTGAGAAGAACATCATTTAGGGATACACCTTGATGCTTGGCACTGGAGTCAAATACTATCCTGATTTGTTTTGGCTTACATGGATGATAAACTCTGAAGAAAGGTAGATGCCAGCACTCATCGTGTCTTTGAAGTGGTGGCGCTGGTTCGACGCGATCATTGTCAAAAAAATGGTCCACCATGTTGATCACGGTTATCAGCGAATCAGGGTTTCATGCCTGAGAGGGAGCGTAAGAAAGGGAGACCTTATCCAAGGGAGGTCAATGACTGCAATGGAATGAAGCGGAAATGTGGGACAGATTATTTTTAAAAATTTTTGGTCCCTGTCACCTATGCAGAGCAGGTGTTTATTCACATCAAAAATATTAAAATGTCAACCCAAGAATGTAACATAAAAATTTGTGAAAATTATTAACCTGTCTACTAGGTAGAGCAGGGGTCTATCACAGCCAAAAATTGGTTAATTTAATCTGAATAATGTACCAGACAAATTAGTGATTTATTTTTATTTTTTACCTGTCTACTATGTATAGCAGTGGTATATCACACCCAACAATTGGTGACTCTTACCCAAAAAGTAATAGACAAATTATTACATTTTTTTTACCTGTCTAATAGGTACAGCAGTGGTATATTATCCCCAAAATTTTTGCATTTCACTAGAAAATGTAACATACAAATTCGTGATTTTTTTAACCTGTCTACTAGGTATAGCAGTGCTATATCAAACCCAAAAATTGGTGAATTTCACCTGAAAATGTAACAGACAAATTTGTGACTTTTTTTAACCTGTCTACTAGGTATAGCTATCACGACCGACGCGCCAATCACATACGTGATGCAAAGGGAGGGAAAAGGGAGGCCCTATACAAGAGAGAGAGAAGCGTCAATTTTGACGTAAATTTGTTTTCCCTTAGTCCTAACAGCAGCACAAGTGGGGTATTAGCCCCTGTGAAGCTGGTCAGGACAGGCGGAATTTTAATGAACAAAAATTTCTGCCTAAGTATCCTAATTAGCAATTAGCTAATTAAGCCCCTACCCCATATAACCCGGCCCCAACTGGACGGGGTTGCTTTATAACAAGTAAATGACAATAAATCATACAAGGGGAGGGAAATTTGTGTGCTGCTGTTAGGACTAAGGGAAAACAAATTTACGTCAAAATTGACGCTTCCCTTTCGTCCTAACCAGCAGCACAAGTGGGGAAGTAGCAAGAACCTCACCCAAATTGGGAGGGCTCCCTACTCCCCTCTCAGGAGAGGGCGGCACTTAAAACGGATTGTCCAAAGGCCATTCCCTCCGTCTGTCTAGACTCTAGACGGTAATGCGAAATGAAGGTGTTCAGAGAACTCCAAGAGGCGGCTGCACAAATCTTATCCAGGGGGATCAGTTTCTTCTCCGCATAAGAGGTGGATACAGCCCTGGTAGAATGGGCGGAGACGAAAGAAGGAGGCGTCAAATCTTGGGACAGAAAGGCCAGATGGATTGCCTCTTTAATCCACCTGCTCAGAGTGGGTTTTGAGGCCTTCAGACCCCTGTTTTTCCCTGCATAGGTCAGAAGGAGGTTTTCCGATCTTCTAAATTCGCTTGTTCTGTCCAAATATATTCTAAGACCTCTTGAAATGTCCAATGTACGGAGCCTTTCCTCCTCGGGAGAAGTTGCAGCCGGTGAAAAGGTGGGCAGACATATCGTCTGATTGATATTAGAAAAAGTAGGAACCTTTGGTAAAAAGGTTGGTAAAAACCTTAACAGGACCTTGTCCTGAAGGATTTTTAAATAGGGCTCAGAAGCCCCCAGAGCCTGAAGTTCCCCAACTCTCTTAGCTGATGTGATAGCTAGTAAGAATGTGATCTTTAGGGATAGGAACCTCAAGTCCACTTCATTCAAAGGCTCAAAAGGGGAACACATAACCCTTTTAGAACCACCGATAAGTCCCACTGTGGGATTGGTCTCAGGACTCTGGGTTTAAGTCTTTCGGCTCCCTTCAGGAACCTCTTGATTAGGGGGTCCTGAGAAATCGGTCTGCTAAGGCATGCCGATAAGGCAGAAACGTGAGCTCTGAGAGTAGATGGGCTTAGACCCTTGTCTAGACCATCCTGGAGGAATTGTAGAATAGCGGAGAGAGGAGGGTCTGAGGCAACTACCTCTCTGTTATTACACCAATGCATGAATATTCTGTAGATTCTAGAATACTTCTTGCTTGTAGATTCCGCTCTGGAGTGAGAGATTGTTCTCAGGACCTCCACAGATAACCCTCTAGCTTCTAGAAGGGACCTGTCAATCTCCAGGCTGTCAGATTGAGGCTCCTCAGATCTAGACAGGGACCTGTGTCCTGATACACAAGGTCCTGTATTAGGGGAAGTCTCCAATAATTGCCCTGACTCATCTTCATGAGCTGGGTGAACCAAGACCTCTTTGGCCAGAATGGCATGACGGCAATCACCGAGGTCTGGTCTTGCTTGATCTTCATCAATACCCTCGGTATCATGGAAATTGGAGGGAAGATGTATGCCAGCCTGAACCTCCATGTTATGGACAGAGCGTCTATCGCTACCGGGTTGTCCTCCCTGTAAAGGGAACAGAACCTGCTCACCTTGGCGTTCAATCGGGTAGCCATCAGGTCGATTTCCGGCGTGCTGGACAATCATAGAGAAGATGTTCTCGTTCAGGGACCATTCCCCTGGAACTGGTAGACCCCGACTCAGGCGATCTGCCAGTACATTGAGATCCCCTCTGATATGGACTGCCATTAGGTGGGATAGATTGATCTCTGCCCAAGAGAGAATAGAACCCGCCTCCCTCAGGAGGGTTAGGGACTTCGTCCCTCCCTGTCTGTTTAGGTAAGCGACCACAGTAGTGTTGTCTGTTCGGACTCTCACCGCCTGACCGCGGATGAGAGGAGCAAAATGAAGGAGGGCTAGTTTGACCGCTCTCAGCTCTCTCCAGTTGGATGAGAGGATTTTCTCCTGGGGATTCCAAGTACCTTGTACTGGATTGTCCTCCAGATGGGCCCCCCAGCCCAGCAGAGAAGCGTCCATGGTCAAGGTGATCCAACGAGGTTGGATCAGAGACCTCCCATCCTTTAGGTTCTTCCACCACTTGAGCGAAGAACGGACTTCTACCGACAGGGAGTGCATTCTGTCTAGGTCTTTGGGCTTGCGAGTCCAAGCTGCTAAGACCTCCTCCTGAAGAGGGCGTAAGTGCCATAAGGCCCACGGAACTGCCTCTGCAGATGCTGACATGTGGCCTAACATCCTCATAAGAACCCTTATGGAGACTCGTCTGGGTGGTATAAGAGACTGTGCGGCTTTTATTACTTTGTCCCTCCTTTGAGGGGACAGGTATAGGGTCATCAGTTGTGAATTGATCACAAAGCCCAAGAACGTTCTCGTGGTTGACGGGACTAAGTGCGACTTGTCCCAATTTATCAACCAACCCAGACCCTGGAGAATCTGGAGAGCTTGTTGAAGCTGACTCTGCAGGACGTCTGCGTTTGCGACTTTTAAAAGCCAATCGTCCAGGTACGGTACGACCTCTAGCCCAAGGAGCCTTAAATGGGCGACCACAGGAGCCACTACCTTTGTAAAGGTGTGCGGAGCTGAGGATATGCCGAAGGGCAATACAGCAAACTGGTAGTGCTTCACTACCCCTTGCAAGGCCACAGCAACTCTGAGATATTTCCTGTGTGCTGGGCAGATGGGAACATGAAGGTAAGCATCCTTCAGGTCTATGGTTACCATCATATCTCCTGGGTTCAGGATGTTTAATACAGAGCGAATTGTTTCCATCCGGAAACGCTTCTTCCTGATGAAGCGATTTAAATAACGTAAATCGATGATCATCCGCCAGTCTCCTGACGGTTTTGGCACCAGAAAGATGGGGGAATAAACCCCCTGCCGCCATTCGCGAGGAGGAACCTCCTCTAATGCTCCTTTCTGTATATACTGGAGGACCGAGTCTTCCAGGATTAACTGTTTGTCGGGTGCTAAGGTCCTTGTTAGGACGAATTTGTCCCGAGGAAGGGAAATAAAATCTATTGTGTACCCTGACGCTATCACCTGTTTGCACCCAAAAATTTTTGAATAGACTCAAACGTCCACCGACTGGGGGACTGAAAACTGTTCCTTCCTCTGGGACACCAGGGGGGAGGGGAGGGGGGTTGACGGCCTGTGGAGAGTCATAGATCAGGCTTGCGGTTTCCACGACCGCGACCCCTACCTCTCTTATTATTTTCAGAACGCCTCTGGGTTCTGTCTCCCCCCTGAAATCTTCCTCCTCCTCTACCCCTTCCTCGACCCCGAAAGGACTGCTGGGGGAGGGATTTACCCTTCTTGTCCGCTAGGTTCTCCATGAGAGCATCTAACTCGGAACCGAACAATCTACCAGGTTCGTAGGGAAGGGAGCAAAGGTTAAATTTGGACGTGTTGTCCGCCGCCCATGGTTTTAACCAGAGTGGGCGCCTACTGGCTGAGGAAAGCGCCATCGACTTGGCCGCTAATTTTAACTGTTGTTGGGAGGAGTCTGTTAAGAAATCGATCCCCAGTAAGAGGGTCTTGAATTGGTCCAAGATGTCGTCCCGGGCAACCCCAGAATCCAAGTCTGATTGGATTCTGAGAGTGCGTGCACGGATGAATTCCGATACCTCAGAGCACGCTATAGCAACCGAGGCAGAAGCGGAGGCAGCCGAGTAGGTACGTCTAAGCGTGCACTCTGCTCGTCTATCTAAGGGGTCCTTTAGGTTGCTGCCGTCGTCTGAAGGCACTAGGGTTCTCTTGGAGAGCTTTAATATGGCCATATCCACTTTTGGAGGTGGAACCCAAACTAAGGAGTCCGCATCCTGTAGAGGGAACATTAGTTTAAATCTTTTTGTTAACACTGGCCCCTTCTCCGGGTGTTTCCACTCGGTTGCCATTAACTTCTTTAAAGACTCGTCCACTTTAAAGGCCCTTGGCCCCCTAGAGGTGGACTGTGGAGCTTCCCCTTGCTCAACATCATGGTCCCTCGACCTGATGGAGCGCAATAGTCTTTGAGTTTTTTCGGCCGGAAAGAGGAAGGTCGAACTCTCTTCCTCAGAGGAAGAATTGTCTTCAATGGAGACGACGTCTTCAGACATGGGAACAGGAGAAGCCTGTCTGGGCCTCTTGTTGGAGACTGCTCCCTTAATTTCGGCAATAGACGTATCCATGAACTGTTTCATCCATGAAAACATATCCACCATCGTTGGTTCTGGGTCCGCTCTGGGACGGCAGCCTGGACATCGATGGAATTCGTATGAATCCGGCAATGGGGTGCTGCAGGTGGAGCAGGCGAGATGTTTCTGCTTCTGGGTAGATTTGCCTAGGACACAGAGCACAGAATAAGAATTTGGACCCAAATTGGTACAAAAAAGGGAAGCAGTACCTTACCGTGAGGTGGCGATGCCATCTTAGAAGCAAGCAAGGTGACTTCAAGGAAAACTTCCTGGGCGCAGGAGTAATCAACAGCAGAAGTCAGTTGAGCTCAGAGAACTGAGAGCAACATTGACCTGCCTCACACAGGCGCCTTAAATAGCACAAGGGGGAGGAGCTTACCGTCACTCCCCCACCCAGGGGGTGGAATCCCGGTTAAAAGGTATAAATTTTAATAATTATACATTAATCTCCCCAATCTTTTCTCCTTTTGGTGCCCCAGCAACCGGGGCACGAACTTAAAGTATACATTGTATTGCTGAAAGCGCTGAACACAGCGCTGGAGCCGGAGCCGCGGACCGGAAGTGACGACAGTGACGCACTTCCGGTACACGCGCGATGCCGGCGGAGCGAAGCGACTGCTTCAGCGGCACACGAGGAGGGAGGCAGGGAGCCAAAACCGGCGCCATCTCCCCCCTGCAACTGGCACAGCCTTCAGATCCCTGCGGCAGCCAGGACATCTGACACAGATGGAGATCCACCGGAGGCACCCAAGGTAGGCGGAGACAGGTTCAGGATACCTAGGAAAAGGCAGAGTTAAAGAATATAATAACCACTTTATAACTTTATGGTTAATACTGGGAGACTCCAGTAAGGAGTCTAGCCTGTTCTGGAGTCCACAGGACAATAAAAAAGCAACCCCGTCCAGTTGGGGCCGGGTTATATGGGGTAGGGGCTTAATTAGCTAATTGCTAATTAGGATACTTAGGCAGAAATTTTTGTTCATTAAAATTCCGCCTGTCCTGACCAGCTTCACAGGGGCAAATACCCCACTTGTGCTGCTGGTTAGGACGAAAGGGAAGATGGTGACCCCTAACTCACCTAGAGGCTGGCACCTGACTGCCCTGACGTCCCTAGACGGGTTTCTCACCTGTATGCTGATCACGTGCCTAAACCCTGTCTTTCCTTAAGATGAGCCCTAAGTAGTGAATAGGGCGGTGGGAACACTAGTCCGCACCACTAACACTAGAGGGAAACACCAGGGAGAGCACAGACAATACTGACTAAACATATAATCCCAGGTGGGCGACAACAGCGGACAACAAAAAACCAACCAGGGATCCGGAGGGTAATGCTCTGGTACGACAACCAGGAATAACAGCGACACAGCTCCAGTGGGTCAGTATAGAAGTCCAGGCAGAAAGCTCTATATCTGGCGACCAGAGAAGTGGGAGGGCGGAATATAAAGACGTTGGGAGTGCCGGACAAGAAACAGCTGAGAAGAAGAAGCTACGGATCCCTGAGTGAGAGAAAAAAGATTGTAAGGCAAACACAGAAAGCTACCACCTGCTGCGACTTCCTGACCCCGGGTATAACGGAGTCAGACGTAGCTCTTGACACCCTCGTGACAGTACCCCCCTTTCCACGAGGGGCCTCCGGACACTCAGGACCAGGTCTCTCAGGATGAGAGGCATGAAAATCCCAAACTAACCTGTCGGCGTTTACCTCTGACGCTGGAACCCACATTCTTTCCTCGGGACCGTATCCCCTCCAATGCACCAGATATTGAAGAGAGCGACGGACCCAACGAGAATCAACAGTTTTGGATATTTGAAACTCTAGATTACCATCAACAATAACAGGATGGGGTGGCAGTGGTGACGGTTCTAGAGGTGGAACATACTTTTTGAGTAACAACTTGTGGATCGTAAAAGTTTGAGGTAGCTCCAGGCGAAAAGCCACAGGGTTAATGATGGCTACTATTTTGTAAGGACCAATGAACCTATGACCCAGTTTCCAAGAGGGAAACTTTAACTTAATATTCCTAGTAGATAACCACACATAGTCATTCACTCCTAGGTCCGGACCTGGCGACCGTTTCTTATCAGCATTTATATTTACCTCCCATATTTCTCAAGTTAGCTTGCACTTTCTGCCATACAGATGAAAGAGATGATGAAAACCGTTCCTCTTTGGGAACCTCAGAAGACCCACCTCCTTGAAAGTACAGAATTGGGGATGAAAACCATATGCACCAAGAAATGGTGACTTTCCAGTAGATTCCTGACAGTGATTATTTATAGCAAACACACACCTCTTGGTTTTTATACACAAAACACCTTAGGTATGTTTCAAGGTTTTGGTTGGCATGCTCAGTCTGTCCATTTGACTGAGGATGGAAAGCTGAGGAGAAGGACAAATGTACCCCCAAACGGGAACAAAAAGCTTTCCAAAACTTAGAAATAAACTGGGTTCCAAGATCCGGAAGGGACCTCGTGAAGCTTCACAATTTTACTGATGAATACCTGAGCAAGAGTCTTAGCATTAGGTAGTGCGGGTAACGCAATAAAGTGTATCATTTTGCTAAACCTGTCCACTACTACCAAGATAACTGGTTTACCCGCAGACAAAGGTAAGTCAGCGATGAAATCCATTGACAGATGTGTCCATGGCCTATTGGGAATGACAAGTGTCAATAAAGACCCTGCAGGATGTGTATAAGTGACTTTAGCGCATGCACAAGTAGAACAAGTAGACACAAAGTCCATTACATTCTGACGCAACCTTGGCCACCAAAAAATGACGAGACAATAGCTCCAAGGTTGCTTTACTACCCAGGTGCCCAGCAAGTGCTGAATTATGATGTTCCTCTAATAATTCGAGACGCAGCTTTAACGGTACAAACAATTTCTCTGAGGGACAAGAGACCAAGGCGTCCCCCTGGACCTCTAACACCTTCCCCTGCAGAACTGAGTGTACAGCAGAGAAAACTACTCCTCTTTGTAGAATGGGTACCAGATCACCCACATTACCCCCACCAGGGAAACTACGAGATAATGCGTCTGCCTTGGTATTTTTTGCCGCAGGAAAATAGGTGATGAAAAAGTTAAACCTGGTAAAAAATAGAGACCACCTAGCTTGTCTAGGGGTGAGACGCTTAGCTGATTTGAGGTTCAGAAGTGTTTTTATGGTCTGTAATCACCGTGACAGGGTGGATTGCCCCCTCTACAAAGTGATGCCATTCTTCAAACTCTAGTTTAATAGCTAATAGTTCCCTATTGCAAATATCATAGTTCTTCTCCACTGCAGATAGTTTTTTAGAAAAGAGAGCACAAGGACTCCATTTGCCAGGAGACGGACCCTGAGACAGTACAGCATCCACTCCCACCTCTGACGCATCTACTTCAACAATAAAAGGCTGGGAGACATCAGGTTGGATTAGTACCGGTGCTGAGGTAAACCTCTCTTTTAGAGAGGAAAATGCCATATCGGCGGCATCAGACGATATAGAAAAATCAGTCCCCTTCCTAGTCATGTCAGTAAGGGGTTTGACAATCACAGAATAATTTTTAATGAATTTTTTTATAGAAATTTGCGAAACCCAAATACCGTTGCAGTGCTTTAAAGTTCTCAGGAAGTTCCAAATCTAGAATTGCCTGGACTTTCCTAGGATCCATACGGAAACCTGAAGCAGATAATAGATATCCCAGGAACTGTACTTCCTGAACGGCAAAAACACACTTCTCAATTTTCGCATAAAATGTATTCGTCCGTAGGACAAGCAGTACCTGTCTGACATGTACCTCGTGTGTCTTCAGATCAGACGGGTAAACCAAAATATCATCTAGGTATATCACCACAAACCTGCTGATAAGATGACTAAAAATATTGTTAACGAAATGTTGGAAGACAGCGGGAGCATTGGTCAGACCGAAAGGCATGATTAGATTTTAATAATGCCCCTCCTGAGTGTTAAAGGCTGTCTTCCACTCATCCCCTTCCTTGATATGAATCAGATTGTAGGCCCCCCTAAGATCAAGTTTGGAGAACCACTTAGCACTGATTAAACAAATCAGGAATGAGAGGAAGAGGGAATGGGTCTCGGATGGTTATCTGGTTTAGTTCTCGGAAATCTAGGCAAGGACGCAGGCCCCCATCTTTCTTTTTAACAAAGAAAAACCCTGCAGCCACGGTGATGAAGAAGGTCTGATGTGTCCCTTAGCCAAGCTCTCAGAGATATAATATTTCATGGCTTGTCTCTTGGGACCCAAAAGATTATATAACCTGGTCTTCGGTAATTTTGCACCAGGAATCAGGTTAACCGGGCAATCATAAGGACAGTGAGGTGGTAACTTCTGACACCCCTTTTCAGAGAAAATGTCCTCAAAGTCCGAAAACAAATGAAGGTAGAGTAGCTATGGAGGGGACTAAGCAATGCCTGGTTAAGCAATTTTTTCTGCAATGCTCACTCCACTCCAATATCTCCCTGGCCTGCCAATCCACCACTGGATTGTGCGCTACCAAACAGGGAAGACCCAATACCACAGGAGAGGGAAGGTCCTCCAGAACATAACTGTCACGGCTTGAGAATGGGGGAAACCCTGAGCCGTGCGATGTTACACATATGCGGAAACTGCTTGGACAGGACAACAGAATTAGGGAGCAGGTCACCTCCTAACGCGTCCCTAACTCTGACTCCTAACTGTATGAGCCGACCCAGATGGTAGGAGGGCTCATACTCAGGAACCTCGGATCCCTACTAACCCTCCGCAGATCCCTGAGCTAGGATCTGAGTAGACAACCTGTTCCTCTTGGACGCGGAGAAACAGGAGTCTCAACTGGCCAAACTGCAAGGAAGTGGAAACATATACAGACATATGGATATGGCAGGTGAACTACTCTAGTTCCAAACCTACCTGCCACAGCCTTGCTGACTGGATCCCGTGCTCACAAGCTGATGTATACACCAAACATAAATGGACACAGCACACACACAAACACACAGGAACCCAGATCCATAGCTGCACTAAACATAGAAAGGAAACCAACATAAAGCATAACATCACCACATGTTTTTATGACCACAAGGGTGGCCCTCACTGGAGAGATGGCATAAGGATACCAGGAGGATGACTCCAGCAAAACCGCATGGCTGAAGTACCCCTCAGCTTCTGCTAGCCAGCAGGACGCTAAATAGCCTAAGCGGCCACACCCACACACACACTGGAAAGGGAATTAACCCTTCCAAGACCAGACAGGGTAGTGAAGCCACTTAAAGGGAAAATGCACACATACAGAAAGCTTGTGCATAACAAACAGGGAAAGTGCACACCATACAAACAAAAGGCACACCTACAAAGAGGTTGCCAAGTGCAACCGCATGCACTTCACAGCAAGCTGCCTCGCAACAGCTCAGGCTGCTATACTGCGACTATGATCATGTTGCCAGTGGCAACTACACTTGAGGCAAGATACTAGCATTCCTCACCATGGGGTTGACAAGAAAACCAAACCACAGGCAACCGCATGCGGGTCCAGGAGTCACGACAATGACAATGGTCTTGACAATAACATGAAAGACACTCGTTATGGTGGTCCCCTACCCGAAGGTGTAAGTTATGGACAATATGAGTAAGGTTTCTCTGAGACAGAGGAGCAGAGTCAATAGCGAAAATGGGAATAGGTCTCTGTAGCATACAGAATGACAAACCCATAGTCTGGGCAAAACCATAACCCATAGTCTGGAGCTATTGTTTCGTCGTTTTTGGTGGCCAAGGTTGCGTCAGAATGTAATGGACTTTGTGTCTACTTGTTCTACTTGTGCACGCGCTAAAGTCTCTCATACACGTCCTGCAGGGTCTTTATTGCCACTTGTCATTCCCAATAGGCCATGGACACATCACATATATTACGCAAAGGGAGGGAAAAGGAAGGCCCTGTCCAAGGCAGAGGAAAGATGGCGACCCCTAACTCACCTTAGAGGCTGGCACCTGACTGCCCTGACATCCCTAGACGGGTTTCTCTCCCGTACGCCGATCACGTGCCTAAACCCTGGCTTTTCTTAAGATGAGCCCTAAGTAGTGAATACGGCGGTGGGAACACTAGTCCGCACCACTAACACTAAAGGGAAACAGGGAGATGACAGACAATACTGACAAAACATATGATTCCAGGTGGGCGACAACAGCAGACAACAAAAAACCAACAGGGAACCGGAGGGTAATGCTCTGGTACGACAACCAGGAAAACCAGCGACACAGCTCCAGTGGGTCAGTATAGAAGTCCAGTGGGTCAGTATAGAAGTCGAGGCAGGAAGCTCTATATCTGGCAACCAGAGATGTGGGAGAGGGGAATATAAAGAGGTTGGGAGTGTCGGACAAGAAACAGCTGAGAAGAAGAAGCTACGGATCCCTGAGTGAGACAAAAAGAATTGTAAGGCAAACACAGAAAGCTACCATTGAGTAACAGCGCGATCTTTAGACATAGAGTGCGTAGCCACCCGCTACGACTTCTTGACCCCGGGTATAACGGAGTCAGATGTGGCTCTTGACACCTTCGTGACAATAGCAGTGGTATATCAAACCCGAAAATTGGTGAATTTCACCTGAAAATGTAACAGACAAATTCGCAATTATTTTTAAACCTGTCTACTAGGTATAGCAGTGGTATATCACACCCAAAAATTGCTGTATTTCACCCGAAAATGTAACAGACAAATTTGTGAATTTTTTAACCTGTCTACTAGGTATAGCAGTGGTATATCACCACCAAAAATTGCTGAATTTCACCAGAAAATGTAACAGACAAATTTGTGAATTTTGTTACCCTGTCTACTAGGTATAGATATAGTATATCAAAACCAATTTTTTTTAAATTTCATCAGAAAATGTAACAGACAAATTTGTTATTTTTTTTTACCTGTCTACTAGGTATAGTAGTGGTATATCACACCCAAAAATTGCTGTATTTCACCCGAAAATGTAACAGACAAATTAGTGATTTTTTTTAACCTGTCTACTAGGTATAGCTGTGGTACAGTCTGTATATCAAACCCAGAAATTGGTGAATTTTACCAGATAATGTAACAGACAAATTTTTTGTTAACCTGTATAATAGGTATAACAGTGGTGTAGCACACCTAAAAATTGCTGAATTTCACCCTAAAATATAACAGACCAATTAGTGAAATTACATAACATAAAATAAAATGCGCACAAAAAAATAAAAAAAATAATTGATTTATGAGTAGGGATGAGCGAACTCGAACTGTATACTTCGGGTTCGTACCGAATTTTGGGGTGTCCGTGACACGGACCCGAACCCGGACATTTTCGTAAAAGTCCGGGTTCGGGTTCGGTGTTCGTCGCTTTCTTCGCGCTTTTGTGACGCTTTCTTGGCGCTTTTTGAAAGGCTGCAAAGCAGCCAATCAACAAGCGTCATACTACTTGCCCCAAGAGGCCATCACAGCCATGCCTACTATTGGCATGGCTGTGATTGGCCAGAGCACCATGTGACCCAGCCTCTATTTAAGCTGGAGTCACATAGCGCCGCCCGTCACTCTGCTCTGATTAGCGTAGGGAGAGGTTGCGGCTGCGACAGTAGGGCGAGATTAGGCAGATTAACTCCTCCAAAGGACTTGATTAACTGATCGATCTGCAGCTGTGGATCATTGAGCTGCTGATCCTCAATTGCTCACTGTTTTTAGGCTGCACAGACCGTTTGTCAGTCTCATTTTTCTGGGGTGATCGGCGGCCATTTTGTGTCTTGTGGTGCGCCAGCACAAGCTGCGACCAAGTGCATTTAACCCTCAATGGTGTGGTTGTTTTTTGGCTAAAGCCTACATCAGGGTGAAGCTGTCACACCAAGTGCATTTAACCAGCAATAGTCTGTTCATTTTTTGGCCATATACAAAATCAGGGGCAAGCTGCGCCTGTCACCAAGTGCATTTAACCCTCAATGGTGTGGTTGTTTTTTGGCTAAAGCCTACATCAGGGTGAAGCTGTCACACCAAGTGCATTTAACCAGCAATAGTCTGTTCATTTTTTGGCCATATACAAAATCAGGGGCAAGCTGCGCCTGTCACCAAGTGCATTTAACCCTCAATGGTGTGGTTGTTTTTTGGCTAAAGCCTACATCAGGGTGAAGCTGTCACACCAAGTGCATTTAACCAGCAATAGTCTGTTCATTTTTTGGCCATATACAAAATCAGGGGCAAGCTGCGCCTGTCACCAAGTGCATTTAACCCTCAATGGTGTGGTTGTTTTTTGGCTAAAGCCTACATCAGGGTGAAGCTGTCACACCAAGTGCATTTAACCAGCAATAGTCTGTTCATTTTTTGGCCATATCCCAGTCTAATTCTGTCACTAAATCCATACCGGTCACCCAGCGCCTAAATACTAGGCCTCAAATTTATATCCAGCTAAATCTGTCCCTAGTGCTGTAGCTGGGCGAGTTATTTAGTGTCCGTTCAAGCACATTTCTTGTTCTGGGTTGAAATACAATTCCCAATTTAGCAATTTCATAATTTAGTGGTTCCTGCTATATCAGAGCTATTTGAAATCTATCCCAAAAAGGGTATATAATATTGAAGGTGCACATTGGGTCATTCAGAATAACTTCACACACACCCGCTACTGTGTATTTCCAAGTCTAATTCTGTCACTAAACCCATACCTGTCACCCAGCGCCTAAATACTAGGCCTCAAATTTAAATCCCTCTAAATCTCTCGTTACCCACCGCTGTACTGTTGTTGCTGGGCAAGATATTTAGTGTCCGTCAAAGCACATTTTTTGTTCTGGGTTGAAGTACAATTCCCAATTTAGCAATTTCATAATTTAGTGGTTTCTGCTATATCAGAGCTATTTGAAATCTATCCCTAAAAGGGTATATAATATTGAAGGTGCACATAGGGTCATTCAGAATAACTTCACACACACGCTTCTGTGCATTTCCAAGTCTAATTCTGTCACTAAATCCATACCGGTGACCCAGCGCCTAAATACTAGGCCTCAAATTTAAATCCCTCTAAATCTCTCGTTACCCACCACTGTACTGTTGTTGCTGGGCAAGATATTTAGTGTCCGTCAAAGCACATTTTTTGTTCTGGGTTGAAGTACAATTCCCAATTTAGCAATTTCATAATTTAGTGGTTTCTGCTATATCAGAGCTATTTGAAATCTATCCCTAAAAGGGTATATAATATTGAAGGTGCACATAGGGTCATTCAGAATAACTTCACACACACGCTTCTGTGCATTTCCAAGTCTAATTCTGTCACTAAATCCATACCGGTGACCCAGCGCCTAAATACTAGGCCTCAAATTTAAATCCCTCTAAATCTCTCGTTACCCACCGCTGTACTGTTGTTGCTGGGCAAGATATTTAGTGTCCGTCAAAGCACATTTTTTGTTCTGGGTTGAAGTACAATTCCCAATTTAGCAATTTCATAATTTAGTGGTTTCTGCTATATCAGAGCTATTTGAAATCTATCCCTAAAAGGGTATATAATATTGAAGGTGCACATAGGGTCATTCAGAATAACTTCACACACACGCTTCTGTGCATTTCCAAGTCTAATTCTGTCACTAAATCCATACCGGTGACCCAGCGCCTAAATACTAGGCCTCAAATTTAAATCCCTCTAAATCTCTCGTTACCCACCGCTGTACTGTTGTTGCTGGGCAAGATATTTAGTGTCCGTCAAAGCACATTTTTTGTTCTGGGTTGAAGTACAATTCCCAATTTAGCAATTTCATAATTTAGTGGTTCCTGCTATATCAGAGCTATTTGAAATCTATCCCAAAAAGGGTATATAATATTGAAGGTGCACATTGGGTCATTCAGAATAACTTCACACACACCCGCTACTGTGTATTTCCAAGTCTAATTCTGTCACTAAACCCATACCTGTCACCCAGCGCCTAAATACTAGGCCTCAAATTTAAATCCCTCTAAATCTCTCGTTACCCACCGCTGTACTGTTGTTGCTGGGCAAGATATTTAGTGTCCGTCAAAGCACATTTTTTGTTCTGGGTTGAAGTACAATTCCCAATTTAGCAATTTCATAATTTAGTGGTTTCTGCTATATCAGAGCTATTTGAAATCTATCCCTAAAAGGGTATATAATATTGAAGGTGCACATAGGGTCATTCAGAATAACTTCACACACACGCTTCTGTGCATTTCCAAGTCTAATTCTGTCACTAAATCCATACCGGTGACCCAGCGCCTAAATACTAGGCCTCAAATTTAAATCCCTCTAAATCTCTCGTTACCCACCGCTGTACTGTTGTTGCTGGGCAAGATATTTAGTGTCCGTCAAAGCACATTTTTTGTTCTGGGTTGAAGTACAATTCCCAATTTAGCAATTTCATAATTTAGTGGTTCCTGCTATATCAGAGCTATTTGAAATCTATCCCAAAAAGGGTATATAATATTGAAGGTGCACATTGGGTCATTCAGAATAACTTCACACACACCCGCTACTGTGTATTTCCAAGTCTAATTCTGTCACTAAACCCATACCTGTCACCCAGCGCCTAAATACTAGGCCTCAAATTTAAATCCCTCTAAATCTCTCGTTACCGCTGTACTGTTGTAGCTGGGAAAGTTATTTAGTGCCCGTCAAAGCACATTTTTTGTTCTGGGTTGAAGTACAATTCCCAATTTAGCAATTTCATAATTTAGTGGTTCCTGCTATATCAGAGCTATTTGAAATCTATCCCAAAAAGGGTATATAATATTCAAGGTGCACATTGGGTCATTCAGAATAACTTCACACACACGCTTCTGTGCATTTCCAAGTCTAATTCTGTCACTAAATCCATACCGGTCACCCAGCGCCTAAATACTAGGCCTCAAATTTATATCCCGCTGAATTTGAATACAATACATTGGGCCAAATAATATATTTGTTGTTGTGGTGAACCATAACAATGAGAAAAACATCTAGTAAGGGACGCGGACGTGGACATGGTCGTGGTGGTGTTAGTGGACCCTCTGGTGCTGGGAGAGGACGTGGCCGTTCTGCCACATCCACACGTCCTAGTGTACCAACTACCTCAGGTCCCAGTAGCCGCCAGAATTTACAGCGATATATGGTGGGGCCCAATGCCGTTCTAAGGATGGTAAGGCCTGAGCAGGTACAGGCATTAGTCAATTGGGTGGCCGACAGTGGATCCAGCACGTTCACATTATCTCCCACCCAGTCTTCTGCAGAAAGCGCACAGATGGCGCCTGAAAACCAACCCCATCAGTCTGTCACATCACCCCCATGCATACCAGGGAAACTGTCTCAGCCTCAAGTTATGCAGCAGTCTCTTATGCTGTTTGAAGACTCCGCTGGCAGGGTTTCCCAAGGGCATCCACCTAGCCCTTCCCCAGCGGTGAAAGACATAGAATGCACTGACGCACAACCACTTATGTTTCCTGATGATGAGGACATGGGAATACCACCTCAGCATGTCTCTGATGATGACGAAACACAGGTGCCAACTGCTGCGTCTTTCTGCAGTGTGCAGACTGAACAGGAGGTCAGGGATCAAGACTGGGTGGAAGACGATGCAGGGGACGATGAGGTCCTAGACCCCACATGGAATGAAGGTCGTGCCACTGACTTTCACAGTTCGGAGGAAGAGGCAGTGGTGAGACCGAGCCAACAGCGTAGCAAAAGAGGGAGCAGTGGGCAAAAGCAGAACACCCGCCGCCAAGAGACTCCGCCTGCTACTGACCGCCGCCATCTGGGACCGAGCACCCCAAAGGCAGCTTCAAGGAGTTCCCTGGCATGGCACTTCTTCAAACAATGTGCTGACGACAAGACCCGAGTGGTTTGCACGCTGTGCCATCAGAGCCTGAAGCGAGGCATTAACGTTCTGAACCTGAGCACAACCTGCATGACCAGGCACCTGCATGCAAAGCATGAACTGCAGTGGAGTAAACACCTTAAAACCAAGGAAGTCACTCAGGCTCCCCCTGCTACCTCTTCTGCTGCTGCCGCCTCGGCCTATTCTGCTGCTGCCGCCTCGGCCTCTTCCTCCGCCTCTGGAGGAACGTTGGCACCTGCCGCCCAGCAAACAGGGGATGTACCACCAACACCACCACCACCACCTCCGTCACCAAGCGTCTCAACCATGTCACACGCCAGCGTTCAGCTCTCCATCTCACAAACATTTGATAGAAAGCGTAAATTCCCACCTAGCCACCCTCGATCCCTGGCCCTGAATGCCAGCATTTCTAAACTACTGGCCTATGAAATGCTGTCATTTAGGCTGGTGGACACAGACAGCTTCAAACAGCTCATGTCGCTTGCTGTCCCACAGTATGTTGTTCCCAGCCGGCACTACTTCTCCAAGAGAGCCGTGCCTTCCCTGCACAACCAAGTATCCGATAAAATCAAGTGTGCACTGCGCAACGCCATCTGTAGCAAGGTCCACCTAACCACAGATACGTGGACCAGTAAGCACGGCCAGGGACGCTATATCTCCCTAACTGCACACTGGGTAAATGTAGTGGCAGCTGGGCCCCAGGCGGAGAGCTGTTTGGCGCACGTCCTGCCGCCGCCAAGGATCGCAGGGCAACATTCTTTGCCTCCTGTTGCCACCTCCTCCTTCTCGGCTTCCTCCTCCTCTTCTTCCACCTGCTCATCCAGTCAGCCACACACCTTCACCACCAACTTCAGCACAGCCCGGGGTAAACGTCAGCAGGCCATTCTGAAACTCATATGTTTGGGGGACAGGCCCCACACCGCACAGGAGTTGTGGCGGGGTATTGAACAACAGACCGACGAGTGGTTGCTGCCGGTGAGCCTCAAGCCCGGCCTGGTGGTGTGTGATAATGGGCGAAATCTCGTTGCAGCTCTGGGACTAGCCAATTTGACGCACATCCCTTGCTTGGCGCATGTGCTGAATTTGGTGGTGCAGAAGTTCATTCACAACTACCCCGACATGTCAGAGCTGCTGCATAAAGTGCGGGCCGTCTGTTCGCGCTTCCGGCGTTCACATCCTGCCGCTGCTCGCCTGTCTGCGCTACAGCGTAACTTCGGCCTTCCCGCTCACCGCCTCATATGCGACGTGCCCACCAGGTGGAACTCCACCTTGCACATGCTGGACAGACTGTGCGAGCAGCAGCAGGCCATAGTGGAGTTTCAGCTGCAGCACGCACGGGTCAGTCGCACTACAGAACAGCACCACTTCACCACCAATGACTGGGCCTCCATGCGAGACCTGTGTGCCCTGTTGCGCTGTTTCGAGTACTCCACCAACATGGCCAGTGGCGATGACACCGTTATCAGCGTTACAATACCACTTCTATGTCTCCTTGAGAAAACACTTAGGGCGATGATGGAACAGGAGGTGGCCCAGGAGGAGGAGGAGGAGGATGAGGAAGAGGGGTCATTTTTAGCACTTTCAGGCCAGTCTCTTCGAAGTGACTCAGAGGGAGGTTTTTTGCAACAGCAGAGGCCAGGTACAAATGTGGCCAGCCAGGGCCCACTACTGGAGGACGAGGAGGACGAGGATGAGGAGGAGGTGGAGGAGGATGAGGATGAAGCATGGTCACAGCGGGGTGGCACCCAACGCAGCTCGGGTCCATCACTGGTGCGTGGCTGGGGGGAAAGGCAGGACGATGACGATACGCCTCCCACAGAGGACAGCTTGTCCTTACCCCTGGGCAGCCTGGCACACATGAGCGACTACATGCTGCAGTGCCTGCGCAACGACAGCAGAGTTGCCCACATTTTAACCTGTGCGGACTACTGGGTTGCCACCCTGCTGGATCCACGCTACAAAGACAATGTGCCCACCTTACTTCCTGCACTGGAGCGTGATAGGAAGATGCGCGAGTACAAGCGCACGTTGGTAGACGCGCTACTGAGAGCATTCCCAAATGTCACAGGGGAACAAGTGGAAGCCCAAGGCCAAGGCAGAGGAGGAGCAAGAGGTCGCCAAGGCAGCTGTGTCACGGCCAGCTCCTCTGAGGGCAGGGTTAGCATGGCAGAGATGTGGAAAACTTTTGTCAACACGCCACAGCTAACTGCACCACCACCTGATACGCAACGTGTTAGCAGGAGGCAACATTTCACTAACATGGTGGAACAGTACGTGTGCACACCCCTCCACGTACTGACTGATGGTTCGGCCCCATTCAACTTCTGGGTCTCTAAATTGTCCACGTGGCCAGAGCTAGCCTTTTATGCCTTGGAGGTGCTGGCCTGCCCGGCAGCCAGCGTTTTGTCTGAACGTGTATTCAGCACGGCAGGGGGCGTCATTACAGACAAACGCAGCCGCCTGTCTACAGCCAATGTGGACAAGCTGACGTTCATAAAAATGAACCAGGCATGGATCCCACAGGACCTGTCCGTCCCTTGTCCAGATTAGACATTAACTACCTCCCCATAACCATATATTATTGGACTCCAGGGCACTTCCTCATTCAATCCTATTTTTATTTTCATTTTACCATTATATTGCGATGCTACCCAAAGTTGAATGAACCTCTCCTCTGCCTGTGTGCTAGGCCTAAATATATGCCAATGGACTGTTGCAGTGGTGGCTGACATGAAGCCTGATTCTCTGCTATGACATGCAGACTAATTCTCTGCTGACATGAAGCCAGATTGTCTGTTACGGGACCTCTCTCCTCTGCCTGGGTGCTGGGCCTAAATTTATGACAATGGACTGTTGCAGTGGTGGCTGACGTGAAGCCTGATTCTCTGCTATGACATGCAGACTGATTCTCTGCTGACATGAAGCCAGATCGTCTGTTACGGGACCTCTCTGCTCTGCCTGTGTGCTAGGCCTAAATATATGCCAATGGACTGTTGCAGTGGTGGGTGACGTGAAGCCTCATTCTCTGCTATGACATGCAGACTGATTCTCTGCTGACATGAAGCCAGATTGTCTGTTACGGGACCTCTCTGCTCTGCCTGTGTGCTAGGCCTAAATATATGCCAATGGACTGTTGCAGTGGTGGGTGACGTGAAGCCTCATTCTCTGCTATGACATGCAGACTGATTCTCTGCTGTCATGAAGCCAGATTGTCTGTTACGGGACCTCTCTGCTCTGCCTGTGTGCTAGGCCTAAATATATGCCAATGGACTGTTGCAGTGGTGGGTGACGTGAAGCCTCATTCTCTGCTATGACATGCAGACTGATTCTCTGCTGACATGAAGCCAGATTGTCTGTTACGGGACCTCTCTGCTCTGCCTGTGTGCTAGGCCTAAATATATGCCAATGGACTGTTGCAGTGGTGGGTGACGTGAAGCCTCATTCTCTGCTATGACATGCAGACTGATTCTCTGCTGTCATGAAGCCAGATTGTCTGTTACGGGACCTCTCTGCTCTGCCTGTGTGCTAGGCCTAAATATATGCCAATGGACTGTTGCAGTGGTGGGTGACGTGAAGCCTCATTCTCTGCTATGACATGCAGACTAATTCTCTGCTGACATGAAGACAGATTCTCTGTTACGGGACCTCTCTCCTCTGCCTGTGTGTGCTGGGCCTAAATATATGCCAATGGACTGTTGCAGTGGTGGCTGACGTGAAGCCTCATTCTCTGCTATGACATGCAGACTGATTCTCTGCTGACATGAAGCCAGATTCTCTGTTACGGGACCTCTCTCCTCTGCCTGTGTGTGCTGGGCCTAAATATATGCCAATGGACTGTTGCAGTGGTGGCTGACGTGAAGCCTCATTCTCTGCTATGACATGCAGACTGATTCTCTGCTGACATGAAGCCAGATTCTCTGTTACGGGACCTCTCTCCTCTGCCTGTGTGTGTGCTGGGCCTAAATATATGCCAATGGACTGTTGCAGTGGTGGCTGACGTGAAGCCTCATTCTCTGCTATGACATGCAGACTGATTCTCTGCTGACATGAAGCCAGATTCTCTGTTACGGGACCTCTCTCCTCTGCCTGTGTGTGTGCTGGGCCTAAATATATGCCAATGGACTGTTGCAGTGGTGGCTGACGTGAAGCCTCATTCTCTGCTATGACATGCAGACTAATTCTCTGCTGACATGAAGACAGATTCTCTGTTACGGGACCTCCCTCCTCTGCCTGGGTGCTGGGCCTAAATATATGCCAATGGACTGTTGCAGTGGTGGCTGACGTGAAGCCTCATTCTCTGCTATGACATGCAGACTGATTCTCTGCTGACATGAAGCCAGATTCTCTGTTACGGGACCTCTCTCCTCTGCCTGTGTGTGTGCTGGGCCTAAATATATGCCAATGGACTGTTGCAGTGGTGGCTGACGTGAAGCCTCATTCTCTGCTATGACATGCAGACTGATTCTCTGCTGACATGAAGCCAGATTCTCTGTTACGGGACCTCTCTCCTCTGCCTGTGTGTGTGCTGGGCCTAAATATATGCCAATGGACTGTTGCAGTGGTGGCTGACGTGAAGCCTCATTCTCTGCTATGACATGCAGACTAATTCTCTGCTGACATGAAGACAGATTCTCTGTTACGGGACCTCCCTCCTCTGCCTGGGTGCTGGGCCTAAATATATGCCAATGGACTGTTGCAGTGGTGGCTGACGTGAAGCCTCATTCTCTGCTATGACATGCAGACTGATTCTCTGCTGACATGAAGACAGATTCTCTGTTACGGGACCTCTCTCCTCTGCCTGTGTGCTAGGCCTAAATATATGCCAATGGACTGTTGCAGTGGTGGGTGACGTGAAGCCTCATTCTCTGCTATGACATGCAGACTGATTCTCTGCTGTCATGAAGCCAGATTGTCTGTTACGGGACCTCTCTGCTCTGCCTGTGTGCTAGGCCTAAATATATGCCAATGGACTGTTGCAGTGGTGGGTGACGTGAAGCCTCATTCTCTGCTATGACATGCAGACTAATTCTCTGCTGACATGAAGACAGATTCTCTGTTACGGGACCTCTCTCCTCTGCCTGTGTGTGTGCTGGGCCTAAATATATGCCAATGGACTGTTGCAGTGGTGGCTGACGTGAAGCCTCATTCTCTGCTATGACATGCAGACTGATTCTCTGCTGACATGAAGCCAGATTCTCTGTTACGGGACCTCTCTCCTCTGCCTGTGTGCTAGGCCTAAATATATGCCAATGGACTGTTGCAGTGGTGGCTGACGTGAAGCCTCATTCTCTGCTATGACATGCAGACTAATTCTCTGCTGACATGAAGACAGATTCTCTGTTACGGGACCTCTCTCCTCTGCCTGGGTGCCGGGGCCTAAATATCTGAGAATGGACTGTTCCAGTAGGTGGGTGACGGGAAGCCAGATTCTCTGCTATGGAACCTCTCTCCAATTGATTTTGGTTAATTTTTATTTATTTAATTTTTATTTTAATTAATTTCCCTATCCACATTTGTTTGCAGGGGATTTACCTACATGTTGCTGCCTTTTGCAGCCCTCTAGCCCTTTCCTGGGCTGTTTTACAGCCGTTTTAGTGCCGAAAAGTTCGGGTCCCCATTGACTTCAATGGGGTTCGGGTTCGGGACGAAGTTCGGATCGGGTTCGGATCCCGAACCCGAACATTTCCGGGATGTTCGGCCGAACTTCTCGAACCCGAACATCCAGGTGTTCGCTCAACTCTATTTATGAGACATTTGCCCAATTTGGAGACCCAGAACTTCAAGGGGGCAGACCCGTCATTCAGGACGTGTAGGCATATGCAAACATACTGGTCCACCATGTTGGTGAAATGCTGCCTCCTGCTAATACGTTCCATATCAGCTGGTGGTGCTGGTTGTTGTGGCATGCTGACAAAGCTTTTCCACATTTCGGCCATGCTAACCCTGCCTTCTGAGGTGCTGGTGGTGCCCCAGTTGTGTTGGCGACCTCTTCATCCGCCTGTCACGGCTGTAAGTGAGCAACACACAGTGAATAGCGACTGACCGGACCCAAACTAGGGAGGATAAAGGGTGACCCCTGTCAGACCCTAAAAGCTCTCCCTAAGCTGCTATGCACATGTCCGGATCCATATGGTGGATCGAGACATGCCCGCGTACCTTAGGCTGATGACCACTGAAACCCCTACAATAGTGGAAGGGGCACGGCCACCGGTGCCCTGCTCAGTATATGGACGGAACCGGGGTCGCCTCGGATCCAGTCAGCAAAGAAACAGAAACACACAATGTCTGAACACTTAACTGAAGGAGTTGCGGCTGCAGTGAAAACAGATCCGAAGTCAGCAGACAATATCCGAAGTACTTGCTTCAGCAGAACACAGATCCAGTGAAAAGATATCACACAGGTGAAGTTACTCAAGCGAGAGATACAGCTCAAATGAAAAGTATAATCCGCACCTCTACAAAGGAGGAGGGGTGATTTAAAGGCAGCGAAATCAAACACAGGAGAGACAGCTGGGAGGAAGGAAACAGAAAGTAAAGACCTCATCACAGGGGCGGAGAAACAGGGCAGAGGGAACTCCTCCAAGCTCTAGTAGTGACATCATCACAGGGGTGGAGAAACAGAGCTGTGAGAACGTCTCAAAGCTCTGGTAGTGACAGTACCCCCCCCTCTACGGGTGGACTCCGGACACCCAGGACCCACCTTCTCAGGATGAGCCCTATGAAATGCCCTGATGAGGCGAGTGGCTTTAATGTCCGACACCGGAACCCACATCCTCTCCTCAGGACCATAACCCTTCCAATGAACGAGGTACTGAAGAGAACCGCGGACAATGCGAGAGTCCACAATTCTGGAAACCTCAAACTCCAGATTGCCATCAACCAAAATCGGAGGAGGAGGCAAAGAGGAGGGTACCGTGGGCTGGACATATGGTTTTAAAAGAGCCCTGTGAAATACATTATGTATCTTCCAAACCCGTGGAAGATCAAGACGGAAGGCAACAGGATTGACGACTGACAAGATTTTATAAGGCCCAATAAACTTGGGACCCAATTTCCAGGAGGGAACCTTCAGTTTAATATTTCTTGTAGACAACCACACCAGATCACCCACATTCAGGTCCGGACCAGGCACACGTCTCTTATCAGCCACACGCTTATATTTCTCACTCATCTTTCTAAGATTACTCTGAATCTTTTGCCAAATGGTAGACAAAGACGAGGAAAATCTCTCCTCCTCAGGCAAACCAGAGGGAGCCCCTCCCGAGAATGTCCCAAACTGCGGATGGAACCCATATGCACCAAAGAATGGTGACTTATCAGAAGATTCCTGACGACGGTTGTTCAGAGCAAACTCAGCAAGAGGGAGAAATGAACACCAATCCTCCTGGTTCTCTGCCACAAAACAGCGCAAATATGTCTCCAGATTCTGGTTGACGCGTTCAGTCTGACCATTCGACTGCGGGTGAAAAGCAGAAGAGAAGGACAGCCGAACCCCCAGGCGAGAACAGAAAGCCTTCCAGAATCTGGACACAAACTGCGTGCCTCTATCGGAAACAATATCCGAGGGAATGCCATGCAATTTAACAATATGGTCGACAAAAGCTTGCGCCAACGTTTTAGCACTGGGTAAACCAGGGAAGGGTACGAAATGAGCCATCTTGCTAAAACGGTCCACCACCACCAGGATCACCGACTTCCCTGAGGAACGAGGAAGATCCGTGATAAAGTCCATGGAGAGGTGTGTCCAAGGACGGGAAGGTATGGGTAACGGGAGAAGGGGACCTGAAGGCCGTGAACGAGGGACCTTAGCGCGAGCGCACGTCTCACAAGCAGCCACAAAACCCTCCACCGACTTACGAAGAGCCGGCCACCAAAATCTCCGAGCAATGAGATCTACCGTGGCTCTACTCCCGGGGTGACCAGCAAGAACAGTATCATGATGCTCCTTGAAGAGTTTGTGACGTAACTCAGGAGGCACAAACAACTTCCCAGGAGGACAACGGGCAGGTACCTCAGTCTGGGCAGCCTGGACCTCGGCCTCCAAATCAGAATACAGAGCAGAAACAACCACCCCCTCCGCCAAAATGGGACCCGGGTCCTCGGAGTTTCCTCCTCCCGGAAAACAGCGAGAGAGAGCATCAGCCTTCACATTTTTGATCCCAGGGCGGAATGTAACGACAAAATTGAATCTGGAGAAGAACAGAGACCATCTGGCCTGTCTCGGATTCATACGCCTGGCCGACTCCAAGTACGCCAGATTCTTATGGTCGGTAAAAACGGTGATAGGGTGCCTGGCCCCCTCCAACCAATGGCGCCATTCCTCGAAAGCCAACTTGATGGCCAACAACTCCCTATCTCCCACATCATAGTTTCTCTCTGCCGGGGAGAGTTTTTTAGAGAAAAAGGCACAGGGTCGCCACTTGGCAGGAGAAGGGCCCTGGGACAAAACCGCACCCACACCCACCTCGGAAGCATCCACCTCAACAATAAAAGGTAAGGAAACATCGGGATGCACCAAGACGGGAGCAGACGCAAAACTCTCTTTAATCTTAGAAAAAGCTGCAAGCGCCTCCTCCGACCAAGAGGAAAAATCCGCCCCCTTTTTTGTCATGTCAGTGAGGGGTTTGACAACAGAGGAATAATTCAAAATGAACTTTCTGTAATAGTTCGCAAAACCCAGAAAGCGCATCAATGCCTTCTGATTCTCAGGAAGCTCCCACTCCAGCACAGCACGGACCTTCTCCGGATCCATGCGAAAACCAGAAGCAGAGAGGAGAAAACCCAGAAATTGAATCTCCGATACCATAAAAACACATTTCTCCAGCTTGGCGTACAATTTATTCTCCCGCAGAATCCGCAGAACCTGAAAAAGATGATCCTGATGGGTCTGAACATCAGGGGAAAAAATCAAAATATCATCAAGATACACCAATACAAATTTCCCCATTAAATGGTAGAAAATACTGTTAACAAAATGCTGAAAGACGGCCGGAGCATTCATCAGGCCGAAAGGCATAACGAGATTCTCAAAATGCCCGTTAGGGGTATTAAAGGCCGTTTTCCATTCATCCCCCTCTCTGACCCTGACCAGGTTGTACGCGCCTCTCAAATCCAATTTGGAAAAAACCTTGGCCCCAACAATTTGGTTGAAGAGGTCCGGGATCAGAGGAAGGGGATAGGGATCGCGAATCGTGATACGGTTCAGCTCCCTAAAATCTAGGCAAGGTCTCAGAGAGCCATCTTTCTTTTTAACAAAAAAAAAAACAGCGGCAACAGGTGATTTTGAGGGACGAATATGCCCCTTATCGAGACTCTCAGAGATATAAGTTCGCATTGCGATTCTTTCCGGTTGTGAGAGATTGTAGAGGCGTGCTTTTGGCAGCTTGGCGCCGGGAATGAGGTTAATGGGACAGTCAAACTCCCGGTGAGGAGGTAGCTCCTGAACACCGCTCTCGGAAAACACGTCCGAGAAATCAGAGAGAAATGATGGCACCGTTTTAGTCGACACCTCTGCCAAAATCGCTGTGAGACAATTCTCTCTACAAAACTCACTCCACTCATTTATTTGCCTTCCTTGCCAATCAATAGTGGGGTTATGTCTAGTGAGCCAGGGTAACCCCAAAACTAGAGGAGAAGGCAATCCGTTAAGGACAAAACAAGATATATCCTCCACATGAGTGTCACCTACCGCTAACCGGATATTGTGAACAATGCCCTTCAGGGATCTCTGTGAGAGTGGAGCAGAGTCAATAGCAAAAACAGGTATATCCTTTTCTAATGTGCAAACCTGAAAACCATGCATGGCTACAAATTGAGTATCAATAAGATTGACGGCCGCTCCACTATCGACAAAAATTTCACAAGAAATGACTTTGCTCCCTAGCGCTACCCTGGCAGAAAGGAGAAAACGGGAACTGCAGGTCAGAGGAAAAGCATCAATTCCTACATCAACTTTGCCCAAAGTAGCAGATGAAGCAGAGTTTGATGATTTACCTTTTGAGGTTTTTCTCTTATTATAACTCTTAGTACAGTTCAAGAATTTCCTAGACGGACAAACATTTGCCAAATGACCTATGCCCCCACAACAAAAACACACCATTCTCTGAGGACTAAATCCTCTTTTATCAGGGGCAAGTCGACCTAGCTGCATGGGCTCCTCCACAGAGGGAACCGAGAGAGGATGAGGCCCCTGCACAGTGAATGAGTCCGCACCACTGCCCCTAGACTGAAAATGACTGGACAGAGAGGTCTCGTTTCTTTCTCTTAGACGCCTGTCAAGGCGTACCGCCAATGACATGGCAGACTCTAAGGACGTTGGTCTCTCATGGAAAGCAAACGCATCTTTCAATCTCTCTGAGAGACCATGAGAGAACTGACTCCGGAGTGCAGCATCATTCCAACCTGAATCAGCTGCCCATCTCCGAAATTCAGAACAATAAAGCTCCGCAGACAGTTTGTTCTGGCATAAAGAACGTAAGTTAGATTCGGCCAGAGCAACACGATCCGGGTCATCATATATCTGCCCCAGGGCCACAAAAAATCTTTCCACGGATCGAAGGGAGGGATCCCCCGATGGCAACGAAAAAGCCCAAGTCTGAGCATTACCCCTGAGCAGGGAGATGACAATCCTCACCCTCTGTTCCTCATTACCAGAGGAATGGGGACACAAGCAAAAATGGAGTTTGCATGCCTCTCTGAAACGAACAAAATTCTCACTGCCCCCGGAGAACGTTTCCGGAAGTGAGACCTTTGGCTCGCAACAGACTCCATGGGCCGGAGCAGAGCCCAATGCTTGAAGCTGAGTCATAGATTGACGGAGATCCGCTACCTCCAAAGAAAGACCCTGCATGCGGTCAACCAGGTCAGAAAGCGGATCCATGTCAAAAAAGGACGGTTTGGCGGATTATAATGTCACGGCTGTAAGTGAGCAACACACAGTGAATAGCGACTGACCGGACCCAAACTAGGGAGGATAAAAGGTGACCCCTGTCAGACCCTAAAAGCTCTCCCTAAGCTGCTATGCACATGTCCAGATCCATATGGTGGATCTAGACATGCCCACGTACCTTAGGCTGATGACCACTGAAACCCCTACAATAGTGGAAGGGGCACGGCCACCGGTGCCCTGCTCAGTATATGGACGAAACCGGGGTCGCCTCGGATCCAGTCAGCAAAGAAACAAGAACACACAATGTCTGAACGCTTAACTGAAGGAGTTGCGGCTGCAGTGAAAACAGATCCGAAGTCAGCAGACAATATCCGAAGTACTTGCTTCAGCAGAACACAGATCCAGTGAAAAGATATCACACAGGTGAAGTTACTCAAGCGAGAGATACAGCTCAAATGAAAAGTATAATCCGCACCTCTACAAAGGAGGAGGGGTGATTTAAAGGCAGCAAAATTAAACACAGGAGAGACAGCTGGGAGGAAGGAAACAGAAAATAAAGACCTCATCACAGGGGCGGAGAAACAGGGCAGAGGGAACTCCTCCAAGCTCAAGTAGTGACATCATCACAGGGGTGGAGAAACAGAGCTGTGACACCGCCTCTGCCTTCACTTTGTGCTTCCACTGTGCCCCTGCTGTCAGGTGGGAATGCCACAGCAGTGCGTCTACCAGCGTGCGCTTGAACTCACGCATCTTACGATCAGGCTCCAGTGACGGAATTAAGGCGAGTACATTGTCCTTGTAACGGGGATCCAGCAGCGTGACCACCCAGTAATCAGCACAAGTTAGAATGTGGGCAACTCGGCGGTCGTTGCAGAGACACTGCAGCATGTAATCGCTCATGTGTGCCAGGCTGCTCAGAGGCAACAAAAAGCTGTCCTCTGTGGGAGGTGTATCCTCTGTATCCCCCCCAGCCACGCAGCAGTGATGGCCATGAGCTGGTCTGGGTGCCACCATGCTGTGAACAAATTTCCTTCTCCTCCATCTCCTTCTCTGCATCCTCCACCTCGTCATCCTACAGAACTCTGCCCTGGCTGGACAATTGTGTACCTGGCGTTTATGGGTGCAGGGACCCACCCTCGGAGCTACTTTTGAATGACTGGACGGAAACCCTACAAAATTGTCCCTCCTCCTCCTCCTCCTGTGCCACATCCTCTTCCATCATTGCCAGCAGCATTTATTCAAGGAGGCATAGAAGTGAGATAGTAATGCTGAGAACCACGTTATGGGCACTGGCCATATTGGTGGAGTACTCAAAACAGCGCAACAAGGAGCACAGGTCTCAAATGGAGGCCCATTCATTGGTGGTGAAGTGGCGCTGTTCCGCAGAGTGACTTACCCGTGCGTGCTGCAGCTGAAACTCCACTATCGCCTGCTGCTGCTCGCACAGTCTGACCAGCATGTGCAAGGTGGAGTTCCACCTTGTGGGGACGTCGCATATGAGGCAGTAAGCGGGAAGGCCGAAGTTACGCTGCAACACTGACAAACGAGCAGCAGCAGGATGAGAACCCCGAAAGGGAGCACAGACGGCCCGCACTTTATGCAGCAGCTCTGACATCTCGGGATAATTTTTAAGGCATCTCTCCACCACCAAATTCAGCACATGCGCCATGCAAGGGATGAGCGTCAAACCGGCTAGTCCCAGAGCTGCTATGAGATTTCGCACACCACCAGGCCAGGCTTGAGGCTCACTGGCACCAACCACTCATCGGTCTGTTGTTCAAGGCCCATCCAACAGCTCCTGTGCGGTGTATGGTTTGTCCCCCAAACAGATACGTTTTGAAATTGCCTGCTGTCGTTTACCCCTGGCTGTGCTGAAGGTGTTACGCTGACCAGATGAGGAGGAGTTAGAGGATGAGGAAGCAGAGTAGGAGGAGGAAGCAACAGGAGGCAAACTGAAGCACCCTGCAATCCTAGGTGGTGGAAGGACATGCGCCAAACTGCTATCCACCTCAGGACTAGTCGCCACTGCATTTACCCAGTGTGGTGTTATGAAGATATAACGTCCCTAACCGTGCTTACAGGTCCACGTATCCATAGTCAGGTGCACCTTGCCACAGATGGTGTTGCGCAGTGAACACCTGATTTTGTCCCCCATTTGATTGTGCAGGGAAGGGATGGCTTGCCTGGAAAAGTAGTGGCGGCTGGGCATGACATACTGTGGAACAGCCACCGCAATAAGTCCTTTAAAACTCTCTGTCTCCAAAAGACGGAATGACAGCATTTCAAAGGCCAGTCATTTAGAAATGCTGGCATTCAGGGCCAGGGATCGCGGGTGGATAGGGGGTACTTCCTTTTCCGCTCCAGTGTTTGGGAGATGGAGAGCTGAACACTTCCGTGGGACATTGTGGAGATGCTTGGTTACACAGGTGGTGGTGTTGCTGGCAGATCCTCTGTTTGCGGGGTGGCAGGTGGCACTGACACTCAAGAGGTGGATGAAGAGCCCGAGACTTCAGCAGAAGAGGAGGCAGGAGGAGCCAGAGACTTTTCTTGGTTTTTGAGGTGTCTACTCCACTGCAGCTCATGCTTTGCACTTAAATGCCTGGTCATGCAGCTGGGCTCAGGTTGAGAACATTTATATCTAGCTTCAGGCTCTGATTGCACAGCGTGCAAACCACTCGTGTCTTGTCATCAGCACATTGTCTGAAGAACTGCCACACCAGGGAACTCCTTGAAGCTGGCTTTGGTGTGCTCGGTCCCTTGCTGCGGTGGGCAGTAGCAGGCGTACTGTCTAGGGGACTGTGGCTCCGCTTTTGCACCCTGCTCCCTCTTCTGCTGTGCTGGTGGCTTTGTGCGACCACCGCCTCTTCCTCCTACACAGGTCACTCGCATGACCTTGATTCCATGTGGGGTCGAGGACCGCATCGTCCTCCACATCATCTTCCACCCAGTCTTCACCCCTGTCCTTCTTGTCAGTCTGCATACATTTGAAAGCCACAGCAGTTGGCACATGTGTTTCGTCATCATCCGAAGCGCGAAGTGATGGTCCTCCCATGTACTCATCTTAAAGCATAAGTGGTTGGGCATTGGTGCACTCAATCTTTTCCACTTCTGGGGCAGGGCAAGGTGGATGGCCATGGGAAACCTGCTAGCAGAGTCACTCACACCTGAGGAAGGGGTTTTACTTGTGTGTGTAGCTTGCACAGATCGACCACATCCTCTTCCTACAACAGGAGCTCCACCAGCAGCACCACGACCTAGGCCACATCCCTTATTTGACGCTCTCCTTATTTTTCTCAATTTTAGGATCTTGCCCTAAATGGGTGTTTTATTAATAGCAGAATAGAACGACAGTATGTAAAGGGTGTATCTCACACATACAGATGCAGACTAAGCCTCAATCAAAGATTGTTGCCGAAAATGGCTGTTTTGCTAATAGCAGAATAGAACCACAGTATCTAAAGCGTGTATCTCACGTTTGTTGCCCAAAATGGTTGCTTTTTTAATAGCAAAATATGACAGCAGTATATAACCATTGAATTTCACATGTGCAGATGCAGCAAGGGCCGTAAAATTTAGTATTTTGCCCAAAAAGGGTGTTTTATTAATAGCAGAATAGAACCACAGTGCAACCACTGCCTCTTCCTCTGAACTACACAGGACACTCGCATGACCTTGATTCCATGTGGGGTCGAGGACCTCATCGTCCTCCACATCATCTTCCACCCAATCTTCACCCCTGCCCTTCTTGTCAGTCTGCATACTTTCGAAAGCCACAGCATTTGGAACATGTGTTTTGTCATAATCCAAAACGCGAAGCGATGGTCCTCCCATGTACTCATCTCAAAGCAGGTCCTGTCGCCTACTCACACCTTAAGTTTTTTGCCCACACGTGCAGATGCAGCAAGGGCTGAAAAATGGTGTATTTTGCCCAAAAAGGGTGTTTTATTAATAGCAGAATAGAACCACAGTATCTGAAGTGTGTATCTCACACGTACAGATGCAGACTAAGCCTCAATCAAAGATTGTTGCCGAAAATGGCTGTTTTGCTAATAGCAGAATAGAACCACAGTATCTAAAGCGTGTATCTCACGTTTTTTGCCCAAAATGGTTGCTTTTTTAATAGCAAAATATGACAGCAGTATATAACCATTGAATTTCACATGTGCAGATGCAGCAAGGGCTGTAAAATTTAGTATTTTGCCCAAAAAGGGTGTTTTATTAATAGCAGAATAGAACCACAGTGCAACCACAGCCTCTTTCTCTGAACTACACAGGACACTCACATGACCTTGATTCCATGTGGGGTCGAGGACCTCATCGTCCTCCACATCATCTTCCACCCAATCTTCACCCCTGCCCTTCTTGTCAGTCTGCATACTTTCGAAAGCCACAGCATTTGGAACATGTGTTTTGTCATCATCCAAAACGCAAAGCAATGGTCCTCCCATGTACTCATCTCAAAGCAGGTCCTGTCGCCTACTCACACCTTAAGTTTTTTGCCCACACGTGCAGATGCAGCAAGGGCTGAAAAATTGTGTATTTTGCCCAAAAAGGGTATTTTATTAATAGCAGAATAGAACCACAGTATCTAAAGTGTGTATCTCACACGTACAGATGCAGACTAGGCAGCAATAAAAGATTTTTGCCCAAAATGTGTGTTTTGCTAATAGCAGAATAGAACCACAGTATCTAAAGGGTGTATCTCACAATGACTTATGCAGCAAAGGCTGCAAAATTAAGTTTTTTGCCCAAAATAGGTGTTTTTTTAATAACTAAATATGACAGCAGTATATAACCCTTGCATTTCACACGTGCAGATGCAGCAAGGGCTGTAAAATTGTATATTTTGCCCAAAAAGGGTGTTTTTTAAAGCCCAGAAAATGATTGCTGTATTTATAGCTTAAATTGCACACTAATGCGGCAGAGGCCTCAGATGTTGGATATTGCCAAAAATGGGTGTTTTTTCAAAGCCAGAGAATTATTGAAGTATTTCATAGTTATGTTTAACAATCACAGATGCAGCAAGGGCTACAATATTAAGCATTTTGCCCAAAAAGGGTGTTTTTTTACTAACAGAATATGACAGCTGTATATAACGCTTGAATTTCACACATGCAAATGCAGCAAGGGCTGTGACATTGTACATTTTTCCCAAAAAGGGTGTTTTATTAATTGCAGAATAGAGCCACAGTATCTAAAGTGTGTATCTCACACGTACAGATGCGGACTAGACCGCAATTAAGATTTTTGCCAAAAATTGGTGTTTTATTAATAGTAGAATAGAACCAGAGTATCTAAAGGGTGTATCTCACAATGATATATGCAGCAAAGGCTGTAAAATTAAGTTTTTTGCCCAAAATGGGTATTTTTTAATAACAGAATATGACAGCAGTATACAATGCTTGAATTTCACGCGTGCAGCTGAAGCAAGGGCTGTAAAATTGTGTATTTTGCCCAAAAAGGGTGTTTTTTAAAACTTAGAAAATTATAGCTATATTTCTATCTTAAATTGCACACTGACTAAAGCGGCAGAGGCCCAAAATGAAGGATATTGCCAAAAATGTATTTTCAAAGCCAGAAAATTATCACAGATGCAGCAAGGGCTATGCAATTGTGAATTTTTTCCCAAAAAGTATTTTTTTTTTTAATAGCAGAATAGAACCACAGTATCTAAAGTGTGTATCTCACATGTACAGATGCAGACTAAGCTGCAATTAAAGATTTTTGCCCAAAATGGAGTTTTATTAATAGCAGAATAGAACCACAGTATGTAAAAGCTGTATCTCACAGATAAAAACTAGGCCGCAATTGAACTTTTTTGCCCTAAATGGGTGTTTTGCTAATTTAAGAATAGAACCACAGTATAGAAAGGGTGTATCACACAATGACATATGCCGCAAAGGCTGCAAAATTAGGTTTTTGCCCAAAATGGGTGCTTTTTTAATAACAGAATATGACAGCAGTATATAACCTTTGAATTTCACACGTGCAGATGCAGCAAGGGCTGTAAAATTGTGTATTTTGCACAAAAAGGGTGTTTAATTAATATCAGAATAGAACTACAATATCTAAAGGGTGTATCTCACAATGACATGTGCAGCAAAGGCTGCAAAATTACGTTTTTTGCCGAAAATGGTTGTTTTTTTAATAACAGAATATGACAGCAGTATATAACCCTTGAATTTCACACGTACAGATGCCGCAAGGGCTGTAAAATTGTGTATTTTGCCCGAAAATGGTGTTTTTTAAAACCCAGAAAATTATAGCTGTATTTCTAGATTAAATTTCACAATGACTAATGCTGCAAAGGCACCAGATGTTGGATATTGCCAAAAAAGGGTGTTTTTAATTTTTTTTAAATCTGATTATTATTGCAGTATTTCAAGCTTGGATTTGAATGTCACAAAAGCACAGATGCAGTGCTGGTGCACTGAGCCTGCATAAAATGTCCGCCGCCGCCCACCTAACTAACAGACGGATAAAGGTTATTTTTCTCTGTCACTGGGCTCAGGGCAGGGTAAAAAGATTGCACACCTCACCCATCTGTGGTCCAAAAATCCTAAAGTTCGGTACTTTAAAGTTTGGGTTTGCTCAACCCTATTAGAAACCTGAATTGCAGACGTGTGCAGGCAACATGGTCCCAAAACACCTAGAGCCTAAATAGAGCTTTCACTACTTAAATACACTGTAAAAGTGGGCGTACGCTTTGAGACACACCTCACTCCTTTAAAACGGATCCGCTAAACGGAAGCCAAAATGTTAACAAACGCAACGAGCGGATCCGTTCAATCGGAAGTCGAACATGAACAACGGACCTGGTCTATAAACGGATCCGTTCGAATGGATCCGATCAAATTATTTCCGTTCACCTCCATTTATTTCCTTTTCTGTAACAGATCCATTTCAAATGGATACTGAAAAGCTTGTTTAAAAGTAGCCTTACCCTGATTCTGCAGTTTACAGAAACGACCCATTTGTGGTCGTAAACTGCTGTATGGGCACACGTTAGGCCATAGAAGGGAAGGAGCAACATATGGATTTTGTAGGACAGATTTAACTGGGATAATATTAAGTTGTCATGTCACATTTGAAAAAGACAGCACACAGTGTTTTTCTTTGCTTGTTTAATTTTAATCATCACATGATCATGATCCAGTGCAATTGCAGGGTATATAGGACGGGCATGTGTAAATCAGTATGGCGACCGGACGTTTTGGCCTGTCAGGGCCTTCTTCAGCGGTCTTAAGCTAAAACAGAGCAATACATACTTTCGTAAGCAATGGGGTACATGCATAGAGATCAAGATTGCTGAAAAATTATAAAGAAAGATTTGTTATATATAGAACACAAAATCAAAACTTATTGAAAATATATATATGTATGTGGAGGAATTAAAAACAAGAGACAGTTTGTTAAAGTCTAAGAGTGAACAGAATCGTATCACCAACTATGGTACAAAAGTTTAAATAATGACATAAATAAATGCGGTCTGTTATTCTCATGGTGGGTCATAGGATCTTATTAGCTCATGGCCTATTTGGGCAGTATAAATATTATATATACCTGTGTATATCTATATGGCCAGTAGACCTATATTGAACTAGGCAACACTACTTGGAGCAGCAACAAGGTAAACATATAGTATAGACAACATTATTGGACATTCATGTAAATAGTTATACATTTATCACTGTTAGGAAGGTAGCAAAGAGTTAAGGTCCCATCAGTATATACCTGTAGTTGTGCCCCTGTGGTGTGTTGCGCTGGATACAGAGCATTGACACTGGAAGGGCACCCTTTAAAGCCGCCACTTTATACTATATATACTATACATATACTATATGTTTACCTTGTTGCTGCTCCAAGTAGTGTTGCCTAGGTCAATACGTTCCAACTGGAGCTCCTGCAGAATAGATTATTACCAGGTTGCAAGGGCTCGTACCCCTCACAGATCATGTCTGATCTAAAGTAGCCAATTATAATGATAATAATGCTGGATAGACCATTTCAAAAATATCAGTTTTGTGCAATACAATACTCTAGATTAAATTCCTTCTGGCTTCTAGTGCAGTATTACTTGATAATCAAAAAGGGGTTAACTAATATGGCTAAAGTAGCTGAAGACATAGATACTCATTAACATGCTGGATAATTAGGCTTCCATATAAGTACAGCAGATTTATTTCATAATAAACACAATTAATTTGTAAAAAGGCATCTTAACGATTAACATTTATTCCATATTAATAAGCAATAACCACTTTTATGGTGGATTAAATGCTTATTTTGCAGCACTAAAATCTAACTATAGCTCCATTCTGGAAACATTTAATGTCACTTGTAAAAGGTTAGAGAACATTTTGTATTTTAAAATATTTCTGCACTATTTAAGCCTGTACTATTGCATTCATGCTCTAAATGCATCATGGTGTGCTCTTAACCATTTCAGTTCTGTGTTCATGCTGAATTAGTTCACAAATAATAGATTTTAAGTGCAAGCATTGTAATAGGAATGACCCGAACTCAAACCCAGACCCCATTGAAGTTAATGGCGACCTGAACTTTAGTGCACTAAAATGGCTGTAAAATAGTTGCAGTAAGGGCTAGGGGGCTGCAAAAGAAACCAAAATGGGGGTAAGGGCAGGACAGTTGCCCTGCAAACAAATGTGGATAGGGAAATTACTTAAAATAACATAGAATAGAAACAAATTTAAAATAATAATCTTGAACTAAGAAGTGGAGGTCAAAGTAGAGTAGGAGGTGGACATGGCGGTGTAGGTTGGAGTGGCGGTGGATTAGGAGGTAGCCACCACGGTTTTTGTTGTTTATTTTATTTAATTTTTATTCCTTTATTTATTTTTCTTTATGTATTATTATATTTTTTTTTTATAAATTTGGGAAGAGAATGCTAAGAGAATGTGTGCTGGAGTATAACAATGGCTGGGTGTGGCTGGTATACTTGTCCACCCAGTAAAAGGTACGGACAAGTCCTGTGGGATCCATGCCTATTTCATTTTAATAACCGTGAGCTTGTCCACATTGGCTGTGGACAGGCGGCTGCGCTTGTCTGTGATTACCCCCCACTGCAGTGCTAAACAAACATTCGGACAATACACTTGCTGCATGGCAGGCCATCACCTCCAAGGGATAAAAGGCAAGCTCACGATATGTGCCCAATTTGGAGACCCAGAAGTTGAATTGAGGCAGAACCATCCGTCAGTATGTGTAGGCATGTGCACACATACTGTTCCACCATGTTGCTGAAATGCTGCCTCCTGCTAAGATGTTCCGTATCAGATGGTAATGCTGGTTGTAGTGGCATGCTGACAAAGCTTTTCCACATTTTGGCTATGCTAACCCTCCTGTCAGAGGTGATGGTGGTGCCCCAGCTGCGTTGGCGACTTCCTCCTCCTACTCTGCCTTTGTCTTGTGCTTCCACTGAGCCCCCACTATCATGTATGAATGCCATCAGCAGAGCGTCTACCAGCGTATGCTGTACTAGCGCATCTTCCGATCACACTCCAGTGACGGAATTAAGGAGAGCACGTTGTCCTTGTAGCGGGGATCCAGCAGGGTGGTCACCCAGTAATCAGCACTGGTTAGAATGTGGGCAACTCGGCGGTTATTGTGCAGGCACTGTAGCATGTAGTCGCTCATGTGTGCCAAGCTGCCCAGAGGAAATGACAAGTTGTCCTCTGTGGGAGGTGTATCGTCTGTGTCTTTTGTATCCCCCTAGCCATGCTTCATTTATGCCCATAAGCTTCATTGAGTGCCACCCTGCTGTGAACACAGTTCCTCTTCTTATCATCATCCACCTCTTCCTCATCCTGCAGAAGTGAGCCTGGCTGGACAGTTGTTCACCTCACCTCTGTTGGTGCAGGAAACCACCCTCCGAGCCACTTGTAAATGACTGGCCTGATAACCATGGAAATGATTTCAACCTCCTTCTCTTCTTCCTGTGCCACATCCTCTTCCATCAGCGCCCAAAGTGTTTTTTCAAGGAGACATAGAAGTGGGATAGTACTGCTGAGGACTGGGTCATCGGCACTGGCCATGTTGGTGGAGTACTCGAAACAGCGCAACACGGCACACACGGCCTGCATGGAGGCCCACTCATTGGTGTTGAAGTGGTGCTATTCCACAGAGCGACTCACCCGCAGCTGAAACTCCACTATCGCCTGCTGCTATTCGCACAGTCTCTCCAGCATGTGCAAGGTGAAGTTCCATACGAGGCGGTAAACGGGAAGGCCGAAGTTACGCTGCAGCGCAGACAGGCGAGCACCAGGGTGAGAACGCTGATAGCACACACAGATGGGCCGCACTTTCTTCAGCAGCTCCGACATCTCGGGGTAATTTTTCAGGGACCTCTGCACCACCAAATTCAGCACATGCGCCAAGAAAAGGGATGTGCCTCAATCTGGCTAGCACCAGAGCTGCTATGAGATTTCACCCATTATCGCAAACCACCAGTCCAGGCTTGAGGCTCAACAGCACCAACCACTCATCAGTCTGTTGTTCCATGCCCGTCCACAGCTCCTGCGTGCAGGGCTGTCTTTAACATAAGCCGCAGCTGCCCCAGGCCCAGATGTTTCCTGGGGGGCTCAAGGCAGCTGCCTCTTGAGCCCCACTGGCCACTGCCTTAAAATAATTTTTCATCCCATAAGACGCACTTTCCCCCCCAAAAGTGTGTGGGGGGGAATGCCCTTGCGTCTTATGGGGTGAATACTAATGAGCGCTTCCAGTATGGAAGCGCTGACTAGTTCCAGAGCACCGGGAAGCGGTGAAAGCTCTGTACTCACAGCTTTCTGGTCCTCGGCTGTCGGCTGTGCAGTGGGGGGCTGATACATGAGGCTGGGGAGCTAATATGAGGCTGGGAAGTTGATATGAGACTGGGGAGCTGATATGAGAGTGGGGGCTGATACATGAGGCTAGGGGGCTGATACATGAGGTTCGGGGGCTGATACATGAGGCTGGGGGGCTAATATATGAGTATGGGGGATATATGGCATTGGAGGGCTGATATATGGCATAGGGGGGCTGATATATGGCATTGGGGGGCTGATTGGGGCTGTCAGCTGAGATCTGATTGACATTAGGGATCTGATTAGTGTGAATTCACAACTGATGGGTAGCTTGTTAAAACTTAACATTTAGCAGATATCGCAGCCCAGATAAATGGCCAAACAGACTTTTGTACATCTGTAGATGTACCTGTCAGTGTGACTGCTGTCCAGGTATAGTGAACGCACCCCGGATCTGATTACAAAAAATCTCATTAAGGCCTCTTTCACACTTGCGTTGTCCGGATCCGGCGTGTACTATTAAAGTCCTGGTTGCCATAGTAGGAGCGGGGAGCGGGGGAGCGGTATACTTACCATCCGTGCGGCTCCCGGGGCGCTCCAGAGTGACGTCAGAGCGCCCCATGCGCATGGATGACGTGCCATGCGATCACGTCATCCATGCGCCTGGGGCGCCCTGACGTCACTCTGGAGCGCCCCGGGAGCCGCACGGATGGTAAGTATGCTGCTCCCCCGCTCCCCGCTACACTTTACCATAGCTGCCGGGACTTTAGCGTCCCGGCAGCCATGGTAACCACTGTAAAAAAGCTAAACGTCGTATCCGGCAATGCGCCGAAACAACGTTTAGCTTAAGGCCGGATCCGGATCAATGCCTTTCAATGGGCATTCATTCCGGATCCGGCCTTGCGGCAAGTCTTCAGTTTTTTTGGCCGGAGCAAAAAGCGCAGCATGCTGCGGTATTTTCTCCGGCCAAAAAACGTTCCGTTCCGGAACTGAAGACATCCTGATGCATCCTGAACGGATTTCACTCCATTCAGAATGCATTAGGATAATCCTGATCAGACAATGATGTCATACGCTCCAATTCACAAAATAGAATAAATCATCACTCAAAATAGAATTTAAGCAAATATCTTTATTTATTTAGTTGGGTAATTAAAGGCCGCAATGCTTATTACTTAACCAATTAATTATAATCTGGTTAATCCAATTTATTCTCAAATATAAATAAGTAAATATTTAAACCAATAAACCATATAACACTCAGTCCACTCAGAGAGTGACTTAACCCCCGTCAATAAGCAAAGCGACAAAATAAATAGGGAAGGGAGGGAGGGAACTTGAAAAATACTTACGTGAATGAGCCAAAATCGTTATTTTCTGTTCTTTTATAGGTTCTCAAACTGGCAGTTAAAGTGATCTCCAATCAAATTTGAAGATATCAGCGCAAGCACCCACAGCATCTGGGTTAACCCATTCTTCACATAGGTAAGTAAATAATATAATCAACATATTAACTGTAATGTTAGGTGCCATGTCATCATGGCTCACCACACTGAATTTATCAGTATGGTTCGCTCCATAACGCAGGTGTGAAAGAGCCCTAATTGAAATGTTTACTTGACACACATTGTAACAGTCCTCCTGGTATTGATGTCACCAGTATGTGTGACCAGACTATTCAATGCCATATATTCATCAGTGCTAAACAGTTATGATGTGCAAGCACGCAAACATATAATCTGTCCAGTTCTAGATGTTAACTGTCTCCAGATATAGAGAGGCGGATGCTGTTCCTCGGCGTCCCGCATGTAGCAGTGGCAATGGAGCTGCGTTCGCGGCTCATTTAAAAAGCTGTGTAGCTCCGCCCATATCACACACCCCCTACACGTCATGCAGTGTCAACGAAGTTGTCACGTGAGACGTCAGCTGTTCGGCCATCAGTCACATGACGGAGCTGCTTCCTGAAGTGCTTGGTGCAGCGGCGTGCCACTGCTGCTAGGTAACGATCCAGATAGCCAGCCGTCTCCAGGAGACTCAAACATCTGAAATAACAAAGCAATCAGCCGCCGTCGCTTGTAATGCATCGATCGGCTCATGCTCTCTGCTGCGCATGTATGAGGCGGATATAATGACATGTGTAGCTTACAACCGGTGGATGTTTATGTGATCCTGAGGACCATACTCCGTCTGTTGGGCAAAGCTGGGCAGTCCATGTTTAGGGAGGGTGACGACAGGGCTATCACACTAGATAGGGGGGAGGAGAGGGAGAGATAGGGACACCTAGGGTAATGACCCAGCATTGTGTCTTTCTGCCTCGGTGCCTTGGTACCTCTCATCCTATCTGTGTCATAATTTGCTATCCCTGTCTTGGTTATCTCCCATCTCCTAGTAGACATTGTTCTCGCAGGAGACTAGTGTTGCCGGTGGTTACAATTTTTGAGTGTTTATTATAGAAGGGCCCATTATTTTACTCTTAGACATTAATAAATGTTAAGTTTTAACAAGCTACCCATCAGTTGTGAATTCATATTGGATTAAAAGGGTTTAGCCCACTAGTAGGAACTGTAGTTTGACCTACTGTAATTGGTTGTGTTATTATAAGATCTGATTAGTGGTCTGACCTGAGGTGTAATGGAAAATATTTTTTTTCTTATTGTCCTCCTCTAAAACCTAGGTACGTCTTAGGGGCCGATGCGTCTTATAGGGCAAAAAATACGGTACTTGCTTGCTTCTCCTCCCAACCTCCCATGCCCTTTGCGTACTCGGGACGTCACATGGAGGCACTGCAAAGCTATGGTGAGCTGAGCCCCGGTCTCCTTCCTGAACTGCAGAGCGGTGCCCACTACCAGCCTTGAGCCCAGCTGCCCAGAGCACTGATACTGAGCCTGCTGGAGTCTTCAGAACTGTAAGTATTTACAGCAATTCACTGTAAGGTATATTATATATATTACTTTATTTTTTTTTTGTGTGTGTGTGATGTGGTGGAGGGCATGACTGCATGCTAGGGTGTGGGAAGTCAGTATCCAGGGGGCCTAAGTAAATTCTTGCCCAGGGTCCAACCAATATTAAAGATGGCCCTGGATCTGCTGTCATTTCCTCCTGGCTGTGCTGAAGTTGGTGGTGAAGGTGTTACGCTGACCAGATGAGGAGGTGGTAGAAGAGGAAGCGGAGTAGGAGGAGGAGGCAACAGGAGGCAATGAGAAATGTCCTGTAATCCTCGGTGGCGTAAGGACATGCGCCAAACTGCTAACCACCTCAGGCCCAGCCGCCACTGCACTTACCCAGTGTGCAGTTAGGGAGATATAACGTCCCTGCCCGTGCTTACTGGTCCACATTTCGGTAGTTATGTGGACCTTGCCACAGATGGGGTTGTGCAGTGCACACCTGATTTTGTCCTCCATTTGGTTGTGCAGGGCAGGGATGGCTCGCCTGGAAAAATAGTGGCGGCTGGGAGCCACATACTGTGGGACAGCCACTGCAATAAGGTTTTTAAAGTCTCTGTCTCCACCAGATGGAATGACAGCATTTCAAAAGCCAGGAATTTTTAAATGCTGGCATTCAGGGCCAGGGATAGTGAGTGGGTGGGTAGGGGGGTACTTTCTCTTTCTCTCCAGTGTTTGGGGGTGGACAGCTGAACGCTTCCATGGGACAGTGTGGACATGCTTGGTGTCGGTGGTGGAGGTGGTGGCTGCCACATCCTGTGTTTAGAACATTTATGCCTTACTTCAAACTATGATTGCATAGGGTGCAAACCACTTGTGTCTTGTCGTCAGCACATTGTCTGAAGAACTGCCACCCCAGGGAACTCCTTGTAGCTGGTTTGGTGTGCTAGGTCCCTTGCTGTGGTGGGCAGTATCAGGCATACTGGCTAGAGGATGGCCACTCTGCTTTTGCACCCTGCTCCCTCTTTTGCTGTGCAGCTGTGACTACCACGTCTTCTTCTAAACTCCACACGTCACTCTCATGACCTTGATTCGATGTGGGGTCTAGGACCTCATCATCCTCCACATTATCTTCCACCCACTCTTCAAACTTGCCCTCCTTGCAGGTCTGTACATGGCAGAAAGCCGCAGCAGTTGGCACCTGTGTTTCATCATCATCATCAGAGACGTGCTGTGGTGGTCGTCCAATGTCCACCTCCTGAAACATAAGTGGTTGGTGTAGGGTTTTGCTCTGGAAGACAGGATTAGCGGACACAGTATAGATGCAGCAACAAGTTATTTGGATCAAAAAGTTCAGTGTTTTATTCACACATTAGGCAAGTGATAAAACAAGCAGTCATATTGAGGCAAAAAGTCACATTATGGTGTTGGTGGCAATTCTGCCTCAAAGAGTCCCTTGATTGTTGCAGCACCAACCTGTTTTCATGCCAAACAGGTAGCAAGTCGAGTTGAGCGGACACCTGGATGTTCGGGTTCAACGGGTTCGACGGGTTCGGCCGAACTTCACAAAAAGGTTTGAGTTCTGGACTCGAACTTGACCACGAACCTGAACCCCATTGAAGTCAATGGGGACCCGAACTTTTGAGCACTAAAATGGCTGTAAAAATGTCAAGGGCTAAAGGGCTGCAAATGTCATCAACATGTGGTTAAGAGCCTGGCAAGTGCTCTGCAAACAAATGTGGATAGGGAAATGACTTAAAATAACATAAAATACGTACAAATAAAAAATAATAATCTTGATCTTGGAGGACCAGGTTCATATGGAGTAGGAGGTTGAGGAGGCGGTGTAGGTGGAAGTGGCGATGGAGGAGGTAGCCTACACTTCTTTTTGGTTTAAAATGTATTAAATTTTTTTTAAATTAGTGTATGGTTTTGGGAAATATAACCCTCCAGTTGTGCTAAACACACGTTCAGATAATACATTGGCTGCAGGACAGGCCAGCACCTCCAAGGCATAAAGGGCAAGCTCAAGCCATGTGCCCAATTTGGAGACCCAGAAGTTGCAGAGGCTGACCTCTGTCAGTTGGTTTGTGTAGGCGTGTGCATTCTTACTGCCCCACCATGTCACACGTCCAAGAGATGTTCACGATCCAATTTGATATCTGCTCTCTAAACTTTCGATGTTCTTTTATGCGCATACCATGGTGATGACGGCTCTCAACTTTCGATGTTCTTTTATGTGCATACCATGGTAATGACGGGTGGCGGGGAATCAGGGTTCCAGGCCGGAGAGGGAGTGTGAGAAAAAGAGACCAAATTTAAGTGAGATACATATTTGAAAAAAAAATTGGGATCGAGCAGAAATGTGGGAAAAGCTATTGAGGCACAAATGTGGGACAAATTACAGAAGCCTAAATGTGGGCAAAAAGAGTCAAGCGGAAATGTGGGAAAAGCTATTGAGGCACAAATGTTGGCCAAAAGAGTATAGCGGAAATGTGGGACAAATTATTGAAGTGCAAATGTGGTACAACTTGTTTAAGTTTAAGCATTGAATCAAAGGAGATGGCGCACATCAATTAAATAAGCATTTCAGAAATGTTATTCCCTGTCACCTATGCAGAGCAGAGGTTTATTCACGTCTAAAATTGTATAATGTCAACCCAAGAATGTAACATAAAAATTACAGTAATTTAATAACCTGTCTACTTGGTAGAGCAGGGGTCTAGGACAGAAAACAATTGTTTATTGTCACCTGAAAATATAAAAGAAAAATTATTGAAATTTATTAAGCTGTCAACTAGGTAGAGGAGGGGTATATTACACCCAAAAATTGGTGAATTTGACTCTAAAATGCAACTGACATTTTTTTTACTGTCCTACTAGGTATAGCAGTGGTACATCACACCCAAAAATTGCTGAATTTCAAACGAAAATGTAAATGGCAATTTTATTTTATTTTTTTAACCGGCCTACTAGGTATAAGAGTACTATACACCCAAAAATTGCTGAATTTCACCAGAAAATGTAACTGACAAAGTAGTGAAATGATATAAAATAAAATACATACAAATAAAATAAAAAAATAGATTTATGCGGTGGAGTTCCATATGGCGTATGAGTTTGAGGAGGTGGTGGATGTAGCGGTGTAAGTGGAAGCGGCGGTAGAGGAGAACGAGGTAGCCAACACAGGTTTTTGGTTTTAATTTTTAATTTTTTTATTAGGATACACTCTAAAAGAGTGTGAAATATCCAAAATACAAGAATGAGCAATTGTGCTGCAGTATAACAATGGCTGGTTAGTGCCGGTATGCATGTCTAATCTGCACAAGTCCTGAGGGATCCATGCCTGGTTCATTTTAATGAACGTGAGCTTGTCCATATTGGCTGTGGACAGGCAGCTGTGCTTGTCTGTGATGACGCCTCCTGCAGTGCTAAACACACATTCAGATAATACACTGGCTGCAGGGCAGGCTAGCACCTCCAAGGCGTAAAGGGCAAGCTCAGGCCATGTGCCCAATTTGGAGACCCAGAAGTTGAAGGGGGCACACCCGTCATTCAGTACGTGTAGGCGTGTGCAAACATACTGCTCCACCATGTTGGTGAAATGCTGCCTCCTGCTAAGACTTTCCATATCAGCTGGTGCTGGTTGTTGTGGCGTGCTGAAAAAGCTTTTCCACATTTCGGCCATGCTAACCCTGCCATCTGAGGTGCTGGCGGTGCCACAGCTGCGTTGGCAACTTCTTCCTCGTCGTCTGCCTTATGCTTCCACTGTGCCCCCGCTGTCAGTTGGGAATGCCATCAGCAACGAGTCTACCGTCATGCACTTGTACTCGCGCATCTTACGATCACGCTCCACTGACGGAATTAAGGACGGTACGTTGTCCTTGTAATGGGGATCCAGCAGCGTGGCCACCCAGTAATCAGCACAAGTTAAAATGTGGGCAACTAGGAGGTCGTTGCGGAGACACTGCAGCATGTAATCGCTCACGTGTGTCTGGCTGCCCAGAGGCAAGGAAAAGCTGTCCTCTGTGGGAGGTGTATCATCTGTGTCCTCTGTATCCCCCCATCCATGCACCAGTTGCAGCGTCCCACTACATGTTTGTGGGCACTGCTTAAAAGTATTTTTTGATCTCGACAATTGCATTGTACAGTAGGGTATAACTTTGCATTTATGTATCTGCAAAATCCCTGTTAACAGGCCTATTAGGTGCAATTTTTACATGCCACCACTAGATGGGGATAAAGTTCAGTTCCTATATATACCCAGGGCAGGCCTAGTGAGACAGGTGAGTGGAGACAGTTCAGTGGAGACAGGTCAGTGTGAAGATCAGTTAGCAGATTGACACTGATCCAGCACTTCAGCTCTAAAGAGAAGTTTTAGTCCAGAAACGGACAAGAGAAAAGGACAAATTCAAATTCATCCAAAGGATAAAAGCCGTAAACTGGGCATAAAGGACCTTTGGGATAATCAGGTGAAGGATACCCTAGCCTCCGGCAACTTCACCAAAAGTTCCACTGACATTGAAGTAACCCAGCAGTGGGTTACTTCAATGTCAGTGGAACTTTTGGTGAAGTTGGAGCAGTCCAAAAACCAAGAAACCTAAACAGCCTAAAACAGTGGATTTGCAGAATTAACTCTGTACTATTTAGAGACTGCATATTTGTACTGCTGCAACCAAAAGACATCCAAAGTAAAAGTTGTGAGTTGCATCTTACCACTGTCTACCTCATTATTACTACCTATGGTTGTACCACCATTAACGGTACTTGCGTCACGACAAAAATCATCAAGGGACTCAGAGGCAACAAGCCCCCTAAGAACCCTTAACATCAAGAGCACCTCAACCACCATCTTGGCTAATGCTTCCTACCACAGAGCGTGTCCCTAAGGAATTCATGCTGTCCACCTCAACACTGTGTTGCCAGCCGAGGGAGGCTATCTGCTAACCGTGAGTAAACTGATGAACTGTGTGTTATATCATTTGGCCCCTCATCGGTCCACCGTGCACCTCACGTGTTGCCCCTGTGACTGGCTGGCTGCACAGTGATGGCCATGAGCTGGTCTGGGTGCTACCCTGCTGTGAACATGGTTCCTCCTCCTCCATCTCCTCCTCCTCATCCTCCACCTCATCATCTTCCAGACCTGTGCCCTGGCTGGACAATTATGTACCTTGGGTTTGTGGGTGCAGGAACCCACTCTCGGAGCCACTTGGGAATGACTGGACGAAAACCCTACGAAATGATCCCTCTTCCTCTTCCTCCTCCTCCTCCTGTGCCACATCCTCTTCCATCATCGCCAGGAAAAAAATTTAAAGGATGGATAGAAGTGGGATAGTAACGTTTAGAGTGGCATTGTCTGCACTGGCCATGTTGGTGGAGTACTCGAAACAGCGCAACAAGAAACACAGGTCTCGCATGGAGGCCCAGTCATTCGTGGTGAAGTGGTGCTGTTCCGCCGAGTGACTCAACAGTGCGTGCTGCAGCTGAAACTCCACTATTGCCCGCTGCTGCTGCTCGCAAAGTCTGGCCAGCATGTGCAAGGTGGAGTTCCACCTTGTGGGCAGGTCAGATATGAGGCGGCGAGCGGGAAGGCCGAAGTTACGCTGCAGCACTGACAGGCAAGCAGCAGCAGGGTTAGAACGCCGAAAGCGCGCACAGACGGCCCGCACTTTATGCAGTAGCTCTGACATACCGGGGTAATTTTCAAGGAATCTCTGCACCACCAAATTCAGCACAGGCGCCAGGCAAGGTATGCGCATCAAACCGGCTAGTCCCAGAGCTGCTACGAGATGTTGCCCATTACCGCACACCACCAGGCCGGGCTTGAGGCTGACTGGCACAAACCACTCATCGGTCTGTTGTTCAAGGTCCGTCCACAGCTCCTGCGCAGTGTGGGGTTTGTCTCCCAAACAGATAAGTTTTAAAACTAGCTGCTGTAGTTTACCCCTGGCTGTGCTGAAGTTGGTGGTGAAGGTATTACACTGACCGGATGAGGAGATGGTAGAGGATGAGGAAGCAGAGTAGGAGGAGGAAGCACCAGGAGGCAAACAGAAGCACCCTGCAATACTCACTGGTGGAATGACAGGCACCAAACTGCTATCCACCTCAGGCCCAGCCGCCAATGCATATACCCAGTGTGCTGTTATGGAGATATAACGGCCCTGACCGTGCTTACTGGTCCACGTATCCGTAGTCAAGTGCACCTTGCTACAGATGGCGTTGCGCAGTGCACACCTGATTTTGTCCGCTACTTGGTTGTGCAGGAAAGGGATGGAACTCATGGAAAAGTAGTGGCGGCTGTACACGACGCACTGTGGGACAGCCACCACCATAAGGCCTTTAAAACTATCCGTCTCCAACAGACGGAATGACAGCATTTCAAAGGCCAGTCATTTAGAAATGCTGGCATTCAGGGCTAGGGATCGCGGGTGGGTAGGGCGGTACTTCATCTTCCTCTCCAGCATTTGGCAGATGGAGAGCTGAACGCTTCCGTGGGATATTGTGGAGATGCTGGTGACCCAGGTGTTGGTGTAGCTGGCAGATCCTCTATTTGCGGGGTTAGCAGATGGCATTGTCACTCCACATGTGGATGAAGAGGCCGGGACTGCAGCACAAGAGGAAGCAGGAGGAGCCAGAGACCTTTCTTGGTTTTTGAGGTGTCTACTCCACTGCAGCTCGTGCTTTGCACTTAAATGCCTGGTCATGCAGGTTGTGCTCAGGTTGAGAACGTTTATCGCTTTAGGCTCTTATTGCACAGCGTGCAAACCACTCGTGTCTTGTTGTCAGCACATTGTCTGAAGAACTGCCACACCAGAGAACTCCTTGGAGCTGGATTTAGTGTGCTCGGTCCCTTGCTGCAGTGGGCAGTAGCAGGCGTACTGTTTAGGGACAGCCCTCCGCTTTTGCATCCTGCTCCCTCTTCTGCTGTGCTGGTGGCTTTGTGCGACCACCGCCTCCTCCTCTGAACTACATAGGTCACTCATATGACCTTGATTCCATGTGGGGTTGAGGACCTCATTGTCCTCCACATCATCTTCCACCCAGTCTTCACCCCTGCCCTCTTTTTCTGTTTGCACACTTTCGAAAGCCCCAGCAGTTGGCACCTGTGTTTCGTTATCATTAAAGACGCACTGCGATGGTCCTCCCATGTACTCATCTTGAAAGATAAGTGGTTGGGCATCGGTGAACTCAATCTCTTCCACTTCTAGGGCAGGGCTAGGTGGATGGCCCTGGGAAACCGTGCTAACAGAGTCATCAAAAAGCAGAAGCGACTGCTGCATGACTTGGGGCTCAGACTGCTTGGCTGATTTGCAAGGTTGTAAGGTGAAAGACAGATGGACATCAGCTGCAGGTGCCAACTGTGGTATTTCAGCAGGAGACTGGGTAGGAGACAATGTGAAGGAACTGGATATACTGTCAGCAACCCAATCTACTATCGCCTGTACTTTTTCAGGCCTCACCATTCATAGAGCCGCATTAGGCCTGACCAAATACCTCTGCAGGTTCTGCCGCCTACTCGCACCTGAGGAAGGGTTTTCACTCGTGTGTGTAGCTGGCACAGATCAACCACGTCCTCTCCCTGCCACAGGAGCTCCACCAGCAGCGCCACAACCTGGGCCACGTCCCTTATTTGACGCCCTCCTTATATTTCTCAAATTTAGGATCTTGCCCTAAATGGGTGTTTAACCCCTTCATGACCAAGGGTCATTGATGCCCCAGTGTCCAGATCAAAATGTACAAATCTGACATGCGTCACTTTATGTGGTAATAGCTTTGGAACACTTTTATTTATCCAAGCAATTCTGAGATTGTTTTCTCGTGACACATTGTACTTCATGATAGTCATAAATTTGAGTCAATATATTTCACCTTTATTTATGGAAAAATCCCAAATTTAAAAAAAATTGAAAAATTCACAATTTTCTAAATTTAATTTTCTCTGCCTCTAAAACAGAAAGTCATACCTAATAAAATATTTATTACTTAACATTTCCCATATGTCTTCTTTATGTTGGAATCATTTTGGAAATGTCATTTAATTTTTTTGGACGTTAGAAGACTTAGAAGTTTAGAAGCAATTCTCAAAATTTTTAAGGAAATTTCCAAATCCCACTTTTTAAGGACCAGGTTTGAAGTCACTTTGTGAGGCTTACATAGTGGAAACTGCTCATAAATTACCCCATTGTAGAAACTACACCCCTCAAGTTACTCAAAACTGATTTTACAAACTATGTTAACTCTTCAGGTGTTCCACAAGAATTAAAGGAAAATGGAGATGAAATTTCTAAATTTCACTTTTTTGGCAGATTTTCCATTTTATTAAATTTTTTTCTTTAACACATTGAGGGTTAACAGCCAAATAAAAATCAACATTTATTACCCAGATTCTGCGGTTTACAGAAACACCCCACATGTGGTCGTAAACTGATGTAAGGGTGCGCAGCGGGGCGCAGAAGGAAAGGAACGCCATATGGTTTTTGGAAGGCAGATTTTTGCTAAACTGGTTTTAAATCTCATTTCCCATTTAAAGCCCCCCTGATGCACCCATACAGTAGAAACTCCCAAAAAGTTACCCTATTTTGAAACTAGGGGATGAGGTGCCAGTTTTATTGGTACTATTTTGGGGTACATATGATTTTTTATTGCTCTATATTAAGTTTTTTGTGAGGCAAGGTAACTGAAAAATGGCTGTTTTGGCGCTATTTTTATAGAGCAGGTTGTTACGAACGCAATGATGTCAAATATGTCTACTTTCTTTGTTTGTTTGTTTCAGTTTTACATAATAAAGCAATTTTGAAAAAGAAATTATGTTTTTGTGTGTCCATTTTCTGAACGCCATATGTTTTTTATTTTTTTGCCGATCGTCTTGTCCAGGGGCTCGTTTTTTGCAGAAAAAGTTGAGGTTTTTATTGGTACCATTTTTGGGTACAAAGGATTTTTTGATCATTCATTATTACACTTTATGCGGCAAGGTGACCAAAAAATTTGCTGTTTTGAAACAGTTTTTATTTATTAATTTTTACAGCATTTATCTGAGGGGTTAGGTCATGTGACAGTTTTATAGAAAAGATCATTACGGACGTGGCAATACGCAATATGTATACTTTTTCTTATTTATTTAAGTTTTACACAATAATAGCATTTCTGAAACAAAAAAATGATGTTTTAGTGTCTCCATAGTCTGAGAGCCATAGCTTTTTTATTTTTTGGGCGATTGTCTTAATTAGGATATCATTTTTTGAGGGATGAGGTGACGGTTTGATTGGTACTATTTTGGGGGTCATACGCCTTTCTGATCGCTTGCTGTTGCACTTTTTGTGATGTAAGGTGACAAAAATTGCTTTTTTTTACACAGTTTTTATTTTTATTTTTATGGTGTTTATCGGATGGGGTCTATCATGTGATATCTTTATAGAGACAGTCGTTACGGACGCGGTGATACCTAATATGTGTAGTTTTTTTATTTTTCATTTTTTATAGGAAAAGGCAATTTATTTTTTTAATTTTACATTTTTATTTATTTATTTTCACTTTTATTTTTTTTCACATATTTTTTTTTTATCAAATCCCTCTTGGATCTTGAAGATCCAGTGGGGCTGATGGCTGTACTATACTTTGCAATGCTCTTGCATTGCAAAGTGTAATACAATCAGATGCCCTGTAGGTGGCAACAGCAGACGCTTTTGCAAAGCGTCCGGTTGCCATGGCAATCATCGGGGCTGCCATCGCAGCGCAGCAGCCCCGATGGTGGAGAGAGGGAGCCCCCTCCCTCTATTAACCCCATGGATGCCGCTGCCACGGCATCTATGGGGTTACAGCAGAGTGTCAGCATAGAGCTGACACTCTGATGATGGCGGCGGCTCAGGAATGGAGCCGCTGCCATCAAACACAGCAGGGGGACCGAGCGGGGGGCAGCGCTGGAAGGGGGGGTAGGCCAGCATTGAGGGAAGTGGGCAGCAGGAGGAATGAATGTATGGGGCGGGGAGGGGGCGGACTCAAGGAGGGGCACTGTGGGCACTGTGGACACAAGGTGGGGCGCAGATTGAGGCTGCACAGATGAGGGGGGCTGCACAGATTGGGGGGCACGAGGACACTGTGATTTCAGGCTCTGATCTGCAGAGCGCAGATGAGAGCCTGAAACCGGCATTTTTTCACTGCCGCGATCCGATTGGTTAGTCTGCACAGACTAACCAATCGGATCGATTGCCGGCAAGGGGCCACTCTGATTCGTCCCTTGCCGGCATTACTGCACTGTATGCTGTCCGTGACAGCATACAGGGCAGGGGCAGAAGCTTTAATCCAAGCGCTTAGCAGAGCTTGGATTAAAGAGCTGCCAGAACGTTTATATACATGGTAGCTGCACAGGGTTTGTGCAGCTATCACGTATATATACGGATTGCGGTAAGGGGTTAATTAATAGTAGAATAGAACAACAGTATGTAAAGGGTATATCTCACATGGCCTGAACCAGACTAGGCCTCAATTAAAGATTTCTTTGCCCAAAATGGCTGTATTTCAAATGCCTGAATCAAACCCCTGTATGTAAAGGGTGTATCTCACACGGCCTGACCCACAGTAGGCCTCAATTAAAGATTTGTTTGCCAAAATAGCTGTATTTCAAATGCCTGAATCAAACCCTTGTATTTAAAGGGTGTATCTCACACGGACTGAACCAGACTAGGCCTCAATTAAAGATTTTCTTTGCCCAAAATGGCTGTATTTCAAATGCCTGAATTAAACCCCTGTATGTAAAGGGTGTATCTCACACGGCCTGACCCACTGTAGGCCTCAATTAAAGATTTCCTTGCCCAAAATGGCTGTATTTCAAATGCCTGAATCAAACCCCTGTATGTAAATGGTGCATGTCACACGGCCTGAACCAGACTAGGCCTCAATTAAAGATTTCTTTGCCCAAAATGTCTGTATTTCAAATGCCTAAATCAAACCCCTGTATGTAAAGGGTGTTTCTCACACGGCCTGACCCACTGCAGGCCTCAATTAAAGATTTCTTTGCCCAAAATGGCTGTATTAAAAATCTCTGAATCTAACCCAAACGTATTGAGGGTGTATCTCACAATGACATACAGGGAGTGCAGAATTATTAGGCAAGTTGTATTTTTGAGGATTCATTTTATTATTGAACAACAACCATGTTCTCAATGAACCCAAAAAACTCATTAATATCAAAGCTGAATATTTTTGGAAGTAGTTTTTAGTTTGTTTTTAGTTTTAGCTATTTTAGGGGGATATCTGTGTGTGCACAAAAAACAAATATATACCCATTTCAATTATTTATTTTTACCAGTGAAACCAATATAACATCTCAACATTCACAAATATACATTTCTGACATTCAAAAACAAAACAAAAACAAATCAGTGACCAATATAGCCACCTTTCTTTGCAAGGACACTCAAAAGCCTGCCATCCATGGATTCTGTCAGTGTTTTGATCTGTTCACCATCAACATTGCGTGCAGCAGCAACCACAGCCTCCCAGACACTGTTCAGAGAGGTGTACTGTTTTCCCTCCTTGTAAATCTCACATTTGATGATGGACCACAGGTTCTCAATGGGGTTCAGATCAGGTGAACAAGGAGGCCATGTCATTAGATTTTCTTCTTTTATACCCTTTCTTGCCAGCCACGTTGTGGAGTACTTGGACGCGTGTGATGGAGCATTGTCCTGCATGAAAATCATGTTTTTCTTACCTTGCAGACTTCTTCCTGTACCACTGCTTGAAGAAGGTGTCTTCCAGAAACTGGCAGTAGGATTGAGAGTTGAGCTTGACTCCATCCTCAACCCAAAAAGGCCCCACAAGCTCATCTTTGATGATACCAGCCCAAACCAGTACTCCACCTCCACCTTGCTGGCGTCTGAGTCGGACTGGAGCTCTCTGCCCTTTACCAATCCAGCCATCTGGCCCATCAAGACTCACTCTCATTTCATCAGTCCATAAAACCTTAGAAAATTCAGTCTTGAGATATTTCTTGGCCCAGTCTTGACGTTTCAGCTTGTGTGTCTTGTTCAGTGGTGGTCGTCTTTCAGCCTTTCTTACCTTGGCCATGTCTCTGAGTATTGCACACCTTGTGCTTTTGGGCACTCCAGTGATGTTGCAGCTCTGAAATATGGCCAAACTGGTGGCAAGTGGCATCTTGGCAGCTGCACGCTTGACTTTTCTCAGTTCATGGGCAGTTATTTTGCGCCTTGGTTTTTCCACAAGCTTCTTGCGACCCTGTTGACTATTTTGAATGAAACGCTTGATTGTTCAATGATCACGCTTCAGAAGCTTTGCAATTTTAAGAGTGCTGTATCCCTCTGCAAGATATCTCACTATTTTTGCCTTTTCTGAGCCTGTCAAGTCCTTCTTTTGACCCATTTTGCCAAAGGAAAGGAATTTGCCTAATAATTATGCACACCTGATATAGGGTGTTGATGTCATTAGACCACACCCCTTCTCATTACAGAGATCACCTAATATGCTTAATTGGTAGTAGGCTTTCGAGACTATACAGCTTGGAGTAAGACAACATGCATAAAGAGGATGATGTGGTCAAAATACTCATTTGCCTAATAATTCTGCAACAAAGCCTGACAAATACACTTTTTTTGCCCAAACGGGTGTTTGTTTAATAACTCAATTTGGCAGCAGTATATAACCCAGGAATTTCAAACGTGCTTAGCTGCAAGGCCTGACATATTGTGTATTTTGCCCCCAAAAGGGTGTTTTATTAATGAAAGAATATAAACCATGTATCCACAGGGTGTATCTCACACGGCCGTATCCACAGTAGGCCTGAATTAAAGATTGGTGCACCAAATGGCAGTATTTCAAATCTCAGAATCTAACCCAAATGTATTAAGGGTGTATCTCACAATGACATATGCAGCAAAGGCTGACAAATAAACTTTTTTTTGCCAAAACTGGTGTTTGTTTAATAACTTGATATGGCAGCAGTATATACCGTAACCCAGGAATTTCAAAATTGCTTTTGCTGTAAGGCCCGAAATATTGTGTATTTTTTTAAGAGTGTATCTCACAATGACATCTGCATCAAAGGCTGCCAACTAAATGTTTTTGCCCAAACGAGTGTTTGTTTAACAACTGAATTTGACAGCATTATATAAGCCTGTACTTTCACACGTGCTGATGCTGCAAGGCCAGAAAATAGTGTTTTTTGTCAAAAAAGTGTTTTTTTAAAACCCCAGAAAATGATGGGTGTATTTCTACCTTAAATTGCACACTGACTAATCCAGATGTTCTAGATTGCAAAAAAATGTGTCTTAATGGGTAACAGAATATGAAAGCTGTATATATTAAACTTGAATTTAACACTTACAGATCAGGAAAATACTGTTTTGGGGCAAAAAAGTGTGTTTTTAAAACTCCAGAAAATGATGGCTGTACTTCTAGCTTAAATTGCACACTGACTAATCCAGATGTTGTATATTGCCAAAAAAGTGTTTTTTTTTTTGGTAACAGAATATGAAAGCTGTATATATTAAACTTGAATTTAACACTTGCAGATCAGGAAAATAGTGTTTTTTGGCAAAAAAGTGTGTTTTTAAAACCCCAGAAAATGATGGCTGTATTTCTAGCTTAAATTGCACACTGACTAATCCAGATGTTGTATATTGCCCAAAAAAAAATGTGATTTTCAATGTCCCAAAAGCTCAGATGTAGTGCTGGTGTACTGAGCTTGCATAAAATGGCCACCGCCGCTGCCCACCTAACTGACTTATTAAAGTTTTTTTTTTCGGTCAATGGGCTCAGGGCAGGAAAAAAAAAATTGTGCCCTGCACCCACAAAACACAATGTATGTAGATCGCTGAGTTAGATTCAGATTTTGAGCAAAGACTCTCTCCTGTTCTCTCCCTGAAATCACCAGCAGCATCCTCTCTCTACACTAAACACAGCAGAGTGACATGCAGCGATATGTGACTCCAGCTTATATAGAGGCTGGGTCACATGCTACACTGGCCAATCACAGCCATGCCATTAGTAGGCATGGCTGTGATCGCTTCTAAGGTCAGACAGTTAACCGCTTGTTGATTGGCTGCTCCGCAGCCTTTCAAAAAGCTCTAAGAAAGCGCCGAACACCGAACCCGAACTTTTACTGAATTGTTCGGGTTTGGGTCCGGGGTCCAAAAATCCTAAAGTTCGGTATGAACCCGAACTGCAAAGTTCGGGTTCGCTCAACCCTAGTAGCAAGCCTTCTTCCAGACACAAGGCTCCCAGATCCCAACACAGAGACATGGCTTCTGAGCCCAGCTGCATACTTAAGGACAGCCAGGTGCTGCCAAAACCTGGACAGACATTTAAAATCTGGTCTGGTATTTGACCTCATCTGGCTGTAAATCAGCCCAGCACATGATGGGAGGAAAATACCTATTTTCCCAGACCAAACCTCTCACTGTGTCACGTTGGGCATAAGTGCACTCAATCTTTTCCACTTCTGGGGCAGCGCTAGGTGGATGGCCCACAAAAACCCGGAGTCATCAAAAAGCATAAGAGACTGATGCATGACTTGGGGCTCAGACTGCTTGGCTGATTTGCAAGGGGGTGAGGTTAAAACAGATGCCCATGTGCTGCAGGTGCCAACTCTGCAGTTTCAGCAGGGGACCGGGTGGTAGACATTGTGAAGGAACTGGAGGCACCGTCAGCCATCCAATCTACTACCGCCTCTTCTTGTTCTGGCCTCACCATTCGTACACCAGTATTCTGGCCTACAAAATTACGCTGAACGTCCTGTTGCCTATGTGCATCTGAGAAAGGTGTTTCATTTGAGCGTGTAGCTGGCATAGATTGACCACGTATATGTCACTGGCTGAACTAACAGTCAGATTAACTTACAAACCGGATTCCAAAAAAGTTGGGACACTATACAAATCGTGAATAAAAACTGAATGCAATGATGTGGAGGTGCCAACTTCTAATATTTTATTCAGAATAGAACATAAATCACGGAACAAAAGTTTAAACTGAGAAAATGTACCATTTTAAGGGAAAACTATGTTGAATCAGAATTTCATGGTGTCAACAAATCCCCCAAAAGTTGGGACAAGGCCATTTTCACCACTGTGTGGCATCTCCCCTTCTTCTTACAACACTCAACAGACGTCTGGGGACTGAGGAGACCAGTTTCTCAAGTTTAGAAATAGGAATGCTCTCCCATTCTTGTCTAATACAGGCCTCTAACTATTCAATCGTCTTGGGCCTTCTTTGTTGCTCTTTATGATGCGCCAAATGTTCTCTATAGGTGAAAGATCTGTACTGCAGACTGGCCATTTCAGTACCCGGATCCTTCTCCTACGCAGCCATGATGTTGTGATTGATGCAGAATGTGGTCTGGCATTATCTTGTTGAAAAATGCAGGGTCTTCCCTGAAAGAGATGACGTCTGGATGGGAGCATATGTTGTTCTAGAACCTGAATATATTTTTCTGCATTGATGGTGCCTTTCCAGACATGCAAGCTGCCCATGCCACACGCACTCATGCAACCCCATACCATAAGAGATGCAGGCTTCTGAACTGAGCGTTGATAACAACTTGGGTTGTCCTTGTCCTCTTTGGTCCGGATGACATGGCGTCCCAGATTTCCAAAAAGAACTTTGAATCGTGACTTGTCTGACCACAGAACAGTCTTCCAATTTGCCACACTCCATTTTAAATGATCCCTGGCCCAGTGAAAACGCCTGAGCTTGTGGATCTTGCTTAGAAATGGCTTCTTCTTTGCACTGTAGAGTTTCAGCTGGCAACGACGGATGGCACGGTGGATTGTGTTCACTGACAATGGTTTCTGGAAGTATTCCTGAGCCCATTCTGTGATTTCCTTTACAGTAGCATTCCTGTTTGTGGTGCAGTGTCGCTTAAGGGCCCGGAGATCACGGGCATCCAGTATGGTTTTACAGCCTTGACCCTTACGCGCAGAGATTGTTCCAGATTCTCTGAATCTTCGGATGATGTTATGCACAGTTGATGATGATAGATGCAAAGTCTTTGCAAATTTTCGCTGGGTAGCACCTTTCTGATATTGTTCCACTATCTTTCTGCGCAACATTGTGGGAATTGGTGATCCTCTACCCATCTTGGCTTCTGAGAGACACTGCCACTCTGAGAAGCTCTTTTTATAGCCAATCATGTTGCCAATTGACCTAATTAGTGTTAATTGGTCTTCCAGCTCTTCGTTATGCTCAAATTTACTTTTTCCAGCCTCTTATTGCTACTTTTTGGGGATTTGTTGACACCGTGAAAATTTGAATCAACGTATTTTTCCTTTAAAATGATACATTTACTCTGATTAAACGTTTGATCTGTCATCTACGTTCTATTACAAATAAAATATTGACATTTGCCATCTCCACATCTTTGAATCCAGTTTTTATTCACAATTTGCTTAGTGTCCCAACTTTTTGGGAATCCGGTTTGTATTAATTTCCTTGTCACATATGCAGTGCACGTGTATCTCACACCAAAAATGGGTATATGTCACCCACCAAACTAACAGACAGATTAACTATTATATTTTTTGTGTCAGGGGTACAAAGATGGTGCATTGCACCCACTAAAACTTGCTGTAGGTCAACTACAGAATTAACAGCCAGATTAATTATTATATTTCTGTGCCAGGGGTACAAAGATGGTGAATTGCACCCACAAAACATCGCTATAGGTCACCCACAGAATTAACCGCAAGATTTATTATTACTGTATATTTCTGTGTCAGGGGTGCAAAGCTGGTGCAATGCACCCACAAAAAATCATTATAGGTCTCCCACAAAACAAATCCTTGCTTCAGCTGCCTGCTTCCTGTCCCTGCACTACTCAGAGCTGATGGGCGTTGCTACACGTGATCCAGCTTGTATAGAGGCTGGGTCTCATGATCCACCGGCCAATCACAGCCATGCCATTACTAGGCATGGCTGTGATGGCTTCTAGGCGCCCACAGCTTAAAAGCTTGTTGATTGGCTGCCCTGCAGCCTTTTAAAAGCTTTATTAAATGCCTGAACACCGAACTTGAACCCAAACTTTTCCAGCAAAGTTCAGGTTTGGGTCCGGGTCCCCGAACTCACAAGGTACTTTACAGTTCGGGTTCGCTCAACGCTGAATATGTATTATATATTTTGGAATGATATTTATAAATAAATAATGTAATCAGATACTGTGCTAGCAACTTGCAAAAGTAGTATGTACCACCCCCGTCCACCTTTCCCTTGGTGTTTTTCAAGTTTTGTTCCATTACTATTTGGTACCATTTGATTTACAAAACATTTCTGCCACTTTAATGGAGCAAGGAGCAAAATTATTTTCTTTTACTGTGACACAATAATTAAGACAGAAATTGAGAACTTTTATGTGCATAAGTATTCACCCCCTGAAAATTAATACTTTGTGGTATCACTTGTTAACATTAAATACTCAAGTCTCTTGGATTATCTCTATTACCTTTGCACTGAGGGTTTTGTCCATTCTTCCAGGCAAAACTGCTCCAACTCCTTTTAGTTAAATTAGTTGTGTTGGTGTACATCAGTCTTTAAGTCATGTCTAGATTCTAAATTGGATTGAGGTCAGGGCATATACTAGCCATTCCAAGACATTTACAAGTTTCCCTTAAACCACTCCAGCGTACCATTAGAATCATGTTTAGGGTTAATGTCCTGCTAGAAGGTGAACCTCTATAGTAGTCTCAAATCTCTGGCAGACAGAACAGGTTTCATCAAAAATTGCCCTGTATTTAGTGTCATCTATCTTTCCTTTAATCCTAACCAGTTTCCAGTCCCTGCTGATGAAAAGTATTCCACAGCATGATGCTGCCACCACCATGTTTTACTGTGGGAATGATGTTCTTATGGCGATTGAAAGTGTTTGTGTCACACAAAGCATTTCCCTTGAATGCCAAAAAGTTCCTTATTAGTCTCATTTGACCAGAGAAACTTTTTCCATGCATTGGTGTAGTCTGCCATATATTGATTGGCAAACTCTAAACATAGTTACATAGTTAATACGGTTGAAAAAGACATAAGTCCATCAAGTTCAACCAAGAGAAAGGGATAGGTGGGGATTCGAATCCCAGAAGGAATTGAAACTCAGATTTACACGTTTTCATAAGCATTAATGTTGTTTATGAAAGGGTATTTTCCTTCTCAATGCACCTTGATTCCTTCCTTTGTCCCCGAAGACAGGCCTGGAGAACGTGTCAGTGACAAAAGCAGTATGATGTCAGTAACAGTTCTATTTATTCCTTGTCATACAGGGCTTTATATACTGTACATTCATGCATACATACAAGAATAGCTGCAGCTCTCATTACAATAATGTTGACCAGGAGCAGTTCCTTATACAGACAGGAGGTAAATGTAAATATAGTCACTCTTCAATATGATGTCACCCAACCTCCTGTCCTTCATACAGATCATTTTATTTAACCCTTCAATCCCCACTTAAGTCATGAATATGACTTATCTTTTTTCTCTCATAGAAAGGTAAGTAGTATATGATTGTCCAGGGTGTGTGGGTTTTGGACACATTACACAAAACATCTGTATGAGGGAAGGGATACATTGGATGCAACATCATATGACAATCAAGGAAGCAATTATAATTATAATACTGATCAATAATGTTCTTAACCAACTCAAATCCGGCAGCCAGCTCAATAACCAGTCCCACCAAGAGGATGAATTAACATCTTTCCTGATATTATTAGCAATTTCATGTAACGCTTGAATATGGGACTAGATTGATCTGGAATGATCAGATAAATTAAAGCAACACATTCCTTTAAAATCTTGACATCCTATATTATGTTTAAGTAACAGATAATCTACAGCAAATCTAGTTTCTAGCACTGCTCCTCTTACGCCTTGTATATCTAAAAGCATGTCTGATAAGGCGATAGAGGTATGATTCAGAGATTTAGCTAAGTCACATGCAATAGAATTTATAGTACGAGTATTATATATAGCCAGTCCAGGCACTCCTAATATAGAGGCGCCCAAACTTGTATATTCTGTACGGCTGAGAAGGGGTAAAGTAGAGTCACAGTCTTCTGATAAAGTCTTGGTAACCGATCTGTAAGCTCTCCTGATAGGGGGTTGACTGGGAAGAGCCAAAGACAGCCTGGATAACGCACAGGGACCTCCAATAACATTAGCAGGAATGTAATTGTAGGTGCTGTTGCCACAAGACAAAAAACATCCTTTAGGGAGCATTATATTATAGATTAAACTAGGAGTCACAATGGCCTTATTACAACTCATGGAATTATCCAGGGAGCTAGCAAGCCTACTATTCTTTTTACAGGTGTCGTCAATATCATTATATACACTATTCTTAGGTTATCCACTTTTTATGTCTCTATTATCAAAATATAAAGACATATCCTGGGAAAAAGTAAAACAAGTTTCTGCTGCAGTCATGTTAATAGTAGTTATTCTAATATTATCCCTGCTATTTCCTAATGTCTGACACTCCCCACAGAAGTTATACAAGGAAATAAAAGAGTGTGTATTGTTAGCCATCACCCAGACTTCAAGGAGGGATTCATCGGGTGTAGGCACAGCAATAACACATGTTTGTATAAGATCCCGTGGGCTCTGTAAGTCTTTAAGGCACAATGAACTAACATTTAGGGCATTTACCATCCTGACTACACTATTCTGTTCAGAATAAAAGGGGACGGGAGCAAAGGAATCTTGCTCCTGAGCTCTTTCATATACTGACTAATTATTTGGTACACCGCAGAAGAAACTCATCTCCTCTGGGTGATAAATACATATAGTAATAAGCCAGACTGGCAAGAAAACACAAAGATTAATAATTATCAACAGACAAACAAATTTTCCAGAATATTGTGAGGTCATCATCTTCAGCCTGTGGCAAGGCACTTTTCAGGGAAACTTCTTCTGAGCTCCCCTCTTTGTTCAGGGATTTCACACCTGCTTCACCCTTTTTATCTTTGTCCGTCACCGGAGAAGAAGCCTCAGGGACCTTTTTTACTCTGCTAGCGTGAATCCAGATTGGAGCCTCTTCTATGAGAATCACTGTTCTGGTGACTGCTACCACTCAGGTGGGTCGTCCTTTTGCCAGGCGCTGGACTATCACCACGTCTCCTGGTTGGAAAGGATGCATAGGTTCCTGTGGAGAGAAAGGCGAGGCACGAGCAATATCTTGTTCAATTTGATCTAAAGTTTCTACAAGTTTCCTCACATATTCTGCCTGTACTACTTCTAGATCCCCTTTTTCTATCACAGGGGCCTTTGGACCCCAAGGGGTGGGGAAGGGTCTTCCCATTAGGACCTCAAATGGTGAGTAACCAGTATTCTTATTAGGCTGCATCCTAATTTCTGAGACATATAATACACCGTTAAACATAAGATTGCACCTTTGATCTAAGACCTGATATAAAAAAAAAATCACTCTAAATGAGGTCAGTGGTTGCCTGTGCTCCCGTATGGCCGAGACCATGATACTGTGCAATTAAATTGGGCGCTTGCAACTGGCATACATGGCTCCCCCTCTTTGCAGATAAGACCCGTATTAGGGTCTTGTACTGCACCTACCAACTGCCATTCTATGTTGTCACTACTGGTAGCCAAATCCTGGAGGCTGAGCAATAGATTGTCAGTAAGGGTAATGTCTGGAACTAGGGAAGGCATTTGAACTGTTGCTGCCGTTCTAATAGCAGCCTCTTTTGCTGCCTGATCAGCTAGGGCATTCCCTTTAGCTATGTGCGTTTGTAGACCAGTATGTGCCTTACAATGGATAATAGCAACTTTGCTCGATAAGTGGATGGCGGTCAGGAGATAATGTACTAGGGTGGAATGTGAGATTTGTCTCCCATCTGCAGCTATGAAGCCTCTCCTCTGCCAGATTACCCCATGATCATGTACAACCCCAAAGGCATACTTGGAATCAGTGTATACATTCACATCTTTCCCCTCAAAAAGACAACAAGCTCTAGTGAGGGCAATCAGTTCAGCAGCCTGGGCCGACTGAAAAGGTATAGGCTTTGATTCCAGTATAATATCAGGGAGCTGAACCACAGCGTATCATGCATGATAAGTGTTGTCATTAGGGCGGGAACAGGATCCATCCACAAAAACATCAGGCACTCCTTCAATGGGTGTGGACTGTAAGTCAGGCCTAGGTGAGGTATGTTCATGTATAAGTTCAGTACATGCATGGGGAGGAGGCAAATCATCCTGCTCTCCCTTGTAGCCAAGTAGGGCATTCAGTATAGCCATTGGACCGAATGTGGCTGCTGAGTATTTGATATGAAGTTGAGGATTAGATAGCAACAAAACTTCCTATCCACTCAGTCTTTGTGCTGACATATGTTGCATATGTATGGTCCTCAATAGGGCCTGAACATTGTGCGAGGAATGCAGAGTGGAGGGATGACCTAAGGCGATAGGCGTACCCATCTCAGCGACCATAGCACAGGCTGCCAAACTCCTGAGACACGCAGGCATGCCCTGAACCTGTACGGGAACCACTGTTGAGAAAAAAGCAACAGGGCGGATTTTACCTCCATGATCCTGCGCCAGGACTGCTGCCAAGGTTTTACAATTGTCCCTGGCAAATAAGTGAAACATCACGCCATAGTCGGGTAGGCCCAAACCAGGACTTGAAACCATTGCACATTTCAAATGACTACAAGCTTGTAACAGTACATCAGACCATTTAATGAAGTCAGGCATATCAGTATTAGTGGCTTGTCTCAGAATATTATCATAGTAGGAACAATCAGCAATCCATTGGCGGCAGTAACCAATCATGCCAAGAAAGGTCAACATGTCTTTCTTGGATTGTGGGCAGGGCAGACCCAGTACGGAGGCTATTCAGGCATGCCTGATTTTCCTCTCACCTTTACTGAGAACAAAGCCCAAATACTAAACACTTTCCATACACCATTGTAATTTCTTCCTAGAAACTTTGTGACCACTGTCACATAACCACAGTAATAAACTAACACAGTCTGCCTGGCAGGCCTCCCGAGTAGAACTACATATGAGGAGATCGTCCACATATTGTAGAAGGACAGAACCATGAGGGGCAGTCCAAGGGCGCTGCGTAACTTGGAGGACAATGGAGTAGACTACTAGGGAGTCTACATAACCCAGACATTCTACAACAAATATACTGGCAAAACTTTAATGTGAAGGCAAAAAGTGGCCGTGTCTCCTTGTCAACTGGGACAGAAAAAAAAATGCATTCATCAAATCAATAACAGAGAAAAACTCTGCATGGGCAGGAATAGCTGATAGCAGAAATGGTACGTCTGGAACCACAGGGGCTATGGGTATAATAACAATCTTATTAATATCATCTACTTAAATAGGTTCCTGCAACAAGGTGACCCCTACAGTCATAAAAGCAAATAGTTCCTCAAGGTCACTGTCCACATGATGAGGTATATGTTCAGGTTTGGGAAAACATTTTTTGTGATCTACGGCGCATGGGAGATATGACATCTCTAGTGTTAGAAATGTGTGAATTATATTTTACATGTTCTCGTATCTCCAGGACACCAACTGGTCAATCCCAAGCTGCCCAAACTTCTCCTTAGCTCAGGAGCCACCACCCCTCCCTTTTCTGCTGTTTACTCAAAGCCCTGTGTATGCAATGACATGCGGAGAAGGAGAGGGGCAGGGAGATGCGCTGTGGGCAGCGTCTGAACCATCTCCCAACAGATGCTGTGAAGAAGAAGTGTGCACTGTGAAAGGACGCTAAAGTGGTAACTCTTCTTCACCTATATGTACCTCCTTTTGTGCCAATTTAATAATACCTGGGCCTCAAAGTACTGCCCTTGTAATCTAAGTCATCGTTTGGAAGGGAATGAGATTTCTGTGGGATATTTTCTAAATAGGGAGGAGGGGGCTTCTGGAGTGAACCCCTTGTCAATTATTTTACTACCTCATGTTTCTTTTGGTATATCCCTCCTGGTTCCCTGCCTTCTGCTTGTGAACCTTTTTATTTGGTCTATCATACCATTATGGTGCATAAGTAAGGCAATTTTCCCCTCCCGACTGCATATACTGCATGTCCCACTGGGGGTCTGGACCATAATATGGGTAAGCTTCAGTGTCACCCAAACATAACCCTTTTACCATGTCCATATGGAAGGTGTCATTAGCCCCTTCCCGAGGGAACAAATTTATTCTCTTCATCCCCTCTGTCCATCCTGCCATATTATCTACCCAGGGAGGAATTAAATAATAATCAGTCCCACAGACCCGGGCTACATAATCCTCACATGTTTCTCCCACATTCGGAGGGGGTGGAGAGACCTTTCCTTGCTTTGTACCCATTTCTTATATCTTAACTGAGATGGAGGCAGAGCAAAACTTTCCCCAGGACTGACTGAACTGTACCGTGAAGGACGTATGTCTATGCACAACTTCCTTCTCAACTGGCAGTTAGTATAATCCCTTAAAATAGTTACTTGCGTTCACCAGTTGCTGGGTTAGAAGGTCATCCAGGACACACACAATAAAGTTAGTACATGCGTCACAGTATCAATTGCTGCTTACCTTCAGCATAAAAATTACTTAATGCTGCATAACATCATAACATAACAGAAAGCATAATAAAGCGACAGAAAAGAAGCAATAGACAGGGGGTGACAAGAGAAATCAAGGTGCAGACTTAATATGAATTGTTCCCAAAAGAATTCCTCTGTTAAATCCTACCCTAAAGGATATTTCTGGCAAATCCTTCCCTAAAGGATATATCTGTTAAATACTTCCCTAAAACATTTATCTGTGTGACCTGGTCAGGAGTCTATTTACAGTCTATCTTCCCTAAAGACAGACACCATTTATATTTTTTATTCTATCTTGCCTAAAGGTAGTTTCCAATTCTTTCAGAGTGTCTAAAGCGGATTCAAAATAGAAGCAACAGAAAATTTCACGGAAAGCACCGGAATGTCCCCTGTCGTTAGACAGGAATGTTCCGTTACTTACTGAATTCCTGTGTTTTCTACTCCGCAGACGAGCTCCCAACTGAAAGGGCATTTTCCTTCTCAATGCACCTTGATTCCTTCCTTTGTCCCCGAAGACAGGCCTGGAGAACGTGTCAGTGACAAAAGCAGTATGATGTCAGTAACAGTTCTATTTATTCCTTGTCATACAGGGCTTTATATACATTCATGCATACATACAAGAATAGCTGCAGCTCTCATTACAATAATGCTGACCAGGAGCAGTTTCTTATACAGACAGGAGGTAAATGTAAATATACTGTATTTTTCGCCGTATAAGACGCACCGGCGTATAAGACGCACCTAGGTTTTTGGGGAGGAAAATAAGAAAAAAAAATATTTTGAACTAATTGTGGAGGCGGCGCAGGCACGTGACGTATGACTCACACTGCCAGCGCCCGTCCTCCTGGCCTGCCTCCTGCCTCCTCCCTCCTCTCTGCTCCGAACGGCGAGCGCTTCTAATTGTAAGTAATAGCGCTCATCATTATCGCTCATTATGCTTTTACATGCAGTGCACACAACAATTAACTACGGTATTAGGGATATGATTATACAGTAAGGGGGGCCCGTGTAGTAGAATACAGTCACTGCACGGGCCCCGCTGTCATTATAAATGCAGATGCCGCCCCCAGCCCCTCCTCCCTCACAGCTGATACACCCGCCGCACGGCATCGCGGCGGGTGTATCATTGAAAACTAAGCAAAATCAGCTACATTCGCCGTATAAGACGCACTGCTATTTCCCCCCCACTTTTGGGGGGGAAAAAGTGCGTCTTATACGGCGAAAAATACGGTAGTCACCCTTCAATATGATGTCACCCAACCTCCTGTCCTTCATACAGATCATTTTATTTAACCCTTCAGTTTACTTTTAAGAATTCATCTAAACCCTTTTTAAAACTGTCCACTGTTCCTGCTGTGACCACATCCTAAGGAAATCTATTCCACAGCTTCACAAATCTTACAGTAAAGAAGCTTTGAGGCTTCCAGAGACTGAACTTTTTTTTGTATCTCCAATCGGAGTCAGTACCCCTTGTCTTTTGAGAGCATTTTACATGGAACAGTTTTTCACTGTATATTTTGTATGGCCCATTTATTTATTTGCATAGGCTAATCATGTCCCCCCTTAGACGTCTCTTATCAAGACTAAATAAATTAAATTATTTTAATCTTTCTTCATAACTAAGACCCTCCATCATGCCCCTTATCATTTTAGTCGCTCTCCTCTGTACTTTTTCCAGTTGTAGTGCGTCCTTTCTATGCACTGGTGCCTAGAACTGAACTGCATATTCCAAATGAGGCCACACCAACGCTTTGTAGAGTGGTAGTATTACATCCCTGCTCCACAAGTCCATGCCTTGTTTAAAGCATAACAATATCCTGGTGGCCTTAGAAGCAGCTGATTTACATTGTATGCTGTAATTGAATCTACCATTCACAAGGACACCCAAATCCTATAAGTGACTCTTCCATTGTTACGTCACCTAGGACATATAAAGCACAGAGATTATTAGTACCAAGATGCATAACTTTACATTTGTCCACATTGAACCTCATTTGCCAAGTTGATGCCCCATCACTCAGAGTGTTCAAGTCAGCTTGTAGTTTGTGGACATCTTTCATAGACTGTACAGTTCTACATATCTTTGTATCATCTGCAAAGATAGAAATGGTGTTATTAATCTCGTCCTCGATATCATTAATAAATAAATTAAATAATAAATGGCCCAGCACTGAACCTTAAGGTACACCACTTATAACCCGGGACCATTCTGAAAAGGAATCATTGACCACGACTCTCTCGACATGGTCCTTTTCCAATTACAAATTATGCTTTCCAAGCCTATAGACCTTACTTTAACTATTAAACGTCTATGAGGGACAGTATCAAAAGTCTTTGTAATATCCAGAAACACTACATCCACAGCCGCCCCTCTGTCCAGTCTACTACTCACCTCCTCATAAAAACAAACCAGGTTAGGCTGCTTTCACACTAGCGTTCGGGTTTCCGTTCGTGAGCTCCGTTTGAAGGAGCTCACGAGCGGACCCGAACGCAGCCGTCCAGCCCTGATGCAGTCTGAATGGAGGCGGATCCGCTCAGACTGCATCAGTCTGGCGGCGTTCAGCCTCCGCTCCGCTCGCCTCCGCACGGACAGGCGGACAGCTGAACGCTGCTTGCAGCGTTCGGGTGTCCGCCTGGCCGTGCGGAGGCGTGCGGATCCGTCCAGACTTACAATGTAAGTCAATGGGGACGGATCCGTTTGAAGATGCCACAATGTGGCTCAATCTTCAAGCGGATCCGTCCCCCATTGACTTTACATTGAAAGTCTGGACGGATCCGTCACAGGCTATTTTCACACTTAGCTTTTTTTAGCTAATATAATGCAGACGGATCCGTTCTGAACGGAGCCTCCGTCTGCATTATTATGGGCGGATCCGTTCAGAACGGATCCGCCCGAACGCTAGTGTGAAAGTAGCCTTAGTCTGACAACTTCTGTCCTTGGTAAACCCATATTGGTTATCACTTATAATATTATTTACAGTCACATTCTCCTGTACATAGTGCCTTAAGAGTCCTTCAAACATTTTTTCCCACAACAGAAGTTAAACTAACTTGTCTATAATTACCGGTGAAGGACCTTTATCCTTTTTTGAATATGGGCACCACATTTGCCTTGCGCCAATCACTTGGCACCGAACCAGTACAGAGAAAATCTTTAAAAATTATAAACATGGGCACAGCAATGACTGAAATGAGCTCTTTAAGCACTTTTGGGTGTAATCCATCTGGACCCGGAGCCTTGTTCAACTTCTCTTGGACCATATCTTCAGTTAGCCAATTGAGTATATCACTGGATGTACTAACAGCCCCCATACCACAGATATCAGCTCCTTTCTCTTCTTTTATATATACAGAGCTAAAAAAAAAAAAAAAAAAACATTTAGTAACTCTGCCTTTTCCTTATCTTCAGTGACTCCCCCACCTTTACCATTATTTAGTGGACCTACCTGCTCAGACCTAGGTTTTTGAGCATTTGCATATTTAAATAATTTCTTAGGATTTGTTTTGCTCTCTTTTGCTACCTGCTGTTCATTTTGTATTTTTGCAAATTTTATCTCCTTTTTACAGATTTTATTAAGTCCTTTGCCATCTTCAGTCGCTGCACCCAGTCTATGCCCTGAAATGCTGCCCTCAACCCATGGAAATTAGCCTTTTTTAAATTTAGTGTCTTTGCTCTGCCTGACAGAGTTTGCTTCTAATAGTTTAGGGGGAATATAATTATATGTTGGTCACTATTACCTAGTGTTTCTCAAACAGTAACATTTCCAACAAGCTCTGCATCATTAGAAATGACCAGATCCAACAGAGCAATGCCCCTAGTGGGAGCTTCTACAAACTGGCCCATAAAGTGGTCCTGCAGCAAGTTGAGGAATAGAGTTGAGCGAACACCTGGATGTGTCCCGAACTTCGTCCCGAACCCGAACCCCATTGAAGTCAATGGGGACCCGAACTTTTTGGCACTAAAACGGCTGTAAAAAAGCCCAGGAAAGGGCTAGAGGGCTGCAAAATGCAGCAACATGTAGGTAAATCCCCTGCAAACAAATGTGGATAGGGAAATGAATTAAAATAAAAATTAAATAAATAAAAATTAACCAAAATCAATTGGAGAGAGGTCTCATAGCAGAGAATCTGGCTTCCCGTCACCCACCACTGGAACAGTCCATTCTCAGATATTTAGGCCCCGGCACCCAGGCAGAGGAGAGAGGTCCCGTAACAGAGAATCTGGCTTCATGTCAGCAGAGAATCAGTCTTCATATCATAGCAGAGAATCAGGCTTCACGTCAGCCACCACTGCAACAGTCCATTTTCATAAATTTAGGCCCAGCACCCAGGCAGAGGAGAGAGGTCCCGTAACAGACAATCTGGCTTCATGTCAGCAGAGAATCAGTCTGCATGTCATAGCAGAGAATCAGGCTTCACGTCAGCCACCACTGCAACAGTCCATTGTCATAAATTTAGGCCCAGCACCCAGGCAGAGGAGAGAGGTCCCGTAACAGACAATCTGGCTTCATGTCAGCAGAGAATTAGTCTGCATGTCATAGCAGAGAATGAGGCTTCACGTCAGCCACCACTGCAACAGTCCATTGGCATATATTTAGGCCCAGCACCCAGGCAGAGGAGAGAGGTCCCGTAACAGACAATCTGGCTTCATGTCAGCAGAGAATCAATCTTCATGTCATAGCAGAGAATCAGGCTTCACGTCACCCACCACTGCAACAGTCCATTGTCATAAATTTAGGCCCAGCACCCAGGCAGAGGAGAGAGGTCCCGTAACAGACAATCTGGCTTCATGTCAGCAGAGAATTAGTCTGCATTTCATAGCAGAGAATGAGGCTTCACGTCAGCCACCACTGCAACAGTCCATTGGCATATATTTAGGCCCAGCACCCAGGCAGAGGAGAGAGGTCCCGTAACAGACAATCTGGCTTCATGTCAGCAGAGAATCAGTCTGCATGTCATAGCAGAGAATCAGGCTTCACGTCAGCCACCACTGCAACAGTCCATTGGCATATATTTAGGCCCAGCACACAGGCAGAGGAGAGAGGTCCCGTAACAGAGGATCTGGCTTTATGTCAGCAGAGAATTAGTCTGCATGTCATAGCAGAGAATGAGGCTTCACGTCAGCCACCACTGCAACAGTCCATTGGCATAAATTTAGGCCCAGCACCCAGGCAGAGGAGAGAGGTCCCGTAACAGACAATCTGGCTTCATGTCAGCAGAGAATTAGTCTGCATGTCATAGCAGAGAATGAGGCTTCACGTCAGCCACCACTGCAACAGTCCATTGGCATATATTTAGGCCCAGCACCCAGGCAGAGGAGAGAGGTCCCGTAACAGACAATCTGGCTTCATGTCAGCAGAGAATCAGTCTGCATGTCATAGCAGAAAATCAGGCTTCATGTCAGCCACCACTGCAACAGTCCATTGTCAGATATTTAGGCCCAGCTCCCAGGCAGAGGAGAGAGGTCCCGTAACAGAGGATCTGGCTTCATGTCAGCAGAGAATTAGTCTGCATGTCATAGCAGAGAATCAGGCTTCACGTCACCCAACATTGGAACAGTCCATTGGCATATATATAGGCCCTGGCACCCAGACAGAGGAGAGGTTCATTCAACTTTGGGTAGCCTCGCAATATAATGGTAAAATGAAAATAAAAATAGGATTGAATGAGGAAGTGCCCTGGAGTCCAATAATATATGGTTAAGGGGAGGTAGTTAATGTCTAATCTGGACAAGGGACGGACAGGTCCTGTGGGATCCATGCCTGGTTCATTTTTATGAACGTCAGCTTGTCCACATTGGCTGTAGACAGGCGGCTGCGTTTGTCTGTAATGACGCCCCCTGCTGTGCTGAATACACGTTCAGACAAAACGCTGGCTGCCGAGCAGGCCAGCACCTCCAAGGCATAAAAGGCTAGCTCTGGCCACGTGGACAATTTAGAGACCCAGAAGTTGAATGGGGCCGAACCATCAGTCAGTACGTGGAGGGGTGTGCACACGTACTGTTCCACCATGTTAGTGAAATGTTGCCTCCTGCTAACACGTTGCGTATCAGGTGGTGGTGCAGTTAGCTGTGGCGTGTTGACAAAAGTTTTCCACATCTCTGCCATGCTAACCCTGCCCTCAGAGGAGCTGGCCGTGACACAGCTGCCTTGGCGACCTCTTGCTCCTCCTCTGCCTTGGCCTTGGGCTTCCACTTGTTCCCCTGTGACATTTGGGAATGCTCTCAGTAGCGCGTCTACCAACGTGCGCTTGTACTCGCGCATCTTCCTATCACGCTCCAGTGCAGGAAGTAAGGTGGGCACATTGTCTTTGTAGCGTGGATCCAGCAGGGTGGCAACCCAGTAGTCCGCACAGGTTAAAATGTGTGCAACTCTGCTGTCGTTGCGCAGGCACTGCAGCATGTAGTCGCTCATGTGTGCCAGGCTGCCCAGGGGTAAGGACAAGCTGTCCTCTGTGGGAGGCGTATCATCATCGTCCTGCCTTTCCCCCCAGCCACGCACCAGTGATGGACCCGAGCTGCGTTGGGTGCCACCCCGCTGTGACCATGCTTCATCCTCATCCTCCTCCACCTCCTCCTCATCCTCGTCCTCCTCGTCCTCAAGTAGTGGGCCCTGGCTGGCCACATTTGTACCTGGCCTCTGCTGTTGCCAAAAACCTCCCTCTGAGTCACTTCGAAGAGACTGGCCTGAAAGTGCTAAAAATGACCCCTCTTCCTCCTCCTCCTCCTCCTCCTCCTCCTCCTGGGCCACCTCCTCTTCCATCAACGCCCTAAGTGTTTTCTCAAGGAGACATAGAAGTGGTATTGTAACGCTGATATCGGCGTCATCGCCACTGGCCATGTTGGTGGAGTACTCGAAACAGCGCAACAGGGCACACAGGTCTCGCATGGAGGCCCAGTCATTGGTGGTGAAGTGGTGCTGTTCTGTAGTGCGACTGACCCGTGCGTGCTGCAGCTGAAACTCCACTATGGCCTGCTGCTGCTCGCACAGTCTGTCCAGCATGTGCAAGGTGGAGTTCCACCTGGTGGGCACGTCGCATATGAGGCGGTGAGCGGGAAGGCCGAAGTTACGCTGTAGCGCAGACAGGCGAGCAGCAGCAGGATGTGAACGCCGGAAGCGCGAACAGACGGCCCGCACTTTATGCAGCAGCTCTGACATGTCGGGGTAGTTGTGAATGAACTTCTGCACCACCAAATTCAGCACATGCGCCAAGCAAGGGATGTGCGTCAAATTGGCTAGTCCCAGAGCTGCAACGAGATTTCGCCCATTATCACACACCACCAGGCCGGGCTTGAGGCTCACCGGCAGCAACCACTCGTCGGTCTGTTGTTCTATACCCCGCCACAACTCCTGTGCGGTGTGGGGCCTGTCCCCCAAACATATGAGTTTCAGAATGGCCTGCTGACGTTTACCCCGGGCTGTGCTGAAGTTGGTGGTGAAGGTGTGTGGCTGACTGGATGAGCAGGTGGAAGAAGAGGAGTAGGAAGCCGAGAAGGAGGAGGTGGCAACAGGAGGCAAAGAATGTTGCCCTGCGATCCTTGGCGGCGGAAGGACGTGCGCCAAACAGCTCTCCGCCTGGGGCCCAGCTGCCACTACATTTACCCAGTGTGCAGTTAGGGAGATATAGCGTCCCTGGCCGTGCTTACTGGTCCACGTATCTGTGGTTAGGTGGACCTTGCTACAGATGGCGTTGCGCAGTGCACACTTGATTTTATCGGATACTTGGTTGTGCAGGGAAGGCACGGCTCTCTTGGAGAAGTAGTGACGGCTGGGAACAACATACTGTGGGACAGCAAGCGACATGAGCTGTTTGAAGCTGTCTGTGTCCACCAGCCTAAATGACAGCATTTCATAGGCCAGTAGTTTAGAAATGCTGGCATTCAGGGCCAGGGATCGAGGGTGGCTAGGTGGGAATTTACGCTTTCTCTCAAATGTTTGTGAGATGGAGAGCTGAACGCTGGCGTGTGACATGGTTGAGACGCTTGGTGACGGAGGTGGTGGTGGTGGTGTTGGTGGTACATCCCCTGTTTGCTGGGCGGCAGGTGCCAACGTTCCTCCAGAGGCGGAGGAAGAGGCCGAGGCGGCAGCAGCAGAAGAGGCCGAGGCGGCAGCAGCAGAAGAGGTAGCAGGGGGAGCCTGAGTGACTTCCTTGGTTTTAAGGTGTTTACTCCACTGCAGTTCATGCTTTGCATGCAGGTGCCTGGTCATGCAGGTTGTGCTCAGGTTCAGAACGTTAATGCCTCACTTCAGGCTCTGATGGCACAGCGTGCAAACCACTCGGGTCTTGTCGTCAGCACATTGTTTGAAGAAGTGCCATGCCAGGGAACTCCTTGAAGCTGCCTTTGGGGTGCTCGGTCCCAGATGGCGGCGGTCAGTAGCAGGCGGAGTCTCTTGGCGGCGGGTGTTCTGCTTTTGCCCACTGCTCCCTCTTTTGCTACGCTGTTGGCTCGGTCTCACCACTGCCTCTTCCTCCGAACTGTGAAAGTCAGTGGCACGACCTTCATTCCATGTGGGGTCTAGGACCTTATCGTCCCCTGCATCGTCTTCCACCCAGTCTTGATCCCTGACCTCCTGTTCAGTCTGCACACTGCAGAAAGACGCAGCAGTTGGCACCTGTGTTTCGTCATCATCAGAGACGTGCTGAGGTGGTATTCCCATGTCCTCATCATCAGGAAACATAAGTGGTTGTGCGTCAGTGCATTCTATGTCTTTCACCGCTGGGGAAGGGCTAGGTGGATGCCCTTGGGAAACCCTGCCAGCGGAGTCTTGCAAACAGCATAAGAGACTGCTGCATAACTTGAGGCTGAGACAGTTTCCCTGGTATGCATGGGGGTAATGTGACAGACTGATGGGGTTGGTTTTCAGGCGCCATCTGTGCGCTTTCTGCAGAAGACTGGGTGGGAGATAATGTGAACGTGCTGGATCCACTGTCGGCCACCCAATTGACTAAAGCCTGTACCTGCTCAGGCCTTACCATCCTTAGAACGGCATTGGGCCCCACCATATATCGCTGTAAATTCTGGCGGCTACTGGGACCTGAGGTAGTTGGTACACTAGGACGTGTGGATGTGGCAGAACGGCCACGTCCTCTCCCAGCACCAGAAGGTCCACTAACACCACCACGACCATGTCCACGTCCGCGTCCCTTACTAGATGTTTTCCTCATTGTTATGGTTCACCACAACAACAAAAATATTATTTGGCCCAATGTATTGTATTCAAATTCAGCGGGATATAAATTTGAGGCCTAGTATTTAGGCGCTGGGTGACCGGTATGGATTTAGTGACAGAATTAGACTTGGAAATGCACAGTAGCGTGTGTGTGAAGTCATTCTGAATGACCCTATGTGCACCTTGAATATTATATACCCTTTTAGGGATAGATTTCAAATAGCTCTGATATAGCAGAAACCACTAAATTATGAAATTGCTAAATTGGGAATTGTATTTCAACCCAGAACAAAAAATGTGCTTTGACGGACACTAAATAACTTTCCCATCCGCAACAGGACAGCGGTAACGAGAGATTTAGCGGGATATACATCTGAGGCCTAGTATTTAGGCGCTGGGTGACCGGTATGGATTTAGTGACAGAATTAGACTTGGAAATGCAAAGTAGCGTGTGTGTGAAGTTATTCTGAATGACCCTATGTGCACCTTGAATATTATATACCCTTTTAGGGATAGATTTCAAATAGCTCTGATATAGCAGAAACCACTAAATTATGAAATTGCTAAATTGGGAATTGTATTTCAACCCAGAACAAAAAATGTGCTTTGACGGACACTAAATAACTTTCCCATCCACAACAGGACAGCGGTAACAACAGATTTAGCGGGATATAAATTTGAGGCCTAGTATTTAGGCGCTGGGTGACCGGTATGGATTTACTCACAGAATTAGACTTGGAAATGCACAGTAGCGTGTGTGTGAAGTTATTCTGAATGACCCTATGTGCACCTTGAATATTATATACCCTTTTAGGGATAGATTTCAAATAGCTCTGATATAGCAGAAACCACTAAATTATGAAATTGCTAAATTGGGAATTGTATTTCAACCCAGAACAAAAAATGTGCTTTGACGGACACTAAATAACTTTCCCATCCACAACAGGACAGCGGTAACGAGAGATTTAGCGGGATATAAATTTGAGGCCTAGTATTTAGGCGCTGGGTGACCGGTATGGATTTACTAACAGAATTAGACTTGGAAATGCACAGTAGCGTGTGTGTGAAGTTATTCTGAATGACCCTATGTGCACCTTGAATATTATATACCCTTTTAGGGATAGATTTCAAATAGCTCTGATATAGCAGAAACCACTAAATTATAAAACTGCTAAATTGGGAATTGTATTTCAACCCTGAACAAAAAATGTGCTTTGATGGACACTAAATAACTTGCCCAGCCACAACAGTACAGCGGTAACGACAGATTTAGCGGGATATAGATTTGAGGCCTAGTATTTAGGCGCTGGGTGACCGGTATGGATTTAGTGACAGAATTAGACTGGGATATGGCCAAAAAATAACCACACTATTGCTGGTTAAATGCACTTGGTGTGACAGCTTGACCAACCACACTACTGAGGGTTAAATGCTCTTGGTGACGGGCGCAGCTTGCCCCTGATGTAGTATATGGCCAAAAAATGAACAGACTATTGCTGGTTAAATACACTTGGTGACGGGCGCAGCTTGCCCCTGATTTAGTATATGGCCAAAAAATGAACAGACTATTGCTGGTTAAATGCACTTGGTGTGACAGCTTCACCCTGATGTAGGCTTTAGCCAAAAAACAACCACACCATTGAGGGTTAAATGCACTTGGTGACAGGCGCAGCTTGCCCCTGATGTAGTATATGGCCAAAAAATGAACAGACTATTGCTGGTTAAATGCACTTGGTGTGACAGCTTGACCAACCACACTACTGAGGGTTAAATGCACTTGGTGACGGGCGCAGCTTGCCCCTGATGTAGTATATGGCCAAAAAATGAACAGACTATTGCTGGTTAAATGCACTTGGTGTGACAGCTTGACCAACCACACTACTGAGGGTTAAATGCACTTGGTGACAGGCGCAGCTTGCCCCTGATGTAGTATATGGCCAAAAAATGAACAGACTATTGCTGGTTAAATGCACTTGGTGACGGGCGCAGCTTGCCCCTGATTTAGTATATGGCCAAAAAATGAACAGACTATTGCTGGTTAAATGCACTTGGTGTGATAGCTTGACCAACCACACTACTGAGGGTTAAATGCACTTGGTGACGGGCGCAGCTTGCCCCTGATGTAGTATATTGCCAAAAAATAAACAGACTATTGCTGGTTAAATGCACTTGGTGTGACAGCTTCACCCTGATGTAGGCTTTAGCCAAAAAACAACCACACCATTGAGGGTTAAATGCACTTGGTGACAGGCGCAGCTTGCCCCTGATGTAGTCTATGGCCAAAAAATAAACAGACTATTGCTGGTTAAATGCACTTGGTGTGACAGCTTCACCCTGATGTAGGCTTTAGCCAAAAAACAACCACACCATTGAGGGTTAAATGAACTTGGTCGCAGCTTGAATGCACTTGGTCGCAGCACCACACAAGACACAAAATGGCCGCCGATCACCCCAGAAAAAAGTGACTGACAAACGGTATGGGCAGCCTAAAAACAGTGAGCAATTGAGTATCAGCAGCTCAATGATCCACAGCTGCAGATCAATCAATTAATCAAGTGCTTTGGAGGAGTTAATCTGCCTAATCTCGCCCTACTGTCGCAGCCGCAACCTCTCCCTACGCTAATCAGAGCAGAGTGACGGGCGGCGCTATGTGACTCCAGCTTAAATAGAGGCTGGGTCACATGGTGCTCTGGCCAATCACAGCCATGCCAATAGTAGGCATGGCTGTGACGTCCTCTTGGGGCAAGTAGTATGACGCTTGTTGATTGGCTGCTTTGCAGCCTTTCAAAAAGCGCCAAGAAAGCGTCACAAAAGCGCCAAGAAAGCGACGAACACCGAACCCGAACCCGGACTTTTACGAAAATGTCCGGGTTCGGGTCCGTGTCACGGACACCCCAAAATTCGGTACGAACCCGAACTATACAGTTCGAGTTCGCTCATCCCTAGCGACAACATACACTCTAGTAATCCCCCCCAAAAAACACTGGTCAATAACTCAAATCTACATAAAAACAATTGATTTACAAATAAATAATATTAAACTCAATTGAACTATCATTAACTAACAAACAAAATAAAATTATAATGTACTGAAATATCACTAACTAATAAACCATATACGGTAATGATCATAAAGATCACTAACTAACGTATTGAGATTTAAATCGTCAATGTATATAAAGACTTTAAAGGGAAAAAAAAAAGTAAACAATAGACAAACAGACATATTTTGTACCGCCGTCTTACATATCGACCGTCTCTATAAAAATATCGTATAATACAACCTCTCCGGTGAACAATTTACATGAAAAAAAAAAGAAAAAATTAAACGAAAATATAAATTTATTCAACCTAATATCACTAAAAGTGCAACACCCAGCTATCAAAATAGGCATATGCCCCCAAAATAGTAACAGTCAATGCATTCTGCTAAAAATGAGACCCAACCGTTATACAATTGCCACATAAAATCAATAATTTTGCTCTCAAAATATGGAGACAGTAAAACATGATTATTATTATTTTTTTTTGTTCAACAATGCTTTTATTGTGTAGAAGACAATAAGAATTTTAAATAAGCATGGTCTACTGTTCACATGTGTTGAATTCCTCCGAGATTCATTTTTAGAAATGTGAGGTAGTCAACACTGTTGTGAGCTAGGCGAGTCCGCTTATTGGTCACGATCCCCCCAGCTGTGCTGAACATCCTTTTAGACAGGACACTTGATGAGGGGCAAGCCAACAGTTCCATTGCAAATTGTGCAAGTTCTAGCCAGAGGTCAAGCCTGCCCACCTAGTAGTCCAGGGGTTCATCACTCAGAGCATCCAAATTGTCCGTTAACCCGATGTAGTCGGACACCTGCCGGTCTAGGCGTTCCCTGAGGCTGGATCCGGAGGACACCTGTCGATGGGTCAGCTGAAAGAATGTTCTCATATCAGAAGTGACCAACACATCTTCAAACCGCCCGCTTTTTGCAGGCACAGTTGATTGGTACCCACAACTGTTTCTCTGTGAGTGTAAACTCCTCTGCCAGCACCTAAAAAAGCAGAATGCAGCATTTCTCGAAGCCTGGAAGTGCTGCATTCTGACAGCCCTCTGTGATGGTGGTAACATTTCCGCCATTTTTTGTTTGTACCGGGGGTCTAAATACATTGCCACCCAGTACTGGTCCTTGTCCTTGATGCTTTTTATACGGGGGCCCCTCTTAAAAGACTGGAGCATGAAGGCCCCCATTTGCACTAAACTGGAAGCAGTGTAGTGGCCTGGCTCCTGCTCATCATCCAAGATAATGTCGTTCTCGTTCTCCTCCCCCCATCCACGGACAACACCAGGGATCCCAGAAAGGTTTAAAGCATGCTTTTCTTGATCCTCCTCCTCCCCAGAACCATCCTTCTCTGACTCCTCTTCAGACTCCTGTTGTTGACTTGTCTCCGAGGGAGTAGTTCCCCCTGGGAATTCATCCAGCATTGCTACATCCTCATCTTCCTGCTCCTCGACGGCTTGATCAATGACACGACGCAATGCACGCTCCAGAAAGAAGGCATAAGGTACGATGTCACTGATGGCGCCCTGGCTGCTAATGATCAAATGGCCGCAGAAGTCTGCATGTGTTGTGCATGAGCAGCCACTGGCGCGTTGAAAAAAACCAAGCTCCCCAGAACCTGTCCTGCTGCAGAGTTAGTACAGGTAGACGTTTCTGCTGGAGCAGCCTATCGAGCATATACAAGGTTGAGTTCCATCGCATCGGGCAGTCACAAATAAGACGTCTGACGGGCAGGATGTGTCACCGCTGGATTTCAGCTAGTCGAGCCATGGCCGTGCCGCAAGACATCCTGAACCCCGGGGTATTTGACATGAATCACTGCACGACCAAGTTCAGGACGTGTGCCATGCACGAAACGTGTGTCATTTTGCCCTGTTTCAGCACACTCAGCAGATTAGCACTGTTGTCACACACCACATTACCAACTGTCAAATTGAGCTGTGCTAGCCACTGATCTGCCTGTGAACGCAAAGCTGAAAGTGGTGCAGGACCGGTGTGGCTCTTGGCTTTCAGGCACAACAGACGCAGCATAGCATGGCAATGTCTAACCTGGCATGTCGAATAGGTTCTGGGGATCTTGGTTGGCGCAGCGGAAGAGACGATAGCAGCGGAAAAGGAGGAGTCAGCCGAGGAGGAGAAGGAGGATGGAGTAGGAGGAGGAGAAGAAGAGGCAGGCCTGCATGCAATCCATGGCAGTAAAACCAAATCTACACGTGTGCCACGGGTTCCATACTTGACGACCGTCAGAAGGTTCACCCAGTTGGCAGTAAAAGTTATATACCTTCCCTGCCCATGTTTGCTAGACCACGTGTCTGTTGTAAGATGTATCTTGGCACTGACACTGTGTGCCAGAGATGCATTCACTTGCCGCTGAACGTGGCCATATACCTCTGGGATGCCCTTCTGCGAGAAATATTTCCTTCCTGGGACCTTCCATTGTAGTGTTTCAATGGCCACAAATTTTCAAAAGGCCTCCGAGTCCACAAGTTTATATGGCAGTAGTTGGTGGGCTATCAGTTCCAACAAGCCAGCGATCAACCATTGGGCAAGAGGGTTATCCGGCGTCATCATTTTTTTACGCTCGAACATTTGGGCCACAGAAGCCTGCCTTTTTCCTGACAAACGTGAGGGCGGCATGATGGAAGGTGGAGTGGAGGACAATTGGGAGGAGAAGGAGAAGAGGCTGGACTATGAGAGCCTGGAGTGTGGCTTTGTGGGTTCTGACGGCCTTGCTCCCACTGGGCTCGGTGGTGTGAGGCCAGGTGCCTTCTTAAGGCGGTCGTCCCTAGGTGAGTGTTGGGCTTACCGCGATGTATGCGCTGACTGCAAATTCTGTAGATGACAACACTATTGTCAGCAGCTGACACATTAAAAAAAGCCCACACTGCGGAGCCATGTGCCGGCGTCCTGGGAGCGCCAGATGTGACCGTACATGGTTGATGGCTCGCTCCTGATACATTAGCAGTCTGGTTTGTCCCTCCTGTGCAATGTAAGTTCGGCCTGCTTCTCCTCCCTATCTGCTGGTCCATCTCTCCCTCTGAACTCCCCTCCTCTCCCTCTCTTGTGGGCACCCACGTTATGTCCATAGACAAGTCATCATCAACGTCACCTTCCCCACCACTAACATTCTAGATCTCGGAGTAGGCAGCAACAGCGGGGACCAACCTCCTTGGGCTGATCTGTGTACTGTTGTCAGACTGCTGAGTGGCGGCTGTTGCTACCTCCTCTTCCGGATCCGATGCCAAGAATGGCTGCGCATTGGAAATGTCTTGTGACGGATCGGAAAATAATTCCTGTGACTCAAGTGGAGGGTATATGGTGGTGGTGGTGTTGCTGTCTTTGGTGGTGCACACAGCAGAGAGTGAAGAGGGTGCAGATTGAGAGGATGAGGAGGGTACAGAAGCAGAAGGCTGAGTGAGCCATTCAACCAAGTCTGGTGCGTCCTTTGACGTAATTGAACACACCTTCTGCAACTTCCCACTTTGGCTCCGGCCTGATGCTCCTGCCCTACCCCTACCACCCCTCCGGAAGGACCTGCCTCTTCCTCTGCCTGTCATTTTTTTAATGACCTGTTTACAAAATTCTATAGAGAAGGGCAGTGTATGTGGAAGAAGGTATATAACACCCTGCTTCAATATGTCGTTTTGGTGTCAACTGGTCTATAATCACACCAATTTTAAACAAAAAATGTATTTTAATTTTTAGCACTGTGTGTAGCAGAGGTAACGCAGTGAAAGCGGACTAATTTTCTCCAGTAGTGCATTATTTGATAACACACTGCTTCTATATGTCGTTTTGGTGTCAGCTGGTCTATAATCACACCAGTTTCCAAAAAAATAAATATTTTAAATTTTATCACTGTGTGTAGCAGAGGTAACTCATTGAAAGCAGCCTAATTTTCTCCAGTAGTGTAGTATTTGATAACACACTGCTTTTATATGTTGTTTTGGTGTCAACTGGTCTATAATCACGGCAGTTTCCCAAAAAAAAATATATATATATCACTGTGTGCAGCAGCGGTAAAGCAGTAAAAGCGGATAAATTTCTGCAGCACACAAATACACTATTTGAGTAGCATATTGTTAGATAACACCCCGCTTCTATATGTTGTTTTGGGGCCCACTGGTCTTTCACACCAGTTTAGGTTTTCCTTTAAATTTTCTCACTGTGTGTAGCAGAGGTAAAAGAGTGAAAGCGGATACATTTCTGCAGCACACAAATACACTATTTGAGTAGTATATTCTTAGATAACACCCCGCTTCAATGTGTTGTTTTGGGGCCACTTGTCTATCACACCAGTTATAATACTTTTTCTAATAGCAGTTGTCACTCTTTGTTGTTGTAGTATCGCTGCAGAACCGATCACCAGTCACAATGCTGCACTATAAAAATCCACTATAATATGCTTTCTATATTAGAAAGTATATTATAAGTGTATTACACCCCTATATACTGCACACCAATCAATAGCACACCTTTACCAGTCCTATTAGCTAGTGATTTGTGTTACTATTAACACTCTAACCTCCTGTCCCTGCTCCACACGGCAACCTCTCCCTACACTGACAAAATACAGAATGTAAAATGGCAGCCAGATCAGGTCTATTTATAAGGTAGGGGGTATGTCCATTTGCTGAAAGGTATTAATTGGCTGTCCCCTACCACCTGGTGGATGTGTCGTGGGTCAAAGTTCTTCACAATGTAAAAGAGTATGCTGCCGGCGAATATCGCCATATGTTTGCATGTTTGGCGAACGAGTAGAGTTCGCCGTGAAACAACCGCCGGGCGAACCACAAGGCCATCACTAATCAGGAGCTCAGAGAGTGGCAAGGTAGAATAGTGTAGAGATGGCAGCAGCAGGAGGATACCACAGAGTAGCAAGGTCACATAATGTGGAGATGGCAGTAGAAGCAGCAGCAGCATCAGGATACCACAGAGTTGCAAGGAGACATAGTGTGGAAACGACAGTAGCAGCAGCAGCAGCAGCATTAGGATACCACAGAGTGGCAAGGTGACATAGTGTGGAGATGGCAGCATCAGGAGACCACAGACTGGCAAGATGACATAATGTGAAGATGGCAGCAGCAGCAGGAGGATGCCACAGAATGGCAAGATGACATAATGTTTATATGGCAGCAGTAGGAGACCACAGAGTGGCAAGGTAACATAGTATGGATATGGCAGCAGCAGCAGCAGCAGGAGTTTACCACAGAGTGGCAAGGTGCCATAGTGTGGAGATGACAGTAGCAGCATCAGGATACCACCGAGTGGCAAGATGACATAGTGTGGAGATGGCAGCAGCATCAGGAGACGACAGAGTGGCAATGTGGCATAGTGTGGAGATGGCAGTAGCAGCAGCAGTATCAGGATACCACAGAATGGCAAGGTGACATAGTGTGGAAATGGCAGCAGCAGCTGCATCAGGAGACCACAAAGTGACCCAGTGACAGAGTGGGGCGGTGGGTGGTAATACCAGTTATATAGTTACATAGTTAATACAGTTAAAAAAAGAAATACGGTCATCAAGTTCAACCAAGGGATAGGTGGTGATGCGAATCCCAAAAGGAAATGAGACTCATAAGCATTAATGTTTTTTTACTTTTAAGAATTCATCTAAACCCTTTTTGAAACTGTCTACTGTTCCTGCTATGACCACTTCCTGAGGAAGTCTATTCCACAGCTTCACAGTTCTCACAGTAAAGAAGCTTTCACGCTTCCGGAGACTTAACTTGTGAATGTAGTTTACGACCACTGAATATGTGGTTGTAAACTACTGTACGGGCACACGGCAGGGCGCAGAAGGAAAGGAACATTAGTTCCCGAGGTACTCCGGCCTGCTCTCTCCCGGCAACTTTTTTGTACCATGCCCGGGTTTTGCGCATGGCGTTATATGGCTTGAGGACTTGATCAGAGAGATCAACTCCTCCCATATACCAATTGTAGTCGATGATACAATCGGGCTTGAGGACTGTTGCCGCGTTACCTCGCACAGTGACAGGGGTGATGACGTTACCGTGAATTCTGGACAGTACAAGGACATCCCTCTTGTCCTTATATCTGACCATGAACAGGTTTCCACTGGTAAGGGCACGGGTCTCACCCCTGGGGATAGGTACCTGAAGGGGGTGGGTAGTGAGGCTATGTTGATTTTTCTGCACAGTCCCACAAGCGGATGTGGATCTGGCGACGAGGGACTGGAACAAGGGGATACTAGTATAAAAGTTATCCACGTACAGGTGGTAACCCTTATCTAGCAGTGGGTGCATAAAGTCCCAAACAAGTTTCCAGCTAACTCCCAGAATAGGGGGACATTCTGGGGGTTCAATACGGGAATCTCGCCCCTCGTACACACAAAAAATGTAAGTGTACCCTGAGGTACTCTCACAAAGTTTGCACAGCTTCACGCCACACCTCACCCAATTAGAGGGAACATACTGGCAGAAAATGAGTCTCCCCTTGAAAACAATGAGAGACTCATCAACAGCGACCTCCCTTCCAGGTATATAGGCCTCCAAAAATTTGGCTCTGAAGTGATCGATGACCGGCCTGATTTTTTACAGCTGGTCATAGGCAGGATCACCTCAGGGGGAGCATGCTGCATTATCTGCATAATGCAGGCATTTCCAGATGGCCTTAAAACAGGAGCCTGTCATGGCCATACAGTAGAGTGGGGTCTGGTAGAGGACGTCCCCACTCCAGTACTGCCTGACACTGGGTTTTTTACAGGGTGGATTTGATTTAAATTATGCTGATTTAAATCACAATTTAAATCACTAGTCAGTTAGGCTTTATTTTAATCATAGTTTTCTACATAAAGACTAATTATTTCTGGTATAACTTATAATATGCAAGTAATGAAGATTTTTAGAATAACTTTTCATATTAGTTTGATTAGGTTGATTCTGTATTCATAGGTTTGTAGAAGTTAGGATTAAGGTCTTTTTTTCAACTCTGTTCACGTTATAACATTTTTGCTGTGAAGAAGAGGCATGTGATCTCTGCTGAGTCAAATTCAGTTTTGAGAACTGCAAAAGTAAACCAAGCATCTGTGATAATATCTTGTAGGCAGATAAACTGCCAAATAATCTTACAAAAACCTCTGGAAGAGCATGACATTGTGAAGGGATTAATGGAGTTTATTTACCAAACAAATTAAACATATACAGCCTTATTCTACATAATTAAAAAAATGAATCTTTAATTCATGATGGAATAACCTTTGGATGGTAATACATTTTCCTCAAAAAGCATTTTATATAAAAAAAATTGTTGTTAGGCATACAAGTTTGTTTGCTCCACCATCAGATTCACAAAGTGGTCACTGAAAAAATAAAAAAATAAAAAAATTGTCATATTCAGTGAAGCCCACTGTGTGAATCTGGATTCCTGATTGGCCAACAAAATCCTCTGGGGTACACCATGCAAGTTCAATGGTAGGGGTCTCAGGTGGACTTATCTGGTGGGCTGGTAAACTAGTACGTGCCCCAGAGCTAGGGTGCCGGCTATGTGATTCTGCTGTCGGCACCTGCCTCCTGTATTAAAAGTTAAAGACGACCTTTCATGGGTTCGGACTTTGTTAAGTTAGCAGGCTACATAGAGCAGCGCCCAGGGATCTCCCTGCACTTACTATTCTCCCGCTGTGGCACATTTACCGTCCCTGCTCCGTATGCTAATTACTACTATTGGAGCAATGGGGAGGAGACATCAGCTTCTCTCCTGGGCGTTCCTTCTGCCTGAGTGTGACGTTCTGCACTGCGATTGGGCAGGGCTACAGCCAGGGAGAAGGAACGCCCAGGAGAGAAACTGATGTCTCCTCCCCATTGCTCCGATATTAGTAATTAGCATACGGAGCAGGAGATGGTAATGGGGGCATAGCGGGCGAATGGAGCGGCGCCAAGATATAATAGTAAGTGCAGGGAAATCCCTGGGCGTCGCTCTATGTAGCCTGCTACTTAACAAAGTCAGGACCCATGAAAGGTCCTCCTATCATTGGTGGCGCAGTGCACCAGCCCCTCCTCCCCTCCTCTCTCTTTATTTTCAGGGCAGCACAGGGGGAAGCGAGAGACTGCTTCCTTCTCCCCTGTGCTGCTGAGGGAACATGAGCGCGCTGACAGCAGCACACTCATGTTCTGTAATACTGGACTGTGCAGCAGTGCAGCCCAGAATCTAAAAAATGGAAATCCTGGTATCGTATTGATACCGGGACAAAAGTATCGATTGGTTTTCAAAATTCCGATACCCACAACAACCCTACTCACAGTATTATTTCACTACCAAAGCAGACTCCCTATGCGTGTTACTGCAAGGCATAGTGTTCTACACCACTATAAAGGCTCTCAGCAGCCAGGAAATAGACGTTTTTTTAATGTAATTTGCAGCGAATAAATTCAGATCAAACCGAATTTTATCAAAAAAATTCGCCGAAACGGCGAATCTAATTTTGAAGGGTTTGCTCATTTCTAATTATTTCATATACATCACATAAATATTGGCTTCTCAGCTGGTCCATGGCCAGGTGTGTGCTATTCCCTCATTATCCCAATTATAATGAGAAGATAAAAGGTCCAGAGTTCATTTCAAGTGTGCTATTTGCATTTGGATTCTGTTGCTGTCAACTCTTAGGATGAAATCCAAAGAGCTGTCACTATCAGTGAAGCAAGCCATCATAAGGCTGAAAAAAAAAAAAAAAAAACCATCAGAGAGATACGGTAGCAAAAACATTAGGTGTGGCCAAAACAACTGTTTGGAACATTCTTAAAAAGAAGGAACGCACCGATGAGCTCAGCAACACCAAAAGACCACGGAAAACAACTGTGGTGGGTGACCAAAGAATTATTTCCTTGGTGAAGAAAACACCCTTCACAACAGTTGGCCAGATCAAGAACACTCTCCAGGAGGTAGGTGTATGTGTGTCAAAGTCAACAGTTAAGAGAAGACTTCACCAGAGTGAATACAGAGGGTTCACCACTAGATGTAAACCATTGGTGAGACTCAAAAATAGGAAGGCCAGATTAGAGTTTGCCAAACAACATCTAAAAAAGCCTTCACAGTTCTGGAACAACATCCTCTGGACAGATGAGACCAAGATCAACTTGTACCAGAGTGATGGGAAGAGAAGAGTATGGAGATGGAAAGGAACTGATCATGATTCTAAGCATACCACCTCAACAGTGAAGCATGGTGGTAGTAGTGTCATGGCGTGGGCATGTATGGCTGCCAATGAAACTGGTTATCTTGTATTTATTGATGATGGGACTGCTGACAAAAGCAGCAAGATTAATTCTGAAGTGTTTCGGGCAATATTATCTGCTCATATCCAGCCAAATGCTTCAAAACTCATTGGAAGATGCTTCACAGTGCAGATGGACAATGACCCAAAGCATACTGCAAAAGCAACCCAATAGTTTTTTTAAGGGAAAGAACTGGAATGTTATGCAATGGCCAAGTCAATCACCTGACCTGAATCCGATTGGACATACATTTCACTTGCTGAAGACAAAACTGAAGGGAAAATGCCCCAAGAACAAGCAGAAACTGAAGACAGATGCAGTAGAGGCCTGGCAGAGCATTACCAGGGAAACCCAGTGTTGATGTCTATGCGTTCCAGACTTTGTGCTATAATTGACTGCAAAGGATTTGAAACCAAATATTAAAAGGTGAAACTTTGATTTAGGATTATTATTCTGTCCCATTACTTTGGGTCCATTAACAATTGGGAGGCACATATGCAGATTGTTGTAATTCCTACACCGTTCACGTGATTTAGATGTAAATACTTGTAAATATTTGTTTCATTTCAAATCCATTGTGGTGGTGTATAGAGCCAAACGATTTTGAATTGTGTTGATGTCCCAATATTTATGGACCTAACTATAGATGAGGTGGCAGATCAAAATTAGATTGTTATTATATTAGACTTCAAATACCCATATATAGACTAAGAAACTAAAAGCTGTAGATATCTTAAAGGAAACAGGTTCTTGGCAATAACCAAAGACATTTACCTTTCCCAAGTGGTTCAGGACCCGACTTAGAGGGACGGCCATACTGGACTTAGTATTAACCAATAGACCTGACAGAACAACAGATGTGCAGGTTGGAGGACAGCTGGGAAATAGTGACCATGAAATAATAACCTTAGAATTTTCATTCAAAAGTTCAGGAATGCGCAGAAATGCCAAAACTTAAAAAAAAATTGACTAGCAAAGAGATTTGTCCTCACTAACTGGGACCATGTCCTCAAAAAATAAAATAAAAAATGCAGCCAAACAATGGGATATTTTTAAAAGCATTCTGAACTCTAATTGTGAGAGGTACATACCTTATGGGAATAAAAGGGTGAGGAACAAAACAAAAACAATGTGGATAAATAGAAATGTAAAGAAAGCAATAAATGACAAAAATAAAGCATTTTCGTCACTAAAACAGCAGGCAGCAAGGAAGCATTAAAAAACTGTAAAAGACAAATAAAAGCAGACAAACTGGAGACAGAGAGATTAACCCTAAATGTTCTTCAATTATATAAATGGTAAAAAGTATTTCTGAAGGTGTCGGCGATAAGGAGAAAACAAAGCTATTATATATGGTTTTTTTCCACTGTATTAACTGAGGAAAATAAACTATCAGATGAAATGCAGAATATAAAAGTAATTTTCCCATTAAAAGCGGCCTATCTGATGCAGGAAGACGTGCAGCAGCGTCTTACAAGGATTAAAATGGAATTAAGTAATGTAATAGTTACAGCCAAGTGTTCTTTGCTTGAGTCACAGTGCTCAGTAGACCCAATAAATTCCTTGAGGTGTGTAGGTTCCAAACTGGGGTCACCATTTGGGGATTTTAACTATAGGGGTACCTTTGGGTATCTTCAGTTGCGACATGGTGCCTAAAAACCACTATAGCAAAATCTGCTCTCCGAAAGCCATATGGCGTTCCTTCCCTTCTGAGCCCTGGTTTGCCCAAATAGCAGTTTATGACTACCTATGTAGTGTTTCTGTAAACTTCAGAAATAGGGGACTCAATATTGAAGTTTGTTTTGCTGTTAACCCTTGCTGTGTTAAAATTGAACAGAAAATCAGCCAAAAAAAATGAAACTTTCCCCTCCATTTTCCTTTGATTCTTGTGGAACACCTATAAGGTTAATAACATTTGTAAGATCTAAATTTGAATAATGTGAGCGGAGTATAAAAATTGCTTCCAAAATTCTAAGCCTTCTAACATCCTAAAAATATAAAACTTTGACATTTACAATACAGTAATGTTTCAAACATAAAGTACCGTATTTTTCGCTTTATAAGACCCACTTTTTTTCCGTGCATCTTATAAAATGAATACTATTGAGCGCTTCCATTATGGAAGAGCTCACTAGTATGTACTAGGAGCGGGGAGCAAAGTGCCGCAAGCCCAGGTAATACTTACCCTCCCTGGTCTGCACCGCGGCTCCTCTTCAGTTGTCGTGCTCCCGCACTATGACCTGACGCTGCACGCAGTCATTTGACAGTGCAGGGCAGGTTGGGAAAATGGGAGCGCAACAGCTGAAGAGGACCCACGGCGCAGGACAGGTAAGATGATTTTTTTTATTTCAGTCTGATAGGCTATTCTGAGGTTTGGGGATACTGATGGGCTATTCTGGGGTCTGGGGGTACTGATTGGATGATCTGAGGTCTGGGGTTACTGATGGGCTAATTTGAGGTATGGGGGTACTGATGGGCCAATCTGAGGTCTGGGGGTGCTGATGGGCCAATCCGAAGCCTGATGGGGGTTGGATGGGCTAATCTGAGGTCTGATAGGGTCTGATGGGCTAATCTGAGGTCTGATAAGGCTCTGAGTGGGCTGATATTAGGTCTGATGGGGGTCTGAGTGGGCTGATATGAGGTCTGATGAAAAATATTTTTTTTCTTATTTTCCTACTCTAAAATCTGGGGTGTGTCTTATCATCGGGTGCATCTTATAAAGAGAAAAATACAGTAGTCGTATGGTGAATATTGATTAAAACTATTTGATGAAGTATCACTATCTGTCTTATGCAGAGAGATACATTTTTTTTTGCAAATAAAGGAAAGCTATTTTGACCCAATTTTACAGCTAACATGAATACAATGTACCATGAGAAAACTACATAAATTGTCAGATTTCCAAAAATAAGTCTGGTCAGGAAGGTGAAAACTGGTTCGGTCTTGAATGGGTTAAATGGCACATTTGATGCATTTTATTTATTGAGTAAAAAGCATAAAAAATATGGTTTATATTTTTATGGTGTTTACCGTGCAGTATAAACAAATAAAAATTGATGGTCAGTACGATAATAGTGATATATAGTTTTTCCTGTATTTTTCAGTTTTTTTTTTCAAAATAAAAACACTTTACTATTGAAAAACATCTAGTTTTTTTTTAATGTTGCAGCACATAAACAGAACAGCTTTTTTTTTGTTTTTCCAGCAAATGAGCTTTTTCCAGAACGAGTTGAACTTTTGAGGTACATACAACTTTTTGGTATATAACAATAAGAAGAATTGAACCTGCTATCTTCTGACTGTCCATTTAATGCAATGCAGTACTTCTGTATTAAAATGTATTTAGTTAATTAAAGTAAAATGTCATGGTGGAGATTAGTGATGCCCTGAAACTATGCCACTATCCCTCCCTCCCTACAATCCACCCTAGATGACAGCCTACAACTTGAACTCAATCCCAAGAGATCTAAAGCCAAATCAGAAAACAAAAACATACCAAGCCAGGAAGTCAAAACCAGGAAGTCTCGTCAGGTCCAAATTGTCAGGCAAAGAGGTAGGTGTCAGAACACACTGAGGCCCAAAACTCCAGCGGTCCACAATAAGCAGGGTGTATGATAAGTAACACCTAATCACAGGCAACTGTGGCCAGAAGTGGCCTGTTCAGATAGGACACCCCACAGATCACATGGGATGTCTGAGTCACATGACCCATGACCTCATGACTCCGGATATCATGGCTTCACTCGTCTGCTGGAAAGCGCAGCTGCCGGCTAAAATAGAAGAGTAATGATGATGGTGGCAATGCAAATGTATGGGGCGCTCCTGCTGGTCATTTACTGTAAGTAAGTGGCAAAAAGTGATATAATACCTATTATGACCAAAAGAGCCTAATAGAGTATTGTTAGGGCCCAGGTTGCCATAGAAAAACCTCAGTACCTTGTAATCATGTCGCACAGAACTGTGCAATCCCTGCATAGTAATAGTATGGCAGTTTGTACTTCCTGTGATGTAAGGTTATATCTCTGGATGGGCAGGGGTTAAATATATAGTGCTGTGAGAAATTGTCCAACTGGTGTTTTTGTTTATTTTTCCTGCCTTTAAAATAAAAGTAAGGTTACGGCCACAAGGTGAGAGAGGCACTCATAGTGTAAATAGGTCAAGATACAACAGCTTCCTTCAAAAACAATAAACTCACCTGTTTTTGGTTACACCGAAATCAGGTGCAACTGTATTGAAGGTAGGCTGTGAGATTTGTAGGTAACAGGTTGGTGCTGCCAGATGCGTCAGGAAACCCTTGGGGCGAAGGCCAGGTCGCCACTCTGGTACATATTGGAAAACGTATCTCAGCTTGTCACGGTGGAGTGATCCAGCCAATAGACGATAGTAAGGCGCATAACCACAACCCGATGCAGGACACAACAAAGTTTATTGCGAGACAACGCGTTTCGGGGTCTCGACGACCCCTTTATCTACAAGGGACATAAATAGTAAAAAATATAGTAGAAAATATATGCATATGTATGTATAAAAGTTGTATATAGAATTTGATATATAGAGATCTATGGACATATACTTGCATGAATAAATAAATACATAGGTAAAATAGAACACTTAATTGAGTGGACAAGTACATCAGTGAGTATAAGAAAGTATATATAAAAAGAGATCTGTAGGTATATGCTTATGTACATAAATAGATTAATAAGTAAAAATTAAAATACTTCATTGAGTGAGTAAATACATCAATAACATAAATTCATCAGTAAATATAATAATAGTGTATATATAATTCATTATTCACATAACTAATGTATACGTAATTCAATATGACGAGACGTTTTATGTTGATAGGACTGACATACGTTAATACACATTGACAAAAAATGTTTACGTATTTAAAAGTACCTGTGTCACCCCAGTTTAAGTGCAGCTGGGTGTATACTGCCTGGTTCCTTCTAAAAATGGCGCGTGTCGGTGCCTATGCGGTCATGTAAAACAGAGAAGGAGGAAGGTTTTTAGAGAGTTGACTAGGGCAGAGTAACAGGCAAATATATACCTTTCCCTTTTCCCTTCTCTTTTTTCCCTCTATATGTATGTAACTGTTTTGGAGAAGTGGACCTTTGAATATACGTAACAGTCTGGGGATATATGTGTGTCCATTTAAAGATAATTACCTTGTTTCAATTGTAGATAGAGTTTGTGTACCAGTTTGTTGGAGCATTCTCTCTACAGTCATGCACGTGGCACATGTGGAAGGGATGCGCAGGCAGGAAAGTCTGTGCGCGTTAACACAGGGGTTGATATCGGGAGGGCAGTGGGCGGAGTCACACAACACTGGAATGCCGGTGCTGTTAGCAGTATCGAGGCTCTCTAAGGGAGAAACAGACCATTCTCTCATCAGTGTCTTCCTTGATAAGAGGAGAGAAGCGCTAAACTATAAAAAACATTGGGTGTGAAAGGGTAACAGCACGTCTCGTCATATTGAATTACGCATACATTAGTTATGTGGATAATGAATTATGTATACACTATTATTATATATATTTACTGATGAATTTATGTTATTGATGTATTTACTCACTTAATGAAGTATTTTAATTTTTACTTATTTTTTTATCTATTTATGTACATAAGCATATACCTACAGATCTCTTTTATATATATACTTTCTTATACTCACTGAAGTACTGTACTTGTCCACTCAATTAAGTGTTCTATTTTACCTATGTATTTATTTATTCATGCAAGTATATGTCCATAGATCTATATATATATCAAATTCTATATACAACTTTTATACATACATATGCATATATTTTCTACTATTTATTTTATACTATGTTTTTTACTATTTATGTCCCTTGTAGACTTGATAAAGGGGTCGTCGAGACCCCAAAACAAGTTGTCTCATAATAAACTTTGTTGTATCCTGCATCGGGTTGTGGTTATGCGCCTTACGATCGTCTATTGGCTGGATCACTCCACCGTGACAAGCTGAGATACGCTTTAAAATAAAAGAAACACCTTTATATTTTAACAATTAAATCCTCACTATGTTGCAATGAAATATATTTTCACATGGCAACTGTTTAAATGTTCTTTTTTTTTTTAAGAAAAATCTATTGGCAAATTCTAATTCCCCATTCTCATTTTGTTTTGCTAATACATTTTCCTTAAAGTTAATTAAACATGTGGAAATGTAGCAATTAGAATTCAGTTAATTTTAGCTCATGCTCATTGTATGTTTTAATTAATATCAAAGTTCACTTTGAACATTTCAGTACAATGATAATGACTTTATGCAAGCGTCATCTTTAAATAAGACAGGTCTCTTTATTGTCATACAAGAAGTAATGGATATTCACAGCAATTTGATAGTGTTAATAAATGGTAAGTTTCTAGGAAAAATTATGCTCTCAGTATAATTCTTGCAATATAAGGTAATTCATCAGGGGTTACAAAAGATATATTCTGGGATATTACTAATGCAAATGAATTTCCTTGAGATTTAGACTAGGAACAGCACCCAAAAGCAGAAGAAAACTGTGGCCCTGATTTATCAAGACTAGGGTTGAGCGAACCTGAATTGTAAAGTTAGGGTTTGTACCAAAATTTAGGATTTTTGGACCCCGGACCCGAACCCGAACATTTCAGTAAACATTCGGGTTCGGGTTTGGTGTTTGGCACTTTCTTGGCGCTTTTTGAAAGGCTGCAGAGCAGCCAATCAACAAGCGTTTAACTGTGTGACCTTAGAAGCCATCACAGCCATGCCTACTAATGGTATGGCGGTGATTAGCCAGTGCAGCATGTGACCCAGCCTCTATATAGGCTGGAGTAACGTAGCGCTGCACGTCACTCTGCTGTGCTTAGTGTAGGGAGAGGATGCTGCTGCTGCTGCTTAGAGGGAGAGAATAGGACAGGATCTGTGATCAGAACTCCAATTGAACTCAGCGATCTACATAGATATAGTTGTGTTAATGCAGTGCCCAATCTTTTTAATCTGCCCTGAGCCCAGTGACAGAAAAAAAGAACTTTTATTTGTCTGTTAGGTGGGAGGGGGCAGCCATTTTATGCAATCTCAGTGCACCAGCACCGCATCTGAGCTTTTGTGACTTTAAAATCAAAGCTTGAAATACTGCACTAATAATCTGGTTTAAAAAAAAAAACACCCTTTTTTGGCAATAAACAACATCTGGTCCATTTGCAGGATTAGTCAGTGTTCAATTTAAGCTAGAAGTACAGCCATAATTTTCTGGGTTTAAAAAAAATCTAATTTTCTGCAAATTACACTATTTTGCAGCCCTAGCTGCATCTGCACGTGTGAAATTCAATCGTTATATATAGTTTTCATATTCTGTTATAAAAAAAACAACCTTTTTTTGCAAAAAACTTAATATTGCAGCCCTTGCTGCATCTGTGATTGTTAAAAACAAGTTTTTAAAAATTAAATAATTTTCTGGCTTTGAAAAAAACACAAATTTTTGACAATATCCAACAACTAGTGCCTTTGCAGGATTAGTCAGTGTGCAATTTAAGCTAGAAATACAGCCATAATTTTCTGGGTTTTTAAAAACACCCTTTTTTGGCAAAATGCACAATTTTACAGCCCTTGCAGCATCAGCACAAGTGAAATTCAAGGGTTTATACTGCTGTCATATTCAGTTATTAAACAAACACCCGTTTTGGGCAAAAAACTTTAATTGCAGCCTAGTCTGCATCTGTACGTGTGAGATACACCCTTTACATACTGTGGTTCTATTCAGCTATTTGCAAAACAGCCATTTTGTGCAAAAAACTTTAATTCCGACCTAGTCTGGATCAGTCCGTGTGAGATACACCCTTTAGATACTGTGATTATATTCTTCTATTAACCACCTCCCGACCGCTGTACGCAGATATGCGTCCGGGAGGTGGTTGCTTTACCCCTCCTGGACGCATATACGCGTCATCTCGCGAGACGCGAGATTTCCTGTGAACGCGCGCACACAGCCGCACGCGCTAACAGGAACAGAAGGTAAGCGAGTAGATCTCCAGCCTGCCAGCGGCGATCGCTCGCTGGCAGGCTGGAGATCCGAATTTTTTAACCCCTAACAGGTATATTAGACGCTGTTTTCATAACAGCGTCTAATATACCTCCTACCTGGTCCTCTGGTGGTCCCTTTTGTTAGGATCGACCACCAGAGGACACAGGTAGGTCAGTAAAGTCGCACCAAACACTACACTACACTACACCCCCCCCCCGTCACTTATTAACCCTTTATGAACCCCTGATCACCCATAATCACCCCATATAAACTCCCTGATCACCCCCCTGTCATTGATCACCCCCCTGTCATTGATCACCCCCCTGTCAGGCTCCGTTCAGATGTCCGTATGATTTTTACGGATCCACGGATACATGGATCGGATCCGCAAAACGCATACGGACGTCTGAATGGAGCCTTACAGGGGGGTGATCAATGACAGGCGGGTGATCACCCATATACACTCCCTGATCACCCCCCTGTCATTGATCACCCCCTGTCATTGATCACCCCCCTGTAAGGCTCCATTCAGACGTCCGCATGTGTTTTGTGGATCCGATCCATGTATCCATGGATCCGTAAAAATCATGTGGACATCTGAATGAACCCCTGATCACCCATAATCACCCCATATAAACTCCCTGATCACCCCCTGTCATTGATCACCCCCCTGTCATTGATCACCCCCCTGTAAGGCTCCATTCAGACGTCCGCATGATTTTTACGGATCCATGGATACATGGATCGGATCCGCAAAACACATGCGGACGTCTGAATGGAGCCTTACAGGGGGGTGATCAATGACAGGCGGGTGATCACCCATATACACTCCCTGATCACCCCCCTGTCATTGATCACCCCCTGTCATTGATCACCCCCCTGTAAGGCTCCATTCAGAAGTCCGCATGTGTTTTGTGGATCCGATCCATGTAACCATGGATCCGTAAAAATCATGCGGACATCTGAATGGAGCCTTACAGGGGGGGTGATCAGTGACAGGGGGGTGATCACCCTGATCACCCCCTGTCATTGATCACCCCCCTGTAAGGCTCCATTCAGACGTCCGCATGTGTTTTGTGGATCCGATCCATGTATCCATGGATCCGTAAAAATCATGCAGCCGTCTGAATGGAGCCTTACAGGGGGGGTGATCAGTGACAGTGGGGTGATCACCCTGATCACCCCCTGTCATTGATAACCCCCCTGTAAGGCTCCATTCAGACGTCCGCATGTGTTTTGTGGATCCGATCCATGTATCCATGGATCCGTAAAAATCATGCGGACGTCTGAATGGAGCCTTACAGGGGGGGTGATCAGTGACAGGGGGGTGATCAGGGAGTCTATATGGGTGATCACCCCCCTGTCATTGATCACCCCCCTGTCATTGATCACCCCCTGTAAGGCTCCATTTAGACATTTTTTTGGCCCAAGTTAGCGGAAATTTTTTGTTTGTTTTTGTTTTTGTTTTTTCTTACTAAGTCTCATATTCCATTAACTTGTGTCAAAAAATAAAATCTCACATGAACTCACCATACCCCTCACGGAATCCAAATGTGTAAACATTTTTAGACATTTATATTCCAGACTTCTTCTCACGCTTTAGGGCCCCTAAAAAGCCAGGGCAGTATAAATACCCCACATGTGACCCCATTTTGGAAAGAAGACACCCCAAGGTATTCCGTGAGGGGCATATTGAGTCCATGAAAGATTGAAATTTTTGTCCTAAGTTAGCGGAAAGTGAGACTTTGTGAGAAAAAAAACAAAAAAAATCAATATCCGCTAACTTATGCAAAAAAAAAAAAAATTTCTAGGAACTCGCCAGGCCCCTCATTGAATACCTTGGGGTGTCTTCTTTCCAAAGTGGGGTCACATGTGGGGTATTTATACTGCCCTGGCTTTTTAGGGGCCCGAAAGTGTGAGAAGAAGTCTGGGATCCAAATGTCTAAAAATGCCCTCCTAAAAGGAGGTTAGGCCCCTTTGCGCATCTAGACTGCAAAAAAGTGTCACACATGTGGTATCGCCGTACTCAGGAGAAGTTGGGCAATGTCTTTTGGGGTGTCATTTTACATATACCCATGCTGGGTGAGAAAAATATATTGGTCAAATGCCAACTTTGTATAAAAAAATGGGAAAAGTTTTCTTTTGCCAATATATTTCTCTCACCCAGCATGGGTATATGTAAAATGACACCCCAAAACACATTCCCCAACTTCTCCTGAGTACGGCGATACCAGATGTGTGACACTTTTTTGCAGCCAAGGTGGGCAAAGGGGCACATATTCCAAAGTGCACCTTTCGGATTTCACAGGCCATTTTTTACAGATTTTGATTGCAAAGTACTTCTTACACATTTGGGCCCCTAAATTGCCAGGGCAGTATAACTACGCCACAAGTGACCTCATTTTGGAAAGAAGACACCCCAAGGTATTCCGTGAGGGGCACGGCGAGTTCCTAGAATTTTTTATTTTTTGTCACAAGTTAGCGGAAAATGATGATTTTTCTTTTTTTTTCTTTTTTCCTTACAAAGTCTCATATTCCACTAACTTGCGACAAAAAATAAAAAATTCTAGGAACTCGCCGTGCCCCTCACGGAATACCTTGGGGTGTCTTCTTTCCAAAATGGGGTCACTTGTGGGGTAGTTATACTGCCCTGGCAATTTAGGGGCCCAAATGTGTGAGAAGAACTTTGCAATCGAAATGTGTAAAAAATGACCGGTGAAATCCGAAAGGTGCACTTTGGAATATGTGCCCCTTTGCCCACCTTGGCTGCAAAAAAGTGTCACACATGTGGTATCGCCGTACTCAGGAGAAGTTGGGGAATGTGTTTTGGGGTGTCATTTTACATATACCCATGTTGGGTGAGAGAAATATCTTGGCAAAAGACAACTTTTCCAATTTTTTTATACAAAGTTGGCATTTGACCAAGATATTTTTCTCACCCAGCATGGGTATATGTAAAATGACACCCCAAAACACATTCCCCAACTTCTCCTGAGTACGGCGATACCAGATGTGTGACACTTTTTTGCAGCCAAGGTGGGCAAAGGGGCACATATTCCAAAGTGCACCTTTTGGATTTCACCGGTCATTTTTTACACATTTCGATTGCAAAGTTCTTCTCACACATTTGGGCCCCTAAATTGCCAGGGCAGTATAACTACCCCACAAGTGACCCCATTTTGGAAAGAAGACACCCCAAGGTATTCCGTGAGGGGCATGGCGAGTTCCTAGAATTTTTTATTTTTTGTCGCAAGTTAGTGGAATATGAGACTTTGTAAGAAAAAAATAAAAATAAAAAATCATCATCATTTTCCGCTAACTTGTGACAAAAAATAAAAAGTTCTATGAACTCACTATGCCCATCAGCGAATACCTTAGGGTGTCTACTTTCCGAAATGGGGTCATTTGTGGGGTTTTTCTACTGTCTGGGCATTGTAGAACCTCAGGAATCATGACAGGTGCTCAGAAAGTCAGAGCTGCTTCAAAAAGCGGAAATTCACATTTTTGTACCATAGTTTGTAAACGCTATAACTTTTACCCAAACCATTTTTTTTATTGCCCAAACATTTTTTTTTTATCAAAGACATGTAGAACTATAAAGTTAGCGAAAAATTTATATATGGATGTCGTTTTTTTTGCAAAATTTTACAGCTGAAAGTGAAAAATGTCATTTTTTTGCAAAAAAAATCGTTACATTTCGATTAATAACAAAAAAAGTAAAAATGTCAGCAGCAATAAAATACCACCCAATGAAAGCTCCATTAGTGAGAAGAAAAGGAGGTAAAATTCATTTGGGTGGTAAGTTGCATGACCGAGCGATAAACGGTGAAACTAGTGTAGTGCCGAAGTGTAAAAAGTGCTCTGGTCATGAAGGGGGTTTCAGCTAGCGGGGCTGAAGTGGTTAAATAAACACCCTTTTTGGGCAAAATTCACAATTTTACAGCCCTTGCTGCATCAGCACGAGTGAAATTCTAGGGTTATATACTGCTGTCATATTCGTTATTAAACAAACACCCATTATGGGCAAATTTTTTTTTTTTTGCAGCCTTTCCTGCATATGTCATTATGTGATACACACTTTAGATACTGTGGTTCTATTCAGATATTTGAAAAACAACCATTTTGTGCAAAAAAACTAAAATTTCGGCCTAGTCTGGATCAGTACTTATGAGATACACCCTTTAGAAACTGTGGTTCTATTCAGTTATTTGAAAAACAACCATTTTGGGCAACAAACTTTAATTGCGGCCTAGTCTGGAACAGTCCGTGTGAGATACACACTTTAGATATGGTAGTTATATTCTGTTATTTAAAAAACAGCCATTTTGGGCAAAAAACTTAAATTCCGGGATAGTCTGGATCAGCACGAGTGAAATTCAAGGGTTATATACTGCTATCATATTCAGTTACTAAAAAAACACCCATTTTGGGCAAAACATTTAATTTTTCACCCTTTGCTGCATATGTCATTGTGAGATACACACTTTAGAAACGGTGGTTCTATTCAGCTATTTGAAAAACAACCATTTTGGGGAAAAAACTTTAATTGCGACATAGTCAGCATCTGTAAGTGTGAGATACAACCTTTACATACTGTCTTTCTATTCTGCTACTAATAAAACACCCATTTAGGGCAAGATCCTAAATTTGAGAAATATGAGGAGAGCGTCAAATAACGGATGTGGCCTAAGTCATGGTGCTGCTGGTGGAGCTCCTGTTGCAGGGAGAGGATGTGGTTGATCTATGCCAGCTACACGCACAAGTGAAACCCCCACTTGTGCAAGTAGGTGACAAAACCTGCAGCGGTATTTGGTCGGGCCTAATGCGGCTCTACGAATGGTGAGGCCAGAACAAGTACAGGCGATAGTAGATTGGGTTGCTGACTGTGCCTCTAGTTCCTTCACATTGTCTCCCACCCAGTCTCCTGCTGAAAGAGAAGAGTAGACACCTGCAACCGTTGTCCATCAGTCTTTCACCTCACACCATTGCAAATTAGCCAAGCATTTTAAGCCCAAAGTCTTGCTGCAGTCTATTCTGCTTTTCAATGACTCTGTTAACAGGGTTTCCCAGGGCCATCCACCTAGCCCTGCCCAGGAAGTGGAAGAGATCTAGTGCACAGATGCCCAACCACTTATGCTTCAAGATGAGCACATGGGAGGACCATCGCAGCACGTCTCGGATGATAACGAAACACAGGTGCCAACTGCTGGGGCTTTTGAAAGTGTGCAGACTGACAATGAGGGCAGGGGTGAAGACTGGGTGGAAGATGATGTGGAGGACGATGAGGTCCTCAACCCAACATCGAATCAAGGTCATGCGAGTGACCTATGTAGTTCGGAGAAAGAGACGGTGGTTGCACATAGCCACCAGCACAGCAAAAGAGTGAGCAGGGTGCAAAAGTGGAGCGGCAATCCCCTAGCCAGTACGCCTGCTACTGACCACCGCAGCAAGGGACCGAGCACACCAAAGCCAGCTCCAAGGAGTTTCCTGGTGTTGCAGTTATTCAAAAATGTGCTGACGATAAGACACGAGTGGTTTGCAAGCTGTGCAATAAGAGCCTGAAGCGAGGTATAAACATTCTCAACCTGAGCACAACCTGCATGAGCAGGCATTTGAGTGCAAAGCACGAGCTGCAGTGGAGTAGACACCTCAAAAACTAAGAAAGGTCTCTGGCTCCTCCTGCTTCCTCTTCTGCTGCAGTCTCGGCCTCTTCATGCACCTCTGGAGCGACAGTGCCACGTGCCATCCTGCAAACAGAGGATCTAGTGGAGACGGAAAGTTTTAAAGGACTTATGGGTGTCCCACAGTACTTCATGCCCAGCTGCCACTACTTTTCTAGGCGAGCCATCCCTTCTCTGCACAACCAAATGGGGTACAAAATCAGATGTGCACTGCGCAACGCCACCTGTGGCAAGGTGCACCTCACTACGGATACGTGGACAAGTAAGCACGGTCAGGGACATTATATCTCCATAACAGCACACTGCGTAAATGTAGTGGCGGCTGGGCCTGAGTCGGATAGCAGTTTGGCGCATGTCCTTCCACCACCAAGGATTGCTTCCTCCTCCTACTCCGCTTCCTCATCCTCTACCGGCTCCTCATCCAGTCAGAGTAACACCTTCACCACCAACTTCAACACAGCCAGGGGTAAACAACAGCAGGCAGTTTTAAAATGTATCTGTTGAGAACAAACCCCACATCGCTGAGGAGCTGTGGACGGGCCTTGAACAACAGACCGATGAGAGGTTGGTGCCAGTCAGCCTCAAGCCCGGCCTGGTAGTGTGCGATAATGGGCAAAATCTCATAAAAGCTCTGGGTCTAGCCGGTTTGACGCACATCCCTTGCCGGGCGCATGTGCTGAATTTCGTGGTGCAGAGATTCCTTAAAAATTACTCCAAAATGTCAGAGCTGCTACATAAAGTGCAAGCCGTCTGTGCGTGCTTTTGGCGTTCTCACCCTGCTACTGCTCGCCTGTCAGCGCTGCAGCTTAACTTCAGCCTTCCCGCTCACCGCCTCATATGTGACATGCCCACAAGGTGGAACTCCACCTTGCACATGCTGGCCAGACTGTGCGAGTAGCAGCATACAATAGTGGAGTTTCAGTTGCAGCACGCACGGGTAAGTCGCTTTGCGGAACAGCACCACTTCACCACCAAAGACTGGGCCTCCATGCGAGACCTGTGTTCCTTGTTGCGTTGTTTCAAGTACTCCACCAACATGGCCAGTGCCGATAACGCCGTGGCATTCCCACCTCACAGCGGGGGCACAGTGGAAGCACAAGGAGAAGGCAGAGGAAGAGGTCACCAACGCAGCTGGGGCACCACCAACACCTCAGAAGGCAGGGTTAGTATGGCCGAAATGTGGAAAAGCCACAACAACCAGCACCACCAGCTGATATGGAACGTTTTAGCAGGAGGCAGCATTTCACCAACATGGTGGAGCAGTATGTGTATACACGCCTACACATACTGAATGACGGGTCTGCCTCCTTCAACTTCTGCGTCTCCAAATTGGGCACAGGGCCAATTTTTTTTTAATTTAAACCAAAAAACAGTGTTGACTACCTCGTCCTCCTCCAACGCTGCTTCCACCTACAATGCTACGTCCACAACCTCCTCAAACTCCTACTCCATATTGACCTCCTCATAAATAAAATATTTCTTTTTTGATTTGTACGTATTTTATGTCATTTCACTACTTTGTCTGTTACATTTTCGGGTGAAATTCACCAATTTTTGGGTGTGATGTACCACTGCTATACCTAGTAGACAGGTAAAAAAAAAAAACACTAATTTGTTATATTTTCAAGTGAAATTCACAAATTTTGGGGTGTAATATACCCCTCCTCTTCCTAGTTGACAGCTTAATAAATTTAAATAATTTTTCTTTTACATTTTCAGGTGACATTAAACAATTTTTTTCTGTCATAGACCCCTGCTCTACCAATAAGACAGGTTAATAAGTTTTCTGTTACATTCTTGGGTTAACATTTTACTATTTTGGACGTGAACAAAGCCCTGCTCTGCATAGGTGACAGGGAATACAATTTCTGAAACTCTTCTTTACTTGATGCGCGCCACCTCCTTTAATTCAATGCTTAAACTTTAACAAGTTGTCCCACATTTGCGATTGAATAATTTGTCCCACATTTGCACTTTAATAATTTGTCCCACATTTGTGCTTCAATAATTTGTCCAACATTTGCGCTTTAATAATATGTCCCACATTTGCGCTTCAATAATTTGTCCCACATTTGTGCTTCAATTATTTGTCCCACATTTGCACCTCAATAACTTTTCCCATATTTCCACTTGATCAAAATAAAATGTCATCCATTTATCTGCCTTGGATATGGCCTCTCTTTCTCACGCTCCCTCTCCGGCGTGGATCCCTGATTCACCGATAACCGTGATCAACATGCTAGACTCAGAAAAGAGCATCAAAAATTAAAAGAGAAGATATCCAATTGGATCGTGGACATCACGGGGACGTGCGACATGGTGGAGCAATTTGTATGCACATGCCTACACGTACTGAACTTCTGGGTCTCATTGGGCACATGGCCTGAGCTTGCCCTTTACACCTTGAAGGTGCTGGCCTGCCCTGCATCCAGTTTATTGTTTGAACGTTAGTTTAGCACGACTGGAGGGGGTTATTACAGGTTATATTTCCCAATGTTTTGGGGTGTACCATAATTTAAAAAATAAAAATAAAAAAAAATGAAAACCCAAAAACTGGATAGGTTACCTCCTCCTCCCCCACCGCTGCTTCCACCTACACCACCACATCCACCGCCTCCTCAACCTCCTATTCCATATGGACCTCGTCCTCCTAGATCAAGATTGCAAATAACACTTGTGATCTGAAGGAGACAGGAAGCATGAAAACCTCAGCACTAGAAGATATGTAAATGCTGTGACTAAGTAAGTAACTTTTGTTTTTAATAGGCTACATGCACACGAACGTTGTCTGTGTCTGCTCCGTTTTGTTTGCAGATAGGATGCGGACCCATTCTTTTAAATAGGTCTACAAAAATGCGGACTGCACACCTTGTGCTGTCCGCATCAGTATGTCTGTTCCATAGCCCCGCAAAAAAAATAGAACATGTCCTATTCTTGTCCGTTTTAGGCATTGTTACAATTAATCCGCAAAAAAAACACGGATGACATACGGATGTCGTTGTTTTGTTTTTGCAGATCTGTAATTTGCAGACCGCAAAACACATACGGTCGTGTGCATGTAGCCTTATCCAGAGCATTATGAGGACAACCTCTGTAATAATATAGGGTAGTAGAGATAAGCAAACACTTCGCAAACATTTGAGTTCCAGATTAATCAAACTCTTTTGTGGTTCAATTTGGACAGGTCTCTCAAAATGGCAGTCACCATTTTACGGGTCAAAAGACAGAGAAGAAGGCATCAACTACCAGAAAGGGATAATTTCTGGACCATGTTATAAATCATTAGAATCTGGCAAAGTGCATATATTATTAAACAAGCTGTTTGTTGCGATTTGCTATCATACATTTACCCATAGCCATATATGTCACTGTCACTTTAACATTATTATTTCTGCCTATGCATTCAAGAGCTTAAAGGGTTCAGAGCTGAACCCGAACATCCCTCCATTTTCACCCCGGCAGCCCCCCAGTTCATGCTCCGATGCTCTCCTTTGCCCTGCGCAATCTGAGCAGTTTTCGATTTTGGTTGCATTCATTCATACCTGATTTAAATCTAGCAATTGATTCATTACACTTAAAACTGAAATTAATTTCAAGACATTTGCTCAATTCTAGTTGGTAGTTTACAGTGTAAAAGATACACTGCAAAGATATCTAGAGTAGTTTTTGTCACCATTAGTGTTGATCGGAAATATTCTAATCGCAAATTTTTATAGAGAAAATTGTAACTTCGAGAATTTGCGAATATCTAGACTATATTGCTATATCTTCGCAATCACGAATATTCTAGATTATTGTTTTCATCAGTACCCATGATTAGAGTTGAGCGGACACCTGGATGTTCGGGTTCGACCGAACTTGAGAAAAAGTTTGGGAACCGAACTTGACCCGAACTTGACCCCGAACCCTATTGAAGTCAATAGGGAACCGAACTTCTGAGCACTAAAATGGCTGTAAAAATGTCATGGAAAGGGCTAGAGGGCTGCAAATTGCATCAAAATGTGGTTAAGAGCATGGCAAGTGCTCTGCAAACAAAGGTGGATAGGGAAATGACTTTAAATAACATAAAATAGGTAAAAATTAATAATAATAATCTTGATCTAGAAGGACGAGGTCAATATGAAATAGGAGGTTGAGGTGGTGGATGTGGCGGTGTAGGTGGAAGCGGCGGTGGAGGAGGAGTTAGCCTACACTGCTTTTTGGTTTTACATTTTATTTTTAAAATTAGGGTACACCCCAAAACATTGGGAAATATAACCTGTGAAAACCCCCTCCAGTCATGCTAAACACACATTCAGACAATACACTGGCTGCAGGGCAGGCCAGCAACTCCAAGGGGTAAAGGGTAGTGATGTCCGAACTATTTGCCGGCGAATAGTTCCCGGCGAACATAGCTTGTTCACATTCGTCGCTGCGGGCGAACATATGCGATGTTCAGTCCGCCCCCTATACATCATCATTGAGTAAACTTTGACCCTGTACCTCACAGTCAGCAGACACATTCCAGCGAATCAGCAGCAGACCCTCCCTCCCAGACCATCCCACCTCCTGCACAGCATCCATTTTAGATTCATTCGGAAACTGCATTCACAGTGAGAGGAGGGAGAGTGTAGCTGCTGCTAATTTAATATGGAAAGCGTTAGCTAGGGCATTGTTCTGTGTCCACAGACTCATCTGCTGTAAGGACAGCGTCCTGACAGCACCCCAAAAAGCCCTTTTCAGGGGTGGTACATCAATGTGCTTTTTTTTATTTTATATATATATATATTGCAGTTGCCTGGCTGCCCGTGTGTGAGAGGCTGCAGGCTCAGTCATAGACGGCACTGTGTGCACACTGCACACCATTCATACAGGGTGTGAAATAAAATACCTTGCAGATAAAAAAAAATCTATTTAATATTTTTCTGTGACATAATCACATTTGCAAGCCCGTGTGTGTCAGGCCCACACATACTGTATACTGCTAGTGGCTAGTGGCTAGGCCTGCACTCATACCGTTACAGGGTGTCATTAACTCAAATACCTTGCAGGACAAAAAATTCTATTGAAAAATTTTCTGTGATATAAACACATTTGCAAGCCCGTGTGTGTCAGGCCAACACATACTGTATTGTGCCCACTGGCTAGTGGCTAGGCCTGCACTCATACCTTTACAGGGTGTCATTCACTCAAATACCTTGCAGAAAAAAAAAATTAGATTTAACATTTTTCTGTGATCTAATCACATTTGCAAGCCCGTGTGCGTCAGGCCCACACATACTGTATTGTGCCCACTGGCTAGTGGCTAGGCCTGCACTCATACCGTTACAGGGTGTCATTCACTCAAATACCTTGCAGATAAAAAAATTATATTTAAAAATTTTCTGTGATCTAATCACATTTGCAAGCCCGTGTGTGTCAGGCCAACACATACTGTATTGTGCCCACTGGCTAGTGGCTAGGCCTGCACTCATACCGTAACAGGGTGTCATTCACTCAAATACGTTGCAGCTAAAAAAAATTCTATTGAACATTTTTCTGTGATATAATCACATTTGCAAGCCTGTATGTGTCAGGCCCACACAGACTGTACTGTGCCCACTGCCCACCACTTGTATAGGGTGGCACAGTACCTTGCACGCATAGTAACACTTATCTAATAAAAAATAATAGGCAGAGGCAGGCCACGCCGCAGGGGCCGTCATGTTCGTGGTGCTGTGATTTCCACTGGCTCTGGAATAATTCCCAGTGTTCAGAGGCCACGTACCCTGAACCCAAAAAATTCGGAGAAAATAGTTGACTGGCTTACACAGGACACCCAATCTTCAACAGCTTCCGCTAAGAACCTTGACGCACCATCCTCCTCCAGATCAGCTTTGCTCACCTGCTTTCAAGTTACTCTCCCGCCCGCCCGCCACCACCACCACCACTACCACCACTACCACCACAGCCACCACAGCCGCTTCACTTGATCCCTCAGAGGAGTTATTTACACATCAGTTGGATGAAATTAGTGATGTGCAACCATTATTGCCAGGGGATGTAGATAACAGGGATAAGTCTCAGTCAGGCAGCATTACACACATGGACGTACAGTGTGATGATGATGATGATGATGATGATGTTGTACCCGCTGCTGCTTCCTTTGCTGAGGTGTCAGATACAAGTGAAGTGGTTGATGATGACGATGTGTCCGTGGATGCCACGTGGGTGCCTGCTCCAAGAGAAGAAGAAGAGGGGTAAGTTCAGAAGGGGAGATAGAGAGAAGGAGGAGACGAGTTGGAAGCAGGGGGAGGTCATCGCAAGGAGCTAGTGGCACAGTCAGACAGCATGTATCGGCACCCGGGGTCAGCCAGACAGCACGCCAATCAAGGCATACTGTTGCCACCACCAGAATTCCGTCATTGCAAAGCTCAGCAGTGTGGCATTTTTTTGTGTGTCTGCCTCTGACAACAGCGATGCCATTTGCAACCTGTGCCAAAAGAAACTGAGTCGTGGGAAATCCAAAACCCACCTAGGTACAACTGCTTTGCGAAGGCACATGATCGCACATCACAAACGCCTATAGGATCAACACATGATGACGAGTAGAAGCAGCACACAACTCAAAGCCACCATCCTCCTCCTGGTCCAGCATCTTCAGCCAAGTCAACAACTGCTGTCCTCCTTGACCCCCTCTCAACCACCCGCCACTCCGCCTCTCACCTTCAGCAGTTCCATCTCATCTGCCCACAGTCAGGTGTCTGTAAAGAAATGTTTGAGCGTAAGAAGCCAATGTCACAGAGTCACCCCCTTGCCCGGCGTCTGACAGCTGGCTTGACGGAACTCTTAGCCCGCCAGCTTTTACCATACCAGCTGGTGGAGTCTGAGGCCTTCAAAAAATTTGTCGCTATTGGGACACCACAGTGGAAGGTACCCGGACAAATATTTTTTTTCTAATAAGGCAATCCCAAACCTCTACTCAGTGATTGAAAAGGAAGTCATGGCATCTCTGGCATACAGTGTTGGGGCAAGGGTCCATCTGACCACTGATACCTGATCTGCGCAGTCAGGGCAGGTATGTCACCTACACTGCGCATTGGGTCAACCTGCTGACGGCTGCCAAGCATGGAATGCGTGGCTCTGCAGCGGAGTTGGTGACACCGCCATGACTTGCAGATAGGCCTACTGCCACCTCCTCTACTCCTCCCAGCTCCCCAGGGGCTATTCCACATCCCGGATACGACAGTGTCACGCTGTCTTGGGATTGACTTGCCTGAAAGCAGAGAGCCACACCAGACAAGCACTCCTGTCCGCCCTGAACGCACAGGTGGATCAGTGGCTGACCCTGCACCAACTGGAGATCGGCAAAGTGGTGTGTGACAATGGAAGCAATTTGTTGGCGGTATTGAATTTGGGTAAGTTGTCACATGTGCCGTGCATGGCACATGTGTTAAATCTCATCGTACAACACTTTGTGTCAAAGTAGCCAGGCTTACAGGACGTCCTCAATCAGGCCAGGAAGGTGTGTGGCCATTTCAGGTGTTCCCACACGGCCATGGCACACTTTTCAGACATTCAGCGCTGAAACAACTTGCCAGTGAGGCGCTTGATTTGCTACAGCCCGACACATTGGAATTCAACACTCCTAATGTTTGACTGCCTGATCCATCAAGAAAAAGCCGTCAACGAGTATTTGTATGACCGGGGTGCTAGGACAGCCTCTGCGGAGCTGGGGAATTTTTTGCCACATTTCTGTATGCTCATGCGCAATGCCTGTAGGCTCATGCGCAATGCCTGTAGGCTCATGCGTCCTTTTGAGGATGTGACAAACCTAGTCAGTCGCACCGAAGGCACCATCAGCGACCTCATCCCATTTGTTTTCTTCCTGGAGCATGCCCTGCGAAGAGTGCTGGATCAGGCTGTAGATGAGCATGAAGAGGAAGAGTTGAGGTCACCATCACCACCAGAATCAGCCTTGTCATCATCGCTTGCCGGACATGCGGCAACGCTGCAAGAGGAGTATGAGGAAGAGGAGTCAGAGGAGGAATGTGGCTTTGAGGAGGAGGAAGACCAACCACAGCAGGCAACCCAGGGTGCTCGTTGTTGTCACCTATCTGGGACCCGTTGTGTTGTACGTGGCTGGGGGGAAGAACAGACCGTCAATGACATCAGTGAGGAGGAGGAACGGGAAATGAGTAGCTCGGCATCCAACCTTGTGCAAATGGGGTCTTTCATGCTGTCATGTCTCTTGAGGGACCCTCGTATAAAAAGGATGAAGGAGAACGACCTGTACTGGGTGGCCACGCTACTAGACCCCCGGTATAAGCAGAAAGTGGCAGGAAATGTTACCAAATTACCGGAAGTCAGAAAGGATGCAGCAGTTCAAAACCAAACTAAAAAATATGCTTTACACAGCTTATAAGGGGGATGTCACAGCACAAGGAATCTAACTGGGGAAGAGGTGAAATTAATCCTCCTCCTACCACGACCACGGCGGCAAGGACAGGACGCTTTACAGATGTGTTGTTGATGGAGGACATGTAGAGCTTTTTCAGTCCTACACATCGCCACAGCCTCTTCGGGATCCTAGCCTTAGAGAACGACTCGACCGACAGGTGGCAGACTACCTCGCCTTAACTGCAGATATCGACACTCTGAGGAGCGATGAACCCCTTGACTACTGGGTGTGCAGGCTTGACCTGTGGCCTGAGCTATCCCAGTTTGCGATAGAACTTCTGGCCTGCCCCGCTTCAAGTGTTCCTGTCAGAAAGGACCTTCAGTGCAGCAGGAGGCATTGTCACTGACAAAAGAAGTCGCCTCGGTCAAAAAAGTGTTGATTACCTCACCTTCATTAAGAAGCAGGCATGGATCCCGAAGGGACTGACAGTAGGGGATACGTTTAACTAACAAAAGGCCTGATGACATGCCTTGGCCTCAAAATGGTCCCCACACTGCTGTATTTAATGTGTCTATATACCGGATTGACTTTCGTGAATTCTGCGCCACCAACTAGGGTTCAAGCCGCAATGTTTTAGTCACCTTTCTGCCTTGAAAACATCAATTTTTCCGGCCGCTGCTACAACAGCGGCTGCAACAATAATATTATTTTTCAGGCATGTGTACATGCCTAATTTTTCTGGCCTCTGGTGCTGCACTGTGGCTGAAAAAAGCAAAACAAACAAAAAAAGGCACATACAAGTGTCAATTCACCTTTCGTGATCGTTACCTTGTTGTGGTGAAGGGGCTTGCATATCACAATGAAGCGATCATCACCTCTATGAGTGTGTTGGCAATGTTGCCACACCCCAGATGATTAGGCCGTTGCTTCATTATGATCAGACCAAAAGCGATCGGCTGGATGTTTTTTCATAGAAAAACTTATTTATTTATTTTTTTTAAGTTGTATGGGTGGGTTTTTAATACATAAAATAAAAAAAATCATAATAAAGTCTCTTAATAGTTTATTAGAAATAATGCAGACAATTAAAAAATCCCCATCAATTCCAATACAAGGCAAGTACAAAGCTCAGAACTAAATTATTCCAGGATGTCGTAATGGTTCGTTAATTCGACAATGGTTAATCAATTCGACACACGTCCCCGTATAGGGGACGTAACAGGGATTAAACTGATAGGAATAGTACTAGTTAAGACACCACTCATATAGGGTGTCACAGCACATTGCTCCATGCACGCGCAGTGCCCCAACTTGGGAGTAAGAGGACCGACCAAGCTGCTTTATCCATCTCCCTGTTCCTAAAATCAATTCAGTTTGGTGTATCAGAGTTTGATCTGTCACTGTGAAGGCAGTCGAAGGTACCCAACCTAAATTTTTTTTCACAAAAGGCAATCCCACCCTGATATGAGACGTAACAGGGATTAAACTGATGAGAATAGTACTACAGAAAATACCACTCATATCGGGTGTGACAATAAAATGGCACGGTGCAGATGCAGTGACCGTGGCGTGGATTCAAACAAAGGGGAGGGAGCCAGCGTTTTTTTAACCATCTCCCCGTTCAAAATATCAATTTAATAAAAGGACCCCAGATTGGGGATGTCACGTAACAGGGATTAAACTGATGATAATAGTACTACAGAAAATAGCACTCATATCGGGTGTGACAGCAAATTGCACGGCGCAGATGCAATGGCCATGGCATGGATTCAAACAAAGGGGAGGGAGCCAGCATTTTTTTAACCATCTCCCCGTTCGAAAAATCTATTTAATAAATGGACCCCAGATTGGGGACATCATTTAACAGGGATTAAACTGATGAGAATAGTACTACAGAAAATAGCACTTATATCGGGTGTGACAGTAAATTGCACGGCGCAGACGCAGTGACCGTGGCATGGATTCAAACACAGGTGAGAGAGCCAGCAATTTTTTAACCATCTCCCCGTTCGAAAAATCTATTTAATAAATGGACCCCAGATTAGGGACGTAGCAGGGATTAAACTGATGAGAAGAGAGAACTACAGGAAATACCACTAATTTCGGGTGGGACAGTAAATTGCATGGCGCAGATGCAGTGATCGTGGCGTGGATTCAAACAAAGGGGAGGGAGCCAGCGTTTTTTTAACCATCTCCCCATTCGAAAAATCAATTCAATTCACCTTTCCGGGACCCTTGGTGTTGTACGTGGCTGGGTGGAGGAAGAAACCTTCAATGACATCAACGGGACATGGCTAGCTTGGTATCCAACCTTGTGCAAATGGGAAGTTTGCGGTTGGGCAAATGGACTGTTTGCGGTTGTTTGCGGTGCATTAAAAGGGGAGTTTGGTCTGTCAATGTCTGTGAAGCGGGCGTAACCCTTACACTACCTGATCGATACAACATCATACCTGATCGTATACACACACTGGATGTTTTAAACCACGTTGTTAAAAAAAAAAATTGGATTGTTAGGTGATTTATGCCCTTTATGGATTAAAATCCAACTCTGCGTCAACTATGTAATTTTCCATGGGAGTTTTGCCATGGATCCCCCTCCGGCATGCCACAGTCCAGGTGTTAGTCCCCTTGAAACAACTTTTCCATCACTATTGTGGCCAGAAAGAGTCCCTGTGGGTTTTAAAATTCGCCTGCCTATAGAAGTCAATGGCGGTTCGCCCGGTTCGCCCGTTCGCGAACATTTGTAGAAATTCGCATTCGCTGTTCGCGAACGGAAAATTTTATGTTCGTGACATCTCTAGTAAAGGGAAAGCTCAGGCCATGTGCCAATTTGGAGACCCAGAAGTTGCAGAGGTGTGTGCACACTTACTGCCCCACCATGTCGCACATCCCTGTGATGTTCATGATCCAATTTGATATCTGCTCTATCAACTTTCGATGTTCTTTTATGCGCCTACCATGGTGATCACAGGTGGTGGGGAATCAGGGTTCCAGGCCAGAGAGGGAGCATGAGAAAGAGAGACCACATCCAAGGGGCGAATAATTTTTTCAAATTTAAAATTATAGAGTTGAAATATGGGAGAAATTATTAAAGCATAAAAGTGTGACAACTTTTCAAAGTTTAAGCTTTGAATGAAAGGATGTGGCGCGCATTAATTACTGAATAATTTCTGAAATGTTATTCCCTGTCAGCTATGAATAGCGGGTGTTTATTCACATCTAAAATTGTATAATGTCAACCCAAGAATGTAGCAGAAAAATTATTGAAATTAAGCTGTCAACTAGGTAGAAGAGGGGTATATTACACCCAAAAATTGGTGAATTTCACCAAAAAATGTAACTGACAATTTTTATTTTAAACCTGTCTACAAGGTATAGCAGTGGTACAACACACCAAAAATGTGTGAATTTCACCAGAAAATGTAATTTTTTTTTAAACCGGCCTACTATGTATAGCAGTGGTACTATGCACCCAAAAATTGGTTAATTTTACCTGAAAATGTAAATGACAATTATTATTTTTTAACCGGCCTATTAGGCATAGCAGTGGTACAATACACCCAAAAATTGGTTAATTTCACCTGAAAATGTAAATGACAATATTTTTTTTTTAACCAGTCTACTAGGTATAACAGTGGTACAACACACCAAAAATGTGTGAATTTCACCAGAAAATGTATTTTTTTTTAAACCGGCCTACTATGTATAGCAGTGGTACTATGCACCCAAAAATTGGTTAATTTTACCTGAAAATGTAAATGACAATTATTATTTTTTAACCGGCCTATTAGGCATAGCAGTGGTACAATACACCCAAAAATTGGTTAATTTCACCTGAAAATGTATATGACAATATTTTTTTTTTAACCAGTCTACTAGGTATCGCAGTGGTACTATACACCCAAAAATTGGTGAATTTCACCCAAAAATGTAAATGACAATTTTTTTTTAACCGGCTTACTAGGTATAGCAGTGGTACTATGCACCCAAAAATTGGTTAATTTCACCTGAAAATGTAAATGACAATTTTTTATTGTTTTTAACCGGCCTACTAGGTATAGCAGTGGTACTGTATAGGGATGAGCGAACTCGAACTGTATAGTTCGGGTTCGTACCGAATTTTGGGGTGTCCGTGACACGGACCCGAACCCGGACATTTTCGTAAAAGTCCGGGTTCGGGTTCGGTGTTCGTCGCTTTCTTCGCGCTTTTGTGACGCTTTCTTGGCGCTTTTTGAAAGGCTGCAAAGCAGCCAATCAACAAGCGTCATACTACTTGCCCCAAGAGGCCATCACAGCCATGCCTACTATTGGCATGGCTGTGATTGGCCAGAGCACCATGTGACCCAGCCTCTATTTAAGCTGGAGTCACATAGCGCCGCCCGTCACTCTGCTCTGATTAGCGTAGGGAGAGGTTGCGGCTGCGACAGTAGGGCGAGATTAGGCAGATTAACTCCTCCAAAGGACTTGATTAACTGATCGATCTGCAGCTGTGGATCATTGAGCTGCTGATCCTCAATTGCTCACTGTTTTTAGGCTGCACAGACCGTTTGTCAGTCACATTTTTCTGGGGTGATCGGCGGCCATTTTGTGTCTTGTGGTGCGCCAGCACAAGCTGCGACCAAGTGCATTTAACCCTCAATGGTGTGGTTGTTTTTTGGCTAAAGCCTACATCAGGGTGAAGCTGTCACACCAAGTGCATTTAACCAGCAATAGTCTGTTCATTTTTTGGCCATATACAAAATCAGGGGCAAGCTGCGCCTGTCACCAAGTGCATTTAACCCTCAATGGTGTGGTTGTTTTTTGGCTAAAGCCTACATCAGGGTGAAGCTGTCACACCAAGTGCATTTAACCAGCAATAGTCTGTTCATTTTTTGGCCATATACTAAATCAGGGGCAAGCTGCGCCTGTCACCAAGTGCATTTAACCCTCAATGGTGTGGTTGTTTTTTGGCTAAAGCCTACATCAGGGTGAAGCTGTCACACCAAGTGCATTTAACCAGCAATAGTCTGTTTATTTTTTGGCCATATCCCAGTCTAATTCTGTCACTAAATCCATACCGGTCACCCAGCGCCTAAATACTAGGCCTCAAATTTATATCCAGCTAAATCTGTCCCTAGTGCTGTAGCTGGGCGAGTTATTTAGTGTCCGTTCAAGCACATTTCTTGTTCTGGGTTGAAATACAATTCCCAATTTAGCAATTTCATAATTTAGTGGTTTCTGCTATATCAGAGCTATTTGAAATCTATCCCTAAAAGGGTATATAATATTCAAGGTGCACATTGGGTCATTCAGAATAACTTCACACACACCCGCTACTGTGTATTTCCAAGTCTAATTCTGTCACTAAACCCATACCTGTCACGCAGCGCCTAAATACTAGGCCTCAAATTTATATCCAGCTAAATCTGTCCCTAGTGCTGTAGCTGGGCGAGTTATTTAGTGTCCGTTCAAGCACATTTCTTGTTCTGGGTTGAAATACAATTCCCAATTTAGCAATTTCATAATTTAGTGGTTTCTGCTATATCAGAGCTATTTGAAATCTATCCCTAAAAGGGTATATAATATTCAAGGTGCACATTGGGTCATTCAGAATAACTTCACACACACCCGCTACTGTGTATTTCCAAGTCTAATTCTGGCACTAAACCCATACCTGTCACCCAGCGCCTAAATACTAGGCCTCAAATTTATATCCCGCTAAATCTGTCCTTAGTGCTGTAGCTGGGCGAGTTATTTAGTGTCCGTTCAAGCACATTTCTTGTTCTGGGTTGAAATACAATTCCCAATTTAGCAATTTCATAATTTAGTGGTTTCTGCTATATCAGAGCTATTTGAAATCTATCCCTAAAAGGGTATATAATATTCAAGGTGCACATTGGGTCATTCAGAATAACTTCACACACACCCGCTACTGTGTATTTCCAAGTCTAATTCTGGCACTAAACCCATACCTGTCACCCAGCGCCTAAATACTAGGCCTCAAATTTATATCCCGCTAAATCTGTCCTTAGTGCTGTAGCTGGGCGAGTTATTTAGTGTCCGTTCAAGCACATTTCTTGTTCTGGGTTGAAATACAATTCCCAATTTAGCAATTTCATAATTTAGTGGTTTCTGCTATATCAGAGCTATTTGAAATCTATCCCTAAAAGGGTATATAATATTCAAGGTGCACATTGGGTCATTCAGAATAACTTCACACACACCCGCTACTGTGTATTTCCAAGTCTAATTCTGGCACTAAACCCATACCTGTCACCCAGCGCCTAAATACTAGGCCTCAAATTTATATCCCGCTAAATCTGTCCTTAGTGCTGTAGCTGGGCGAGTTATTTAGTGTCCGTTCAAGCACATTTCTTGTTCTGGGTTGAAATACAATTCCCAATTTAGCAATTTCATAATTTAGTGGTTTCTGCTATATCAGAGCTATTTGAAATCTATCCCTAAAAGGGTATATAATATTCAAGGTGCACATTGGGTCATTCAGAATAACTTCACACACACCCGCTACTGTGTATTTCCAAGTCTAATTCTGGCACTAAACCCATACCTGTCACCCAGCGCCTAAATACTAGGCCTCAAATTTATATCCCGCTAAATCTGTCCTTAGTGCTGTAGCTGGGCGAGTTATTTAGTGTCCGTTCAAGCACATTTCTTGTTCTGGGTTGAAATACAATTCCCAATTTAGCAATTTCATAATTTAGTGGTTTCTGCTATATCAGAGCTATTTGAAATCTATCCCTAAAAGGGTATATAATATTCAAGGTGCACATTGGGTCATTCAGAATAACTTCACACACACCCGCTACTGTGTATTTCCAAGTCTAATTCTGGCACTAAACCCATACCTGTCACCCAGCGCCTAAATACTAGGCCTCAAATTTATATCCCGCTAAATCTGTCCTTAGTGCTGTAGCTGGGCGAGTTATTTAGTGTCCGTTCAAGCACATTTCTTGTTCTGGGTTGAAATACAATTCCCAATTTAGCAATTTCATAATTTAGTGGTTTCTGCTATATCAGAGCTATTTGAAATCTATCCCTAAAAGGGTATATAATATTCAAGGTGCACATTGGGTCATTCAGAATAACTTCACACACACCCGCTACTGTGTATTTCCAAGTCTAATTCTGGCACTAAACCCATACCTGTCACCCAGCGCCTAAATACTAGGCCTCAAATTTATATCCCGCTAAATCTGTCCTTAGTGCTGTAGCTGGGCGAGTTATTTAGTGTCCGTTCAAGCACATTTCTTGTTCTGGGTTGAAATACAATTCCCAATTTAGCAATTTCATAATTTAGTGGTTTCTGCTATATCAGAGCTATTTGAAATCTATCCCTAAAAGGGTATATAATATTCAAGGTGCACATTGGGTCATTCAGAATAACTTCACACACACCCGCTACTGTGTATTTCCAAGTCTAATTCTGGCACTAAACCCATACCTGTCACCCAGCGCCTAAATACTAGGCCTCAAATTTATATCCCGCTAAATCTGTCCTTAGTGCTGTAGCTGGGCGAGTTATTTAGTGTCCGTTCAAGCACATTTCTTGTTCTGGGTTGAAATACAATTCCCAATTTAGCAATTTCATAATTTAGTGGTTTCTGCTATATCAGAGCTATTTGAAATCTATCCCTAAAAGGGTATATAATATTCAAGGTGCACATTGGGTCATTCAGAATAACTTCACACACACCCGCTACTGTGTATTTCCAAGTCTAATTCTGGCACTAAACCCATACCTGTCACCCAGCGCCTAAATACTAGGCCTCAAATTTATATCCCGCTAAATCTGTCCTTAGTGCTGTAGCTGGGCGAGTTATTTAGTGTCCGTTCAAGCACATTTCTTGTTCTGGGTTGAAATACAATTCCCAATTTAGCAATTTCATAATTTAGTGGTTTCTGCTATATCAGAGCTATTTGAAATCTATCCCTAAAAGGGTATATAATATTCAAGGTGCACATTGGGTCATTCAGAATAACTTCACACACACCCGCTACTGTGTATTTCCAAGTCTAATTCTGTCACTAAACCCATACCTGTCACCCAGCGCCTAAATACTAGGCCTCAAATTTATATCCCGCTAAATCTGTCCCTAGTGCTGTAGCTGGGCGAGTTATTTAGTGTCCGTTCAAGCACATTTCTTGTTCTGGGTTGAAATACAATTCCCAATTTAGCAATTTCATAATTTAGTGGTTTCTGCTATATCAGAGCTATTTGAAATCTATCCCTAAAAGGGTATATAATATTCAAGGTGCACATTGGGTCATTCAGAATAACTTCACACACACCCGCTACTGTGTATTTCCAAGTCTAATTCTGGCACTAAACCCATACCTGTCACCCAGCGCCTAAATACTAGGCCTCAAATTTATATCCCGCTAAATCTGTCCTTAGTGCTGTAGCTGGGCGAGTTATTTAGTGTCCGTTCAAGCACATTTCTTGTTCTGGGTTGAAATACAATTCCCAATTTAGCAATTTCATAATTTAGTGGTTTCTGCTATATCAGAGCTATTTGAAATCTATCCCTAAAAGGGTATATAATATTCAAGGTGCACATTGGGTCATTCAGAATAACTTCACACACACCCGCTACTGTGTATTTCCAAGTCTAATTCTGGCACTAAACCCATACCTGTCACCCAGCGCCTAAATACTAGGCCTCAAATTTATATCCCGCTAAATCTGTCCTTAGTGCTGTAGCTGGGCGAGTTATTTAGTGTCCGTTCAAGCACATTTCTTGTTCTGGGTTGAAATACAATTCCCAATTTAGCAATTTCATAATTTAGTGGTTTCTGCTATATCAGAGCTATTTGAAATCTATCCCTAAAAGGGTATATAATATTCAAGGTGCACATAGGGTCATTCAGAATAACTTCACACACACGCTTCTGTGCATTTCCAAGTCTAATTCTGTCACTAAATCCATACCGGTCACCCAGCGCCTAAATACTAGGCCTCAAATTTATATCCAGCTAAATCTGTCCCTAGTGCTGTAGCTGGGCGAGTTATTTAGTGTCCGTTCAAGCACATTTCTTGTTCTGGGTTGAAATACAATTCCCAATTTAGCAATTTCATAATTTAGTGGTTTCTGCTATATCAGAGCTATTTGAAATCTATCCCTAAAAGGGTATATAATATTCAAGGTGCACATAGGGTCATTCAGAATAACTTCACACACCCGCTACTGTGCATTTCCAAATCTAATTCTGTCACTAAACCCATACCTGTCACCCAGCGCCTAAATACTAGGCCTCAAATTTATATCCCGCTAAATCTCTCGTTACCGCTGTCCTGTTGTGGCTGGGAAAGTTATTTAGTGTCCGTCAAAGCACATTTTTTGTTCTGGGTTGAAATACAATTCCCAATTTAGCAATTTCATAATTTAGTCGTTTCTGCTATATCAGAGCTATTTGAAATCTATCCCTAAAAGGGTAGATCATATTGAAGGTGCACATAGGGTCATTCAGAATAACTTCACACACACGCTTCTGTGCATTTCCAAGTCTAATTCTGTCACTAAATCCATACCGGTCACCCAGCGCCTAAATACTAGGCCTCAAATTTATATCCCGCTGAATTTGAATACAATACATTGGGCCAAATAATATATTTGTTGTTGTGGTGAACCATAACAATGAGAAAAACATCTAGTAAGGGACGCGGACGTGGACATGGTCGTGGTGGTGTTAGTGGACCCTCTGGTGCTGGGAGAGGACGTGGCCGTTCTGCCACATCCACACGTCCTAGTGTACCAACTACCTCAGGTCCCAGTAGCCGCCAGAATTTACAGCGATATATGGTGGGGCCCAATGCCGTTCTAAGGATGGTAAGGCCTGAGCAGGTACAGGCATTAGTCAATTGGGTGGCCGACAGTGGATCCAGCACGTTCACATTATCTCCCACCCAGTCTTCTGCAGAAAGCGCACAGATGGCGCCTGAAAACCAACCCCATCAGTCTGTCACATCACCCCCATGCATACCAGGGAAACTGTCTCAGCCTCAAGTTATGCAGCAGTCTCTTATGCTGTTTGAAGACTCCGCTGGCAGGGTTTCCCAAGGGCATCCACCTAGCCCTTCCCCAGCGGTGAAAGACATAGAATGCACTGACGCACAACCACTTATGTTTCCTGATGATGAGGACATGGGAATACCACCTCAGCATGTCTCTGATGATGACGAAACACAGGTGCCAACTGCTGCGTCTTTCTGCAGTGTGCAGACTGAACAGGAGGTCAGGGATCAAGACTGGGTGGAAGACGATGCAGGGGACGATGAGGTCCTAGACCCCACATGGAATGAAGGTCGTGCCACTGACTTTCACAGTTCGGAGGAAGAGGCAGTGGTGAGACCGAGCCAACAGCGTAGCAAAAGAGGGAGCAGTGGGCAAAAGCAGAACACCCGCCGCCAAGAGACTCCGCCTGCTACTGACCGCCGCCATCTGGGACCGAGCACCCCAAAGGCAGCTTCAAGGAGTTCCCTGGCATGGCACTTCTTCAAACAATGTGCTGACGACAAGACCCGAGTGGTTTGCACGCTGTGCCATCAGAGCCTGAAGCGAGGCATTAACGTTCTGAACCTGAGCACAACCTGCATGACCAGGCACCTGCATGCAAAGCATGAACTGCAGTGGAGTAAACACCTTAAAACCAAGGAAGTCACTCAGGCTCCCCCTGCTACCTCTTCTGCTGCTGCCGCCTCGGCCTATTCTGCTGCTGCCGCCTCGGCCTCTTCCTCCGCCTCTGGAGGAACGTTGGCACCTGCCGCCCAGCAAACAGGGGATGTACCACCAACACCACCACCACCACCTCCGTCACCAAGCGTCTCAACCATGTCACACGCCAGCGTTCAGCTCTCCATCTCACAAACATTTGATAGAAAGCGTAAATTCCCACCTAGCCACCCTCGATCCCTGGCCCTGAATGCCAGCATTTCTAAACTACTGGCCTATGAAATGCTGTCATTTAGGCTGGTGGACACAGACAGCTTCAAACAGCTCATGTCGCTTGCTGTCCCACAGTATGTTGTTCCCAGCCGGCACTACTTCTCCAAGAGAGCCGTGCCTTCCCTGCACAACCAAGTATCCGATAAAATCAAGTGTGCACTGCGCAACGCCATCTGTGGCAAGGTCCACCTAACCACAGATACGTGGACCAGTAAGCACGGCCAGGGACGCTATATCTCCCTAACTGCACACTGGGTAAATGTAGTGGCAGCTGGGCCCCAGGCGGAGAGCTGTTTGGCGCACGTCCTTCCGCCGCCAAGGATCGCAGGGCAACATTCTTTGCCTCCTGTTGCCACCTCCTCCTTCTCGGCTTCCTCCTCCTCTTCTTCCACCTGCTCATCCAGTCAGCCACACACCTTCACCACCAACTTCAGCACAGCCCGGGGTAAACGTCAGCAGGCCATTCTGAAACTCATATGTTTGGGGGACAGGCCCCACACCGCACAGGAGTTGTGGCGGGGTATAGAACAACAGACCGACGAGTGGTTGCTGCCGGTGAGCCTCAAGCCCGGCCTGGTGGTGTGTGATAATGGGCGAAATCTCGTTGCAGCTCTGGGACTAGCCAATTTGACGCACATCCCTTGCTTGGCGCATGTGCTGAATTTGGTGGTGCAGAAGTTCATTCACAACTACCCCGACATGTCAGAGCTGCTGCATAAAGTGCGGGCCGTCTGTTCGCGCTTCCGGCGTTCACATCCTGCTGCTGCTCGCCTGTCTGCGCTACAGCGTAACTTCGGCCTTCCCGCTCACCGCCTCATATGCGACGTGCCCACCAGGTGGAACTCCACCTTGCACATGCTGGACAGACTGTGCGAGCAGCAGCAGGCCATAGTGGAGTTTCAGCTGCAGCACGCACGGGTCAGTCGCACTACAGAACAGCACCACTTCACCACCAATGACTGGGCCTCCATGCGAGACCTGTGTGCCCTGTTGCGCTGTTTCGAGTACTCCACCAACATGGCCAGTGGCGATGACACCGTTATCAGCGTTACAATACCACTTCTATGTCTCCTTGAGAAAACACTTAGGGCGATGATGGAAGAGGAGGTGGCCCAGGAGGAGGAGGAGGAGGAGGAGGAAGAGGGGTCATTTTTAGCACTTTCAGGCCAGTCTCTTCGAAGTGACTCAGAGGGAGGTTTTTGGCAACAGCAGAGGCCAGGTACAAATGTGGCCAGCCAGGGCCCACTACTGGAGGACGAGGAGGACGAGGATGAGGAGGAGGTGGAGGAGGATGAGGATGAAGCATGGTCACAGCGGGGTGGCACCCAACGCAGCTCGGGTCCATCACTGGTGCGTGGCTGGGGGGAAAGGCAGGACGATGACGATACGCCTCCCACAGAGGACAGCTTGTCCTTATCCCTGGGCAGCCTGGCACACATGAGCGACTACATGCTGCAGTGCCTGCGCAACGACAGCAGAGTTGCCCACATTTTAACCTGTGCGGACTACTGGGTTGCCACCCTGCTGGATCCACGCTACAAAGACAATGTGCCCACCTTACTTCCTGCACTGGAGCGTGATAGGAAGATGCGCGAGTACAAGCGCACGTTGGTAGACGCGCTACTGAGAGCATTCCCAAATGTCACAGGGGAACAAGTGGAAGCCCAAGGCCAAGGCAGAGGAGGAGCAAGAGGTCGCCAAGGCAGCTGTGTCACGGCCAGCTCCTCTGAGGGCAGGGTTAGCATGGCAGAGATGTGGAAAACTTTTGTCAACACGCCACAGCTAACTGCACCACCACCTGATACGCAACGTGTTAGCAGGAGGCAACATTTCACTAACATGGTGGAACAGTACGTGTGCACACCCCTCCACGTACTGACTGATGGTTCGGCCCCATTCAACTTCTGGGTCTCTAAATTGTCCACGTGGCCAGAGCTAGCCTTTTATGCCTTGGAGGTGCTGGCCTGCCCGGCAGCCAGCGTTTTGTCTGAACGTGTATTCAGCACGGCAGGGGGCGTCATTACAGACAAACGCAGCCGCCTGTCTACAGCCAATGTGGACAAGCTGACGTTCATAAAAATGAACCAGGCATGGATCCCACAGGACCTGTCCGTCCCTTGTCCAGATTAGACATTAACTACCTCCCCATAACCATATATTATTGGACTCCAGGGCACTTCCTCATTCAATCCTATTTTTATTTTCATTTTACCATTATATTGCGATGCTACCCAAAGTTGAATGAACCTCTCCTCTGCCTGTGTGCTAGGCCTAAATATATGCCAATGGACTGTTGCAGTGGTGGCTGACATGAAGCCTGATTCTCTGCTATGACATGCAGACTAATTCTCTGCTGACATGAAGCCAGATTGTCTGTTACGGGACCTCTCTCCTCTGCCTGGGTGCTGGGCCTAAATTTATGACAATGGACTGTTGCAGTGGTGGCTGACGTGAAGCCTCATTCTCTGCTATGACATGCAGACTGATTCTCTGCTGACATGAAGCCAGATTGTCTGTTACGGGACCTCTCTCCTCTGCCTGTGTGCTAGGCCTAAATATATGCCAATGGACTGTTGCAGTGGTGGCTGACGTGAAGCCTGATTCTCTGCTATGACATGCAGACTGATTCTCTGCTGACATGAAGCCAGATCCTCTGTTACGGGACCTCTCTCCTCTGCCTGTGTGTGTGCTGGGCCTAAATATATGCCAATGGACTGTTGCAGTGGTGGCTGACATGAAGCCTCATTCTCTGCTATGACATGCAGACTAATTCTCTGCTGACATGAAGACAGATTCTCTGTTACGGGACCTCCCTCCTCTGCCTGGGTGCTGGGCCTAAATATATGCCAATGGACTGTTGCAGTGGTGGGTGACGTGAAGCCTCATTCTCTGCTATGACATGCAGACTAATTCTCTGCTGACATGAAGCCAGATTGTCTGTTACGGGACCTCTCTCCTCTGCCTGTGTGTGTGCTGGGCCTAAATATATGCCAATGGACTGTTGCAGTGGTGGCTGACGTGAAGCCTCATTCTCTGCTATGACATGCAGACTAATTCTCTGCTGACATGAAGACAGATTCTCTGTTACGGGACCTCTCTCCTCTGCCTGTGTGTGTGCTGGGCCTAAATATATGCCAATGGACTGTTGCAGTGGTGGCTGACGTGAAGCCTCATTCTCTGCTATGACATGCAGACTAATTCTCTGCTGACATGAAGACAGATTCTCTGTTACGGGACCTCCCTCCTCTGCCTGGGTGCTGGGCCTAAATATATGCCAATGGACTGTTGCAGTGGTGGGTGACGTGAAGCCTGATTCTCTGCTATGACATGCAGACTAATTCTCTGCTGACATGAAGACAGATTCTCTGTTACGGGACCTCTCTCCTCTGCCTGTGTGTGTGCTGGGCCTAAATATATGCCAATGGACTGTTGCAGTGGTGGCTGACGTGAAGCCTCATTCTCTGCTATGACATGCAGACTAATTCTCTGCTGACATGAAGACAGATTCTCTGTTACGGGACCTCCCTCCTCTGCCTGGGTGCTGGGCCTAAATATATGCCAATGGACTGTTGCAGTGGTGGCTGACGTGAAGCCTCATTCTCTGCTATGACATGCAGACTAATTCTCTGCTGACATGAAGACAGATTCTCTGTTACGGGACCTCTCTCCTCTGCCTGGGTGCCGGGGCCTAAATATCTGAGAATGGACTGTTCCAGTGGTGGGTGACGGGAAGCCAGATTCTCTGCTATGGAACCTCTCTCCAATTGATTTTGGTTAATTTTTATTTATTTAATTTTTAATTTAATTCATTTCCCTATCCACATTTGTTTGCAGGGGATTTACCTACATGTTGCTGCCTTTTGCAGCCCTCTAGCTCTTTCCTGGGCTGTTTTACAGCCTTTTTAGTGCCGAAAAGTTCGGGTCCCCATTGACTTCAATGGGGTTCGGGTTCGGGACGAAGTTCGGATCGGGTTCGGATCCCGAACCCGAACATTTCCGGGATGTTCGGCCGAACTTCTCGAACCCGAACATCCAGGTGTTCGCTCAACTCTAGTACTGTACACACAAAAATTAGTTAATTTCACCCAAAAATGTAAATAACAATTTTTTATATTTTTTTAACCGGCCTACTAGGTATATGTCAGGACTGGAATAGTGGATCAGGTATGGAATCCTTTGGCAGCAGAAATCGTAATTAAGGAAACAGGCAAGGAGTCGGTAGCTGGGAAGTAAGAATAAACTGTGGATTCACAGGGAATAGCTGGGTGTTCACCATAAGGTTGAATACCTCAGCAATGAGTCAAGGCTCTGACTGGCTTTAAGTACACAGTGAACCCAGGACCGTCCCCCTGGTTGCCGGGCAACCAGGAGGCTTCCTTAGTCAGAAGCCAATCATAAGGCTGAGGGCGGTGACGGAGGCTGAAGCCCTCCCTCAGCCTGAGTAGCACCTGTGGTCTGTAATGGCGCATGTGCACTACGCTCGTATCCCACGCACGCGCATGCGGCTTGTGTACCGTGCACGTGCACCCGGCGTCCGACTCGCCCAGGCGCACTGGCCACATTGACGTCAGGTGTCCTGTCAGGAGGAAGAGGAGGAGCTATATATACGCCCGCCGCCCCCGTGCCTGCGAACCCAATGTGCCGGTATACATGTCTATTCTGCACAAGGTACGGACAAGTCCTGAGGGAACCAAGCCTGGTTCATTTCAATGAACGTGAGCTTGTCCACATTGGCTGTAGACAAGCGGCTGCACTTGTCTGTGATGACGCCCCCTGTCGTGCTAAACACACATTCAGCTAATACACTAGCTGCAGGGCAGGCCAGCACCTCCAAGGCGTAAAGGGCAAGTTCAGGCCATGTGCCCAATTTGAAGACCCAGAAGTTGAAGGGGGCAGACCCGTCATTCAGTACGTGTAGGCTTGTGCACACATACTGCTCCACCATGTTGGTGAAATGCTGACTCCTGCTAAGATGTTCCATATCAGCTGGTGGTGCTGGTTGTTGTGGGAATGCCACCAGCAGCGCGTCTACCAGCGTGCGCTTGTACTTGCACATCTTACGATCACGCTCCAGTGACGAAATTAAGGACGGTATGTTGTTCTTGTAACGGGGATCCAGCAGTGTGGCCACACAGTAATCAGCACAAGTTAGAATGTGGGCAACTCGGAGGTCATTGCAGAGACACTGCAGCATGCAATCGCTCATGTGTGCCAGGCTGCCCAGAGGCCATGAAAAGCTGTCCTCTGTGGGAGGTGTATCTCCTGTGTCCTCTGTATCCCCCCAGCCACGCACCAGTGATGGCCATAAGCTGGTCTGGGTGCCACCCTACTGTGAACATGGTTCCTTCTCCTCCATCTCCTCCTCTTCATCCTCCACCTCGTCATCTTCCAGAACTGTGCCCTCGCTGGACAAATGTGTACCTTGGGTTTGTAAGTGCAGGAACCCACCCTCGGAGCCACTTTAGAATGACTGGACAGAAACCCTACGAAATGATCCCTCTTCCTCCACCTCCTCCTGTGCCACATCCTCTTCCATCATTGCCAGGAGCGTTTTTTCAAGGAGCCATAGAAGTGGGATAGTAACACTGAGAACGGTGTTATCGGCACTGGCCATGTTGGTGGAGTACTCGAAACAGCGCAACAAGGAACACAGGTCTCGCATGGAGGCCGAGTCATTGGTGGTGAAGTGCTGTTCCGCTGAGCGACTCACCCATGCGTGCTGCAGCTGAACCTCCACTTTCGCCTGCTGCTGCTCGCACAGTCTGGTCAGCATGTGCAAGGTGGAGTTCCAACTTGTGGGCACGCCGCATATGAGGCGGTGAGCGGAAAGGCCGAAGTTATGCTGCAGCGCTGACAGGTGAGCAGCAGCAGGGTGAGAACGCCAAAAGCGCGCACAGACGACCCACACTTTATGCAGCAGCTCTGACATTTTGGGGTAATTTCTAAGGACTCTCTGCACCACCAAATTCAGCACATGCTCCAGGCAAGGGATGTGTGTCAAACCGGCTAGTCCCAGAGCTGCTACGAGATTTCACCCATTATCGCACACCACCAGGCCGGGCTTGAGGCTGACTGGCACAAACCACTCATCGGTCTGTTGTTCAAGGCCCGTCCACAGCTCCTGCGTGGTGTGGGGTTTGTCCTCCAAACAGATGCATTTTAAAACTGCCTGCTGTCGTTTACCCCTGTCTGTGCTGAAGTTGGTGGTGAAGGTGTTACACTGACCAGATGAGGAGCTGCTAGAGGGTGAGGAAGTAGAGTTGGAGGAGGAAGCAACAGGAGGCAAACTGAAGCGCCCTGCAATCCTCGGTGGTGGAAAGACATGCGCCAAACTGCTATCCGCCTCAGGCCCAGCCGCCACTGCATTTACCCAGTGTGCTGTTATGGAGATATAATGGCCCTGACCGTTCTTACTGGTCCACGTATCCGTAGTCAGGTGCACCTTGCCACAGATGGCGTTGCGCAGTGCACACCTGATTTTCTCCCCTACTTGGCTGGGAAAGTAGTGGCGGATGTGCACAACGTACTCTGGGAGAGCCACCGCCATAAGGCCTTTAAAACTATCTGTCTCCACCAGACGGAATGACAGCATTTCAAAGGCCAGTAATTTAGAAATGCTGGCATTAAGGGCTAGGGGTCGCTGATGGGTAGGGAGGTACTTTCTCTTCCTCTCCAGCGTTTGGGAGATGGAGAGCTAAACGCTTCCGTGGGACATTGTGGAGATGCTTGGTGATCCAGGTGTTGGTCTGGCTGGCAAATCCTCTGTTTGCGGGGTGGCAGGTGGCACTGTCACTCCAGAGGTGAATGAAGAGGCCGAGACTGCAGCAGAAGAGGAAGGAGAAGGATACCTGAGACCTGAGGAGCCAGAGACCTTTCTTGGTTTTTGAGGTGCAGCTCGTGCTTTGCACTTAAATGCCTGGTCATGCAGGTTGTGCTCAGGTTGAAAGCGTTTATGCCTCACTACAGGCTCTGATTGCACAGCTTGCAAACCACTTGTGTCTTGTTGTCAGCACATTGTCTGAAGAACTGCCATGCCAGGGAATTCCTTGGAGCTGGCTTTGGTGTGCTCGGTCCCTTGCTGCGGTGGGCAGTAGCAGGCGTGCTGTCTAGAGGACGGCCGCTCCGCTTTTGCACCCTGCTCACTCTTCTGCTGTGCTGGTGGCTTTGTGCGACCACCGCCTCTTCCTCCGAACTACATAGGTCACTCGCATGACCTTGATTCCATGTGGGGTCGAGGACCTCCTCGTCCTTCACATCATCTTCCATCCAGTCTTCACCCTTGCCTTCCTTGTTGGCCTGCACACTTTCGAAAGCCCCAGCAGTTGACACCTGTGTTTCGTCATCATCCGAGACATGCTGCGATGGTCCTCCCATGTACTCATCTTGAAGCATAAGTGGTTGGGCATTGGTGCACTCAATCTCTTCCACTTCTGGGGCAGGGCTATGTGGATGGCCCTGGGAAACCCTGCTAACAGGGTCATCAAAAAGCAGAAGAGACTGCTGTATGACTTGGGGCTCAGACTGCTTGGCTGATTTTCAAGGGAGTGAGGTGAAAGACTGATGGACATCGGCTGCAGGTGCCAACTGTGGTCTTTCAGCAGGAGACTGGGTGGGAGACAATGTGAAGGAACTGGATCCACTATCAACAACCCAATCTACTATCGCCTGTACTTGTTCACGCCTCACCATTCGTAGAGCCGCATTAGGCCCGACCAAATACCGCTGCAGGTTCTGTCCCCTACTCGCACCTGAGGAAGGCGTTTCACTTGTGTGTGTAGCTGGCAATCGACCACATCCTCTCCCTGCAGCAGGAGCTCCACCAGCAGCACCATGTCCTGGGTCATGTCCCTTATTTGACGCTCATTTCATATTTCTCGAATTTTGCCCTAAATGGGTGTTTAATTAATAGTAGAATAGAACAACAGTATGTAAAGGGTGTAGGCCTGAATTAAAGATTTCTTTGACCAAATTGCTGTATTTCAAATGCCTTAATCAAATCCCAGTATGTAAAGGGAGCATCTCACACGGCCTGAACCACTGTAGGCCTGAATTAAATATTGGTGCACCAAATGGCGGTATTTAAAATCTCTGAATGTAACCCAAATGTATTAAGGGTGTATCTCACAATGATATCTGCATCAAACGCTGCCAACTTTTTTTTTTTTTTTTTGCCCAAACGAGTGTTTGTTTAACAACTGAATTAGACAACAGCATATAAGCCTGCAATTTCACACGTGCTGATGCTGCAAGGCCTGAAAAAGTGTGGTTTTAAAACCCCAGAAAATGATGGCTGTATTTCCAGCTTAAATTGTACACTGACTAATCCAGATATTGTATATTGCCAAACAAGCGCCTTTTTGGTAACAGAATATGAAAGCTGTATATATTAAACTTGAATTTAACACTTGCAGATCAGGAAAATTGTGTTTTTGTCAAAAAATGTGTGTTTTTAAAACCCCAGAAAATGATGGGTGTATTTCTATCTTAATTTGCACACTGACTAATCCAGATGTAGATTGCCAAAAAAGTGTTTTTTTGGTAACAGAATATGAAAGCTGTATATATTAAATTTGTATTTAACACTTGCAGATCAGGAAAATAGTGTTTTTGGGCAAAAAAGTGTGTTTTTAAAACCCTAGAAAATGATGGGTGTATTTCTAGCTTAAATTGCACACTGACTAATCCAGATGTTGTATATTGCCCAAAAAAAATAAATGATTTTCAATGTCTTAAAAGCTCAGATGCAGTGCTGGTGCACTGAGCTTGCATAAAATGGCCGCCGCCGCCCACCTAATTGACTTATTAAAGTAATTTTTTTTCGGCCACTGGGCTCAGGGCAGGATAAAAAAATTGTGCCCTGCACCCACAAAACACAATGTATGTAGATCGCTGAGTTAGATTCTGATTTTGAGCAAAGAGTCTCTCCTATTCTCTCTCTGAAATCACCAGCAGCATCCTCTCCCTACACTAAGCACAGCAGCGCTACGTGACTCCAGCTTATATAGAGGCTGGGTCACATGCCACACTGGCCAATAATAGCCATGCCATTAGTAGGCATGGCTGTGATGGCTTCTGAAGTCAGACAGTTCACCGCTTGTTGATTGGCTGCTTTTACTGAAATGTTCGGGTTTGGTCCGGGGTCCAAAAATCCTAAAGTTTGGGACGAACCAGAACTTTACAGTTCGGGTTCGCGCAACCCTACCCATGATCCCTCAGTGCTTCTTGCTTGTGGGCCAATGATAAGTTTGCAAAATCTTTGACTATAGGAGTGTTTATCGCAAAGTTTCCAATTGCCGATTTTTGCACTCAAGAAAATAATGACTGGAGATCACAAATTCTTGAATATAAGACGAATATTTGTGAAATATCACAAATTCGAATATTGCCCCTGCCGCTTATTACTGGTCGCCATCAAGAGATCATTTGAAGCCTTCAATAAGGGTAGTTTCTGCAGAATATAGAATGTGGAAACCAGATTGTAAGGGGTCTAGAAGAGATCTACGGTCCCTTTACACAGGACTAGGTCATGTTCATTGGATGAAATAATCATTTATGTGGACACCAAAATAATCTTTTCTGGGCAACAGATCATACTGTGTAAACAAGAATCTTCTGCCCAGAAACAATGAATCTGTATGAGGACAAGTAATTGCAGTAGTGATTAGAGATGAACGAATCAAATCCCCTGAAGTGGAATTCGATCCAAATTTCAAGAATTATTTGATTTGCCTAGAAGCCGAATTTTCTTGTGCTTCGAGTCAGCGAATCGATTAATCCTGAAATTCAAACTTACCACCTCCATTTGTGCGCGAAGGTCTGCCAGCCTCCATCTTGCTTGAAGATCTCATTCGAAATCCCATGTGGCGCAAGTTTACATCATGACGCCGGCCGGCGTGATGACATCGTACGTCACCACATCGGCCGACGTGATGGCGTAATCTCGCGCCGCACCTGATTTCGGATGAGATCTTCAAGCAAGATGGCAGCGGCCGGCCCATTGCACGCAAATGGACTCGGTAAGTTTGATGTAATGTTTTTTTAAATGTTTGATTCACACCTGTTTGTATACACTCAGATGCCGCAATCATGTATGAATGCGGCATCTGAGGGCTACAATGACGGGGCGGTGCTATCGCATTTCCCTGTCATTGCACCCGCTACTTAGAAAAAAATGCGCTTAGTGGTGAAGAAATTCGCCATGAAGCAAATTTTTGGGTGAAATTCTGTGAATCACCCGAAGCAAATTTTCAAGAAAATCGCTCATCTCTAGTAGTGATGCTTTGTCCCTATACAATGAAGGTGATTGCTGCATGTAAATACAGTTCTCACCTTCTCTGATGAGCAGCCAGTTATTGGGAAGGAAGCGTTAATTTTTAACATAAATTTGTTTTCCCTTAGTCCTAACAGCAGCACAAGGGGGGAGTTCTCCCCCTGAGAAACTAGTAGGACAGGTGGAATTTTTGATGACAAAAAATTTCCTACCAAGCACTAATTTAATAATTAGTAGAAAACCCACCCCTATAAAGGGCAGACTGCCCATAATCCAGTGCTTTATATCAAGTAAAAACAAAACAAGGGTGGGAAATGTGTGTGCTGCTGTTAGAACTAAGGGAAAACAAAAATTAACACTTCCCTTACGTCCTAACCAGAAGCACAAGTGGGGACCTAACAAGTAATACAAACAAATTGGGAGGGTCTCTTCACAGGTACATAATACCGTCCCCCTTATTTTTTATTTTTTATTATGAGAGGACGGCAAACAGAATGGTGCGTCCGAATGCTACCCCCTCAGAGCACCTAGAGTCTAGGCAATAATGTCTAACCAAAGTGCTGTGGGAGCTCCAGGAAGCCGCAGCACAAATCTATTCAAGTGGAACTAGATTATTTTCCGCAAAGGAAGTCGATATTGCCCTCGTGGAGTGGGCGGTGACAAAGGATGGAGGAGCCAAGCCTTGGGATAAAAAGGTTTCTAGGATTGCCTCCTTTACCCATCTACTTAGAGAGGGTTTGGAGGCTTTTAGACCTTTGGTTTTACTGGAGAAAGAGAGCAGCAGGTATTCTGACTTCCTAAAGTCTGCAGTCCTGTTCAGGAAGATTTTGAGATTCCTGGAAATGTCCAAGAAGTGAAGGGCTTCCTCTTCAGGAGATGATGGAGTAGGACATAGGACCGGCAAGGAGATGGTCTGATTTCGGTTACTGAATGAGGGAACCTTAGGAGCAAAGGTCAGTAAAAATCTCAACAGGACCGAGTCATGGAGAAAGAGGGTATAAGGCTCAGCGGCCGCTAGGGCCTGTAACTCTCCAATCCTTTTGGCCAATGTTATGGCCAGTAAAAATGTGACCTTTAAGGACATAAACTTAAGGTCTACATTCTCTAAGGGGTCAAAGGGGGGAGGGGATATCCCCTTTAGAACAATGGATAAATCCCTTTCAGGGATAGGTCTCAGGATTCTAGGTTTTAATATGAGTAGGGGCTCTTGAGATAATGGTCTACATAGAGAGGCATAGAGAGCACTGGTGTGAACTCTGAGAGTAGACGAGCTTAGACCCTTGTCCAGGCCGTCCTGCAGGAATTGTAGAATAGCTGAAAGAGGAGGATCTGAGGGTACTACCTCTTTAACAGCACACCACTGAAGAAAGATCTTGTGAATTATTGAGTACGCCTTGTTTGTAGACTCCGCAAGGGAGTGTGAAATAGTTCTCAAGACCTCTGCAGAAAGCCCTCTAGCTTCTAGTAGGGGCCTGTCAATCTCCAGGCTGTCAGATTGAGTTTCCTCAGATCTAGGCAGGGGCCTGTGTCCTGATACACAAAGTCCTGCGTTAGGGGAAGTCTCCAATTTGTGCCCTGACACATCTTCATGAGCTGGGTGAACCAAGACCTCTTCGGCCAGAATGGTATTATAACAATGACTGGGGTCTGGTCTTGATATCATGGAAAATGGAGGGAATATGTACGCCAGCCTGAACCTCCATGGAATGGACAGAGCGTCTATCGCCAGAGGGTTGTCCTCCTTGTAGAGGGAACAGAACTTGTCCAACTTCGCCTTCAACCGGGTCGCCATCAAGTTGATCTCCAGAGTGCCCCAACGTAGAGTGATCTGGGAGAAGATGTCTTCGTTCAGTGACCATTCGCCTGGAACTGGTAGGCCCCGACTGAGTCATTCCGCAACTATGTTGAGATCTCCCCTGATGTGAACCGCGGAGAGGTGGGATAGACTGAGCTCTGCCCAAGAGAGGATTAGACCAACTTCCTGAAGAAGAGGTCGAGATGTCGTACCTCCCTGTCTGTTGATATAAGCAACCACCGTCGTGCTGTCCAAACGGACTCTCACCGCCTTCCTGCGGATGAGAGGAGCAAAATAATAAAGAGTTAAACGTACGGCTCTTAGTTCTCTCATATTGGACGAGAGAAGCCTCTCTTGTGGAGTCCAAATACCCTGTATTGGACTGTCTTCCAGATGCGCTCCCCAACCTAGAAGGGAGGAGTCTGTGGTCAACGTGATCCAACGAGGTTGAATCAAGGACCTCCCATCTGATAGGTTCCTCCACCATTTGAGTGAGGACCGGACTTTGACAGACAGGGAGTGAGTCTTGTCCAACACTTTTTCTTGAAGTAGACGGAGGTGCCAAAGGGTCCAAGGAACTGCTTCTGCAGATGCTGACATGTGGCCCAACATCTTCATAAGTGTTTTGATGGACACTCAATGAGGTGCCATGAGAAACTGAGTGGCTCTTATGACCCGATATTTCCTCTCTGGGGAGAGAGAGAGTCATTGCTTGAGAATCCACTATAAAACCTAGGAATACCCGGCAAGTGGAAGGCAGGATCTGGGACTTTTCCCAGTTTATTAGCCAGCCTACCTGCTGGAGAGTCTGAAGAGCCAGATGAAGATGGGTTTGAAGAACGTCTAGAGAGGCGGCTTTTAAAAGCCAGTCATCTAGATATGGCACGATTTCTAGCCCTTGAAGCCTGAGTTTGGCAACAACCGGAGCCACAACCTTGGTAAAGGTGTGGGGAGCGGAAGAGATGCCAAAGGGTAGAACAGCAAACTGGTAATGCTTCACCACACGCTTTATGGAGAACGCAACTCTTAGGAGCTTCCGGTGAGTTGGATGAATAGGGACATGAAGATAAGCGTCCTATAGTGACCATGAGGTTTCCGTGATTTAGAATATTGATTAAGGAGCGGATGTTCTCCATCCTGAAGCGATTCTGCCTTATGAAGCTTTAGGTAGCGCAGATCTATTATCATGCGCCAGTCTCTGGAAGGCTTTGGGACTAGAAATATGGGGGAATACACCCCTCGCCCTCGTTCGTGTGAGGGAACTTCCTCTAGGGCTTTTTTTTGTGAAGGTAAAGGAGGACCACGTCCTCCAGGATCTTCTGTTTGATTTGGGGTAAAGGGTGGGTTAACATAAATTTCTCCTGAGGGGGAGACACGAAATCTATGTGTGCAGCTGGACAAAATTATATTTAGGACCCACTGATACGGAATTTATTGCAGCCAGGCCTGCTGAAAAAAACTTGAACGACCTCCGACCGGAGGAACACTTAAAAGTTGTGCATCGCACGGAGGGTCTGGAGGGGAGTCTTGTGTTTCTGGACCTACTGCGACCCCGAAAGGAGATTTTTCCCATTTTTGTCTGCCAAGCTTTCCATGAGCTTGACCAGCTCAGAACCAAATAGCCTTCCTGGCTCATAGGGCAGGCCGCATAAGTTAAACTTAGAGGTGTTATCAGCGACCCAAGGTCGCAACCAGAGGGGCCTACGGCTGGCAGAAGAAAGCACCATACTTTTCGCAGCCAGCTTTAAATGCTGCGCAGAGGCATCGCATAGAAAATCTGCTCCTAACAGGAGGGTCTTAAACTGATCCAGAATGTCCGTTCTGGACACTCTGGCCTCCAGGTCAGCCTGAATTCTTAGGATTCGGGAACGTACAAAGTCTGCAGTCTCAGACGAGGCAACAGCTACTGACGCGGAAGTGTCACGACCATGTTTATGGCCGTGACTCCTTGGGAGCCGCATACAGTTGCCCGCGGTTTGGGTTGTAGTGTCAACCGCTGCGGGAGGCATAATGTTGTTCGCCTCAAGTGCGGTTGCCGCGGACAACAGCTATGTGTGCGGTTCCCTTGGAGTTGAGTGCACATTTGTATGCACTTTGGTATGTTTGTGTGCACTCTGTGTTATGTGTGGTGTGCACTCACATCGTCCCCTCACTGTGGTTGCCCGTGGCAACGTTTGGTTGTTGTGTGTACATGTGGTGGCAGTGTCCCGGCCTTCAGACTGACTCCCAGGACACGGTTGCCACCCATGTCGTTGCCTGCGGCCACAGCCACAGTGTGTTTGTTGATTGGACACTTCCCCTTTAAGTTTGTGTTTTTCCTTCTGTGGTATTCGAAGGGTTAACTCCCTTGCTGTGTGTGTGAGTCACGGGGTGTGTCTGATTGTTGGGTGTGGCCTCTTGGCCCTAAAAAGCCTCAGTTGTAGGCAGTAGCCAGAGAGGGTACTTCAGCTATGCTGGCTGGAGACATCTTCCTGGTTACTTACCAACTGCCAGTGGGGGCCATCCTTCTGGTCATAGCAAATATAATGTCCTTTGGTGTCTAGAAGATGTGTTTGGTTTTATGCTTGTTTATTGCACCTATGGTCCTGGGTTCCCGTGTGTTGTGTGTTGTGTGCTGAGTCCTGTTGTCTGTGGGCTGTACTTCCACATGGGTTCCAGGCTTTGTGTCTGTGGCAGGTGAGAGTTATGTTTGTGGCAAGTACCTGCCATTGCCATAGGTTGTATTTGTTCTCCCTTCCTTGCAGCTTGGCCAGTGAGACTCCTGTTCCTCCGTATCCAGGAGGGTGAGTTAGGGCTCTGAGGTTCCTGAGCATGGGTCCTCCTACCTTAAAGGTCGGCCCATGCAGCTAGGAGTTAGGGTCAGGTTAGGGACGCGATAGGAGGTGACCTGCTCCCTAATCCTGTTGTCCTGGTCATGCAGCGACCGTCTTCCTCCATCGCACGGCTGAGGGTTTTCCCCATTCCCAGCCGTGACAGGAAGCTGCCGCAGGGGGGTAATTGCGCCTTAGGGTGCATTCGACCCTTCGGTCTAACGGGTCCCGGAGATTACTACCGTCATCTGATGGGACTAGGGTCCATTGGACAATTTGGATATCGCCATGTCGACATTCGGAGGCGGTACCCAAAGGTCAGACTCCGATTCCTGGAGGGGGAACATGAGTTTAAACCTCTTGTTGAGGACTGGACCTTTCTCCGGATGCTTCCATTGGGTCAGCATAAAACGCTTAAGGTTTTCGTCCACTTTGAAAGTCCTTAACCCCCTAGAGGTGATCATGATTCCTTGACCGGATGGAGTGTAGAAGCCTTTGGGTTTTTTCAGCTGGAAACAGGAACAGTGAGTCTTTATCGTTCGAGGAAGAATGGTTGTCCACGGAGATCGCTTCCAGCATAGGCATCAGACCCGGAGATGATGCTCCTGATCTCTTGGATGCGAGGGCGCTCTTAATCTCGGAAATGGAATTTCCCATAAAGTCCTTCATCCACCCAAACATGTCGCTTACGGTGGGTTGCGACAGAGGAGGACAACATAACGGACACCTATTATACTCATAGGAGTCCGGCATTGGCATCTCGCAGGAAGTGCAGACTAGATGTCTCTGCTTGTGGGAGGCTTTCCCGCGCTGATCACCGTTAGGTTTAGTAGTAGTAGCAGCCACAGAACTGTATCCTTAGCTCTCTGCTCAGAAAGAGGAAGTACTCCTCTTGTTGTGGGCTTATATAGGTGGACTAGCTCCACCTCTGACCTTAGCTCGGCCCCCTCGTCGATAGCTCCGCCTCAACCTAACTTTTCCTGAAAACTCCAGGAATATTAGTTTTAAACAATATATATATTACATATCTCTTTAAATCCTGTAGCCCCCGGGGCTCATAATACAGAAATACACCTGTATTTAGGAAAAACAAAACCGTCGCGAGAACTGGAAGTCGTCAATGACGCACTTCCTGTTGGCCATGCAGCGTCGTGCATCCGGAGCCTGCGACAGAGATGCCGGCAATCCACAGCCTACCAAGCGGACAGAGTGCCGATAGGCACCGCCCCTGTAGCCTGGACTGCTGCTACCTCCGGTGGAGCAGGCGGCGGATCACGGACCAACGACTGAGGGACCGAGGACGACTTTGGGCCAGGAGCTAGAACCAGCAATTGAGTGGTAGGAAAATATCCGTATCAGAAAAAAAACACAAAAAAACACGATTTTTTTAAGGTAACAGGCTGCAGCCTGACCCGTCTTACTGTCCACAGGGACAGAGAAAAAAGCACTGGATTATGGGCAGTCTGCCCTTTATAGGGGTAAGTTTTCTACTAATTATTTAATCAGTGCTTGGTAGGAAGTTTTTTGTCATCAAAAATTCGACCTGTCCTACTAGTTTCACAGGGGAGAACTCCCTACTTGTGCTGCTGGTTAGGACTAGAGTTTAGCGGACACCTGGATGTTCGGGTTCGAGAAGTTCGGCCGAACTTCCCGGAAATGTTCGGGTTCGGGAACCCGATCCGAACTTCGTCCCGAACCCGAACCCCATTGAAGTCAAAGGGGACCCGAACTTTTCAGCACTAAAAAGGCTGTAAAATAGCCCAGGAAAGGGCTAGAGGGCTGCAAAAGGCAGCAACATGTAGGTAAATCCCCTGCAAACAAATGTGGATAGGGAAATGAATAAAAATAAAAATAAAATAAATAAAAATTAACCAATATCAATTGGAGAGAGGTCCCATAGCAGAGAATCTGGCTTCACGTCAGCCACCACTGCAACAGTCCATTGTCAGATATTCAGGCCCCGGCACCCAGGCAGAGGAGAGAGGTCCCGTAACAGAGAATCTGTCTCCATGTCAGCAGAGAATTAGTCTGCATGTCATAGCAGAGAATCAGGCTTCACGTCAGCCACCACTGCAACAGTCCATTGTCAGATATTTAGGCCCAGCACCCAGGCAGAGGAGAAAGGTCCCGTAACAGAGAATCTGGCTTCATGTCAGCAGAGAATCAGTCTGCATGTCATAGCAGAGAATCAGGCTTCACGTCAGCCACCAGGGCAACAGTCCATTGTCAGAAATTTAGGCCCAGCACCCAGGCAGAGGAGAGAGGTCCCGTAACAGAGGATCTGGCTTCATGTCAGCAGAAAATCAGTCTGCATGTCATAGCAGAGAATCAGGCTTCACGTCAGCCACCACTGCAACAGTCCATTGGCATATATTTAGGCCCAGCACATAGGCAGAGGAGAGTGGTCCTGTAACAGAGAATCTGTCTTCATGTCAGCAGAGAATTAGTCTGCATGTCATAGCAGAGAATCAGGCTTCACGTCAGCCACCACTGCAACAGTCCATTGTCAGATATTTAGGCCCAGCACACAGGCAGAGGAGAGAGGTCCCGTAACAGAGGATCTGGCTTCATGTCAGCAGAGAATCAGTCTGCATGTCATAGCAAAGAATCAGGCTTCACGTCAGCCACCAGGGCAACAGTCCATTGTCATATATTTAGGCCCAGCACCCAGGCAGAGGAGAGAAGTCCCGTAACAGAGGATCTGGCTTCATGTCAGCAGAGAATCAGTCTGCATGTCATAGCAGAGAATCAGGCTTCACGTCAGCCACCACTGCAACAGTCCATTGGCATATATTTAGGCCCAGCACACAGGCAGAGGAGAGAGGTCCCGTAACAGAGGATCTGGCTTCATGTCAGCAGAGAATCAGTCTGCATGTTATAGCAGAGAATCAGGCTTCACGTCAGCCACCAGGGCAACAGTCCATTGTCATATATTTAGGCCCAGCACCCAGGCAGAAGAGAGAGGTCCCGTAACAGAGGATCTGGCTTCATGTCAGCAGAGAATCAGTCTGCATGTCATAGCAGAGAATCAGGCTTCACGTCAGCCACCAGTGCAAAAGTCCATTGTCATATATTTAGGCCCAGCACCCAGGCAGAGGAGAGAGGTCCCGTAACAGAGGATCTGGCTTCATGTCAGCAGAGAATCAGTCTGCATGTCATAGCAGAGAATCAGGCTTCACGTCAGCCACCACTGCAACAGTCCATTGGCATATATTTAGGCCCAGCACACAGGCAGAGGAGAGAGGTCCCGTAACAGAGAATCTGTCTTCCTGTCAGCAGAGAATTAGTCTGCATGTCATAGCAGAGAATTAGGCTTCACGTCAGCCACCACTGCAACAGTCCATTGTCATATATTTAGGCCCAGCACCCAGGCAGAGGAGAGAGGTCCCGTAACAGAGGATCTGGCTTCATGTCAGCAGAGAATCAGTCTGCATGTCATAGCAGAGAATCAGGCTTCACGTCAGCCACCAGGGCAAGAGTCCATTGTCATATATTTAGGCCCAGCATGCAGGCAGAGGAGAGAGGTCCCGTAACAGAGAATCTGGCTTCATGTCAGCAGAGAATCAGTCTGCATGTCATAGCAGAGAATCAGGCTTCACGTCAGCCACCAGTGCAACAGTCCATTGTCATATATTTAGGCCCAGCACCCAAGCAGAGGAGAGAGGTCCCGTAACAGAGGATCTGGCTTCATGTCAGCAGAGAATTAGTCTGCATGTCATAGCAGAGAATCAGGCTTCACGTCAGCCACCACTGCAACAGTCCATTGTCATATATTTAGGCCCAGCACCCAGGCAGAGGAGAGAGGTCCCGTAACAGAGGATCTGGCTTCATGTCAGCAGAGAATCAGTCTGCATGTTATAGCAGAGAATCAGGCTTCACGTCAGCCACCAGGGCAACAGTCCATTGTCATATATTTAGGCCCAGCACCCAGGCAGAGGAGAGAGGTCCCGTAACAGAGGATCTGGCTTCATGTCAGCAGAGAATCAGTCTGCATGTCATAGCAGAGAATCAGGCTTCACTTCAGCCACCAGTGCAAAAGTCCATTGTCATATATTTAGGCCCAGCACCCAGGCAGAGGAGAGAGGTCCCGTAACAGAGGATCTGGCTTCATGTCAGCAGAGAATCAGTCTGCATGTCATAGCAGAGAATCAGGCTTCACGTCAGCCACCACTGCAACAGTCCATTGTCATATATATTTAGGCCCAGCACACAGGCAGAGGAGAGAGGTCCCGTAACAGAGGATCTGTCTTCATGTCAGCAGAGAATCAGTCTGCATGTCATAGCAGAGAATCAGGCTTCACGTCAGCCACCACTGCAACAGTCCATTGTCATTATATTTAGGCCCAGCACCCAGGCAGAGGAGAGAGGTCCCGTAACAGAGGATCTGGCTTCATGTCAGCAGAGAATCAGTCTGCATGTCATAGCAGAGAATCAGGCTTCACGTCAGCCACCAGTGCAACAGTCCATTGTCATATATTTCGGCCCAGCACACAGGCAGAGGAGAGAGGTCCCGTAACAGAGGATCTGGCTTCATGTCAGCAGAGAATCAGTCTGCATGTCATAGCAAAGAATCAGGCTTCACGTCAGCCACCAGTGCAAAAGTCCATTTTCATATATTTAGGCCCAGCACCCAGGCAGAGGAGAGAGGTCCCGTAACAGAGGATCTGGCTTCATGTCAGCAGAGAATCAGTCTGCATGTCATAGCAGAGAATCAGGCTTCACGTCAGCCACCAGTGCAACAGTCCATTGTCATATATTTCGGCCCAGCACACAGGCAGAGGAGAGAGGTCCCGTAACAGAGAATCTGTCTTCATGTCAGCAGAGAATTAGTCTGCATGTCATAGCAGAGAATCAGGCTTCACGTCAGCCACCACTGCAACAGTCCATTGTCATATATTTAGGCCCAGCACCCAGGCAGAGGAGAGAGGTCCCGTAACAGAGGATCTGGCTTCATGTCAGCAGAGAATCAGTCTGCATGTTATAGCAGAGAATCAGGCTTCACGTCAGCCACCAGGGCAACAGTCCATTGTCATATATTTAGGCCCAGCACCCAGGCAGAGGAGAGAGGTCCCGTAACAGAGGATCTGGCTTCATGTCAGCAGAGAATCAGTCTGCATGTCATAGCAGAGAATCAGGCTTCACTTCAGCCACCAGTGCAAAAGTCCATTGTCATATATTTAGGCCCAGCACCCAGGCAGAGGAGAGAGGTCCCGTAACAGAGGATCTGGCTTCATGTCAGCAGAGAATCAGTCTGCATGTCATAGCAGAGAATCAGGCTTCACGTCAGCCACCACTGCAACAGTCCATTGGCATATATATTTAGGCCCAGCACACAGGCAGAGGAGAGAGGTCCCGTAACAGAGAATCTGTCTTCATGTCAGCAGAGAATTAGTCTGCATGTCATAGCAGAGAATCAGGCTTCACGTCAGCCACCACTGCAACAGTCCATTGTCTTATATTTAGGCCCAGCACCCAGGCAGAGGAGAGAGGTCCCGTAACAGAGGATCTGGCTTCATGTCAGCAGAGAATCAGTCTGCATGTCATAGCAGAGAATCAGGCTTCACGTCAGCCACCAGGGCAACAGTCCATTATCATATATTTAGGCCCAGCATGCAGGCAGAGGAGAGAGGTCCCGTAACAGAGAATCTGGCTTCATGTCAGCAGAGAATCAGTCTGCATGTCATAGCAGAGAATCAGGCTTCACGTCAGCCACCAGTGCAACAGTCCATTGTCATATATTTAGGCCCAGCACCCAGGCAGAGGAGAGAGGTCCCGTAACAGAGGATCTGGCTTCATGTCAGCAGAGAATCAGTCTGCATGTCATAGCAGAGAATCAGGCTTCACGTCAGCCACCACTGCAACAGTCCATTGGCATATATTTAGGCCCATCACACAGGCAGAGGAGAGAGGTCCTGTAACAGAGAATCTGTCTACATGTCAGCAGAGAATTAGTCTGCATGTCATAGCAGAGAATCAGGCTTCACGTCAGCCACCACTGCAACAGTCCATTGTCAGATATTTAGGCCCAGCACCCAGGCAGAGGAGAGAGGTCACGTAACAGAGGATCTGGCTTCATGTCAGCAGAGAATCAGTCTGCATGTCATAGCAGAGAATCAGGCTTCACGTCAGCCACCAGTGCAACAGTCCATTGTCATATATTTAGGCCCAGCACCCAGGCAGAGGAGAGAGGTCCCGTAACAGAGGATCTGGCTTCATGTCAGCAGAGAATCAGTCTGCATGTCATAGCAGAGAATCAGGCTTCACGTCAGCCACCACTGCAACAGTCCATTGGCATATATTTAGGCCCATCACACAGGCAGAGGAGAGAGGTCCTGTAACAGAGAATCTGTCTACATGTCAGCAGAGAATTAGTCTGCATGTCATAGCAGAGAATCAGGCTTCACGTCAGCCACCACTGCAACAGTCCATTGTCAGATATTTAGGCCCAGCACCCAGGCAGAGGAGAGAGGTCACGTAACAGAGGATCTGGCTTCATGTCAGCAGAGAATCAGTCTGCATGTCATAGCAGAGAATCAGGCTTCACGTCACCCAACATTGGAACAGTCCATTGGCATATATTTAGGCCCCGGCACCCAGACAGAGGAGAGGTTCATTCAACTTTGGGTAGCCTCGCAATATAATGGTAAAATGAAAATAAAAATAGGATTGAATGAGGAAGTGCCCTGGAGTACAATAATATATGGTTAAGGGGAGGTAGTTAATGTCTAATCTGGACAAGGGACGGACAGGTCCTGTGGGATCCATGCCTGGTTCATTTTTATGAACGTCAGCTTGTCCACATTGGCTGTAGACAGGCGGCTGCGTTTGTCTGTAATGACGCCCCCTGCCGTGCTGAATACACGTTCAGACAAAACGCTGGCCGCCGGGCAGGCCGGCACCTCCGAGGCATAAAAGGCTAGCTCTGGCCACGTGGACAATTTAGAGACCCAGAAGTTGAATGGGGCCGAACCATCAGTCAGTACGTGGAGGGGTGTGCACACATACTGTTCCACCATGTTAGTGAAATGTTGCCTTCTGCTAACACGTTGCGTATCAGGTGGTGGTGCAGTTAGCTGTGGCGTGTTGACAAAACTTTTCCACATCTCTGCCATGCTAACCCTGCCCTCAGAGGAGCTGGCCGTGACACAGCTGCCTTGGCGACCTCTTGCTCCTCCTCTGCCTTGGCCTTGGGCTTCCACTTGTTCCCCTGTGACATTTGGGAATGCTCTCAGTAGCGCGTCTACCAATGTGCGCTTGTACTCGCGCATCTTCCTATCACGCTCCAGTGCAGGAAGTAAGGTGGGCACATTGTCTTTGTACCGTGGATCCAGCCACGCACCAGTGATGGGTCCGAGCTGCGTTGGGTGCCACTCCGCTGTGACCATGCTTCATCTTCATGCTCCTCCACCTCCTCCTCATCCTCGTCCTCCAGTAGTGGGCCCTGGCTGGCCACATTTGTACCTGGCCTCTGCTGTTGCAAAAAAACTCCCTCTTAGTCACTTCGAAGAGACTGGCCTGAAAGTGCTAAAAATGACCCCTCTTCCTCCTCCTCCTCCTCCTCCTGGGCCACCTCCTCTTCCATCATCGCCCTAAGTGTTTTCTCAAGGAGACATAGAAGTGGTATTGTAACGCTGATAACGGCATCATCGCCACTGGCCATGTTGGTGGAGTACTCGAAACAGCGCAGCAGGGCACACAGGTCTCACATGGAGGCCCAGTCATTGGTGGTGAAGTGGTGCTGTTCCGCAGTGCGACTGACCCGTGCGTGCTGCAGCTGAAACTCCACTATGGCCTGCTGCTGCTCGCACAGTCTGTCCAGCATGTGCAAGGTGGAGTTCCACCTGGTGGGCACGTCGCATATGAGGCGGTGAGCGGGAAGGCCGAAGTTACGCTGTAGCGCAGACAGGCGAGCAGCGGCAGGATGTCAACGCCGGAAAGCGCGAACAGACGGCCCGCACTTTATGCAGCAGCTCTGACATGTCGGGGTAGTTGTGAATGAACTTCTGCACCACCAAATTCAGCACATGCGCCAGGCAAGGGGTGTGCGTCAAACCGGCTAGTCCCAGAGCTGCAACGAGATTTCGCCCATTATCGCACACCACCAGGCCGGGCTTGAGGCTCACCGGCAGCAACCACGCGTCGGTCTGTTGTTCTATAGCACGCCACAACTCCTGTGCAGTGTGGGGCCTGTCCCCCAAACATATGAGTTTCAGAATGGCCTGCTGACGTTTACCCCGGGCTGTGCTGAAGTTGGTGGTGAAGGTGTGTGGCTGACTGGATGAGCAGGTGGAAGAAGAGGAGGAGGAAGCCGAGAAGGAGGAGGTGGCAACAGGAGGCAAAGAATGTTGCCCTGCGATCCTTGGCGGCGGAAGGACGTGCGCCAAACAGCTCTCCGCCTGGGGCCCAGCTGCCACTACATTTACCCAGTGTGCAGTTAGGGAGATATAGCGTCCCTGGCCGTGCTTACTGGTCCACGTATCTGTGGTTAGGTAGACCTTGCTACAGATGGCGTTGCGCAGTGCACACTTGATTTTATCGGATACTTGGTTGTGCAGGGAAGGCTCGGCTCTCTTGGAGAAGTAGTGGCGGCTGGGAACAACATACTGTGGGACAGCAAGCGACATGAGCTGTTTGAAACTGTCTGTGTCCACGAGCCTAAATGACAGCATTTCATAGGCCAGTAGTTTAGAAATGCTGGCATTCAGGGCCAGGGATCGAGGGTGGCTAGGTGGGAATTTACGCTTTCTCTCAAATGTTTGTGAGATGGAGAGCGGAACGCTGCCGTGTGACATGGCTGAGATGCTTGGTGACGGAGGTGGTGGTGGTGGTGTTACATCCCCTGTTTGCTGGGCGGCAGGTGCCAACGTTCCTCCAGAGGCGGAGGAAGAGGCCGAGGCGGCAGCAGCAGAAGAGGCCGAGGCGGCAGCAGCAGAAGAAGTCGAGGCGGCAGCAGCAGAAGAGGTAGCAGGGGGAGCCTGAGTGACTTCCTTGTTTTTAAGGTGTTTACTCCACTGCAGTTCATGCTTTGCATGCAGGTGCCTGGTCATGCAGGTTGTGCTAAGGTTCAGAACGTTAATGCCTCACTTCAGGCTCTGATGGCACAGCGTGCAAACCACTCGGGTCTTGTTGTCAGCACATTGTTTGAAGAAGTGCCATGCCAGGGAACTCCTTGAAGCTGCCTTTGGGGTGCTCGGTCCCAGATGGCGGCGGTCAGTAGCAGGCGGAGTCTCTTGGCGGCGGGTGTTCTGCTTTTGCCCACTGCTCCCTCTTTTGCTACGCTGTTGGCTCGGTCTCACCACTGCCTCTTCCTCCGAACTGTGAAAGTCAGTGGCACGACCTTCATTCCATGTGGGGTCTAGGACCTCATCGTCCCCTACATCGTCTTCCACCCAGTCTTCCTCCCTGACCTCCTGTTCAGTCTGCACACTGCAGAAAGACGCAGCAATTGGCACCTGTTTTTCGTCATCATCAGAGACTTGTTGAGGTGGTATTCCCATGTCCTCATCATCAGGAAACATAAGTGGTTGTGCGTCAGTGCATTCTATGTCTTCCACCGCTGGGGAAGGGCTAGGTGGATGCTCTTGGGAAACCCTGCCAGCAGACTCTTCAAACAGCATAAGAGACTGCTGCATGACTTGAGGCTCAGACAGTTTCCCTGATATGCATGGGGGTGATGTGACAGACTGATGGGCTTGGTTTTCAGGCGCCATCTGTGCGCTTTCTGCAGAAGACTGGGTGGGAGATAATGTGAACGTGCTGGATCTACTGTCGGCCACCCAATTGACTAATGCCTGTACCTGCTCAGGCCTTACCATCCTTAGAACGTAATTGGGCCCCACCATATATCGCTGTAAATTCTGGCGGCTACTGGGACCTGAGGTAGTTGGTACACTAGGACGTGTGGATGTGGCAGAACGGCCACGTCCTCTCCCAGCACCAGAGGGTCCACTAACACCACCACGACCATGTCCACGTCCGCTTCCCTTACTAGATGTTTTTCTCATTGTTATCGTTCACCACAACAACAAAAATATTATTTGGTTCAATGTATTGAATTCAAATTCAGCTGAATATAAATTTGAGGCCTAGTATTTAGGCGCTGGGTGACAGGTATAGGTTTACTGACAGAATTAGACTTGGAAATGCACTATAGCGTGTGTGTGAAGTTATTCAGAATGACCCTATGTGCACCTTGAATATTATATACCCTTTTAGGGATAGATTTCAAATAGCTCTGATACAGCAGAAACCACTAAATTATGAAATTGCTAAATTGGGAATTGTATTTCAACCCAGAACAAAAACTGTGCTTTGACGGACACTAAATAACTTGCCCAGCCACAACAGTACAGCAGTAACGACAGATTTAGCAGGATATAAATTTGAGGCCTAGTATTTAGGCGCTGGGTGACAGGTATACGTTTACTGACAGAATTAGACTTGGAATTGCACTGTAGCGTGTGTGTGAAGTTATTCAGAATGACCCTATGTGCACCTTGAATATTATATACCCTTTTAGGGATAGATTTCAAATAGCTCTGATACAGCAGAAACCACTAAATTAGGAAATTGCTAAATTGGGAATTGTATTTCAACCCAGAACAAAAACTGTGCTTTGACGGACACTAAATAACTTGCCCAGCCACAACAGTACAGCAGTAACGACAGATTTAGCAGGATATAAATTTGAGGCCTAGTATTTAGGCGCTGGGTGACAGGTATACGTTTACTGACAAAATTAGACTTGGAATTGCACTGTAGCGTGTGTGTGAAGTCATTCAGAATGACCCTATGTGCACCTTGAATATTATATACCCTTTTAGGGATAGATTTCAAATAGCTCTGATACAGAAGAAACCACTAAATTAGGAAATTGCTAAATTGGGAATTGTATTTCAACCCAGAACAAAAACTGTGCTTTGACGGACACTAAATAACTTCCCCAGCCACAACAGTACAGCAGTAACGACAGATTTAGCAGGATATAAATTTGAGGCCTAGTAGTTAGGCGCTGGGTGACAGGTATAGGTTTACTGACAGAATTAGACTGGGATATGCACAGTAGCGTGTGTGTGAAGTTATTCAGAATGACCCTATCAGCACCTTGATTCTGATATACCCTTTTAGGGATGTATTTAAAGTAGGCCTGATATAGCAGAAACCACTAAATTAGGAAATTGCTAAATTGGGAATTGTATTTCAACCCAGAACAAAAACTGTGCTTTGACGGACACTAAATAACTTGCCCAGCCACAACAGTACAGCAGTAACAACAGATTTAGCAGGATATAAATTTGAGGCCTAGTATTTAGGCGCTGGGTGACAGGTATACGTTTACTGACAGAATTAGACTTGGAAATGCACTGTAGCGTGTGTGTGAAGTCATTCAGAATGACCCTATGTGCACCTTGAATATGATATACCCTTTTAGGCATAGATTTCAAATAGCTCTGATACAGCAGAAACCACTAAATTATGAAATTGCTAAATTTGGAATTGTATTTCAACCCAGAACAAAAACTGTGCTTGGACGGACACTAAATAACTTGCCCAGCCACAACAGTACAGCAGTAACGACAGATTTAGCAGGATATATTTTTGAGGCCTAGTATTTAGGCGCTGGGTGACAGGTATAGGTTTACTGACAGAATTAGACTGGGATATGCACAGTAGCGTGTGTGTGAAGTTATTCAGAATGACCCTATCAGCACCTTGATTCTGATATACCCTTTTAGGGATGTATTTAAAGTAGGCCTGATACAGCAGAAACCACTAAATTAGGAAATTGCTAAATTGGGAATTGTATTTCAACCCAGAACAAAAACTGTGCTTTGACAGACACTAAATAACTTGCCCAGCCACAACAGTACAGCAGTACTGACAGATTTAGCAGGATATAAATTTGAGGCCTAGTATTTAGGCGCTAAGTGACATGTATAGGTTTACTGACAGAATTAGACTTGAAAATGCACTATAGCGTGTGTGTGAAGTTATTCAGAATGACCCTATGTGCACCTTGAATATTATATACCCTTTTAGGGATAGATTTCAAATAGCTCTGATACAGCAGAAACCACTAAATTATGAAATTGCTAAATTGGGAATTGTATTTCAACCCAGAACAAAAACTGTGCTTTGACGGACACTAAATAACTTGCCCAGCCACAACAGTACAGCAGTAACGACAGATTTAGCAGGATATAAATTTGAGGCCTAGTATTTAGGCGCTGGGTGACAGGTATACGTTTACTGACAGAATTAGACTTGGAATTGCACTGTAGCGTGTGTGTGAAGTTATTCAGAATGACCCTATGTGCACCTTGAATATTATATACCCTTTTAGGGATAGATTTCAAATAGCTCTGATACAGCAGAAACCACTAAATTAGGAAATTGCTAAATTGGGAATTGTATTTCAACCCAGAACAAAAACTGTGCTTTGACGGACACTAAATAACTTGCCCAGCCACAACAGTACAGCAGTAACGACAGATTTAGCAGGATATAAATTTGAGGCCTAGTATTTAGGCGCTGGGTGACAGGTATACGTTTACTGACAGAATTAGACTTGGAATTGCACTGTAGCGTGTGTGTGAAGTTATTCAGAATGACCCTATGTGCACCTTGAATATTATATACCCTTTTAGGGATAGATTTCAAATAGCTCTGATACAGCAGAAACCACTAAATTAGGAAATTGCTAAATTGGGAATTGTATTTCAACCCAGAACAAAAACTGTGCTTTGACGGACACTAAACAACTTCCCCAGCCACAACAGTACAGCAGTAACGACAGATTTAGCAGGATATAAATTTGAGGCCTAGTAGTTAGGCGCTGGGTGACAGGTATAGGTTTACTGACAGAATTAGACTGGGATATGCACAGTAGCGTGTGTGTGAAGTTATTCAGAATGACCCTATCAGCACCTTGATTCTGATATACCCTTTTAGGGATGTATTTAAAGTAGGCCTGATATAGCAGAAACCACTAAATGAGGAAATTGCTAAATTGGGAATTGTATTTCAACCCAGAACAAAAACTGTGCTTTGACGGACACTAAATAACTTGCCCAGCCACAACAGTAACGACAGATTTAGCAGGATATAAATTTGAGGCCTAGTATTTAGGCGCTGGGTGACAGGTATACGTTTACTGACAGAATTAGACTTTGAAATGCACTGTAGCGTGTGTGTGAAGTTATTCAGAATGACCCTATGTGCACCTTGAATATTATATACCCTTTTAGGGATAGATTTCAAATCGCTCTGATACAGCAGAAACCACTAAATTATGAAATTGCTAAATTGGGAATTGTATTTCAACCCAGAACAAAAACTATGCTTTGACGGACACTAAATAACTTGCCCAGCTACAGCAGTAACGACAGATTTAGCTGGATATAAATTTGAGGCCTAGTATTTAGGCGCTGGGTGACAGGTATACGTTTACTGACAGAATTAGACTGGGATATGGCCAAAAAATAACCACACTATTGATGGTTAAATGCACTTGGTGTGACAGCTTGACCAACCACACTACTGAGGGTTAAATGCACTTTGTGACAGGCGCAGCTTGCCCTGATGTAGTATATGGCCAAAAAATAAACAGACTATTGCTGGTTAAATGCACTTGGTGTGACAGCTTCACCCTGATGTAGGCTTTAGCCAAAAAACAACCACACTATTGAGGGTTAAATGCACTTGGTGACAGGCGCAGCTTGCCCCTGATGTAGTATATGGCCAAAAAATAACCAGACTATTGCTGGTTAAATGCACTTGGTGTGACAGCTTCACCCTGATGTAGGCTTTAGCCAAAAAACAACCACTCCATTGAGGGTTAAATGCACTTGGTGACAGGCGCAGCTTGCCCCTGATGTAGTATATGGCCAAAAAATAAACAGACTATTGCTGGTTAAATGCACTTGGTGTGACAGCTTCACCCTGATGTAGGATTTAGCCAAAAAACAACCACACCATTGAGGGTTAAATGCACTTGGTGACAGGCGCAGCTTGCCCCGATGTAGTATATGGCCAAAAAATAAACAGACTATTGCTGGTTAAATGCACTTGGTGTGACAGCTTCACCCTGATGTAGGATTTAGCCAAAAAAACAACCACACCATTGAGGGTTAAATGCACTTGGTGACAGGCTTGCCCCTGATGTAGTATATGGCCAAAAAATAAACAGACTATTGCTGGTTAAATGCACTTGGTGTGACAGCTTCACCCTGATGTAGGCTTTAGCCAAAAAACAACCACACCATTGAGGATTAAATGCACTTGGTGACAGGCGCAGCTTGCCCCTGATGTAGTATATGGCCAAAAAATAAACAGACTACTGCTGGTTAAATGCACTTGGTGACAGGCGCAGCTTGCCCCTGATGTAGTATATGGCCAAAAAATAAACAGACTATTGCTGGTTAAATGCACTTGATGTGACAGCTTCACCCTGATGTAGGCTTTAGCCAAAAAACAACCACTCCATTGAGGGTTAAATGCACTTGGTGACAGGCGCAGCTTGCCCCTGATGTAGTATATGGCCAAAAAATAAACAGACTATTGCTGGTTAAATGCACTTGGTGTGACAGCTTCACCCTGATGTAGGATTTAGCCAAAAAACAACCACACCATTGAGGGTTAAATGCACTTGGTGACAGGCGCAGCTTGCCCCTGATGTAGTATATGGCCAAAAAATAAACAGACTATTGCTGGTTAAATGCACTTGGTGTGACAGCTTCACCCTGATGTAGGATTTAGCCAAAAAACAACCACACCATTGAGGGTTAAATGCACTTGGTGACAGCTTGCCCCTGATGTAGTATATGGCCAAAAAATAAACAGACTATTGCAGGTTAAATGCACTTGGTGTGACAGCTTCACCCTGATGTAGGCTTTAGCCAAAAAACAACCACACCATTGAGGGTTAAATGCACTTGGTGACAGGCGCAGCTTGCCCCTGATGTAGTATATGGCCAAAAAATAAACAGACTACTGCTGGTTAAATGCACTTGGTGTGACAGCTTCACCCTGATGTAGGCTTTAGCCAAAAAACAACCACACCATTGAGGGTTAAATGCACTTGGTGACAGACGCAGCTTGCCCCTGATGTAGTATATGGCCAAAAAATAACCAGACTATTGCTGGTTAAATGCACTTGGTGTGACAGCTTCACCCTGATGTAGGCTTTAGCCAAAAAACAAGCACACCATTGAGGGTTAAATGCACTTGGTCGCAGCTTGTGCTGGCGCACCACAAGACACAAAATGGCCGCCGATCACCCCAGAAAAAAGTGACTGACAAACGGTCTGGGCAGCGTAAAAACAGTGAGCAATTGAGTATCAGCAGCTTAATGATCCACAGCTGCAGATCGATCAATTAATCAAGTCCTTTGGAGGAGTTAATCTGCCTAATCTCGCCCTACTGTCGCAGCCGCAACCTCTCCCTATGCTGATCAGAGCAGAGTGACGGGCGGTGCTATGTGACTCCAGCTTAAATAGAGGCTGGTTCACATGGTGCTCTGGCCAATCACAGCCATGCCAATAGTAGGCATGGCTGTGACGGCCTCTTGGGGCAAGTAGTATGACGCTTGTTGATTGGCTGATTTGCAGCCTTTCAAAAAGCGCCAAGAAAGCGACGAACACCGAACCCGAACCCGGACTTTTACGAAAATGTCCGGGTTCGGGTCCGTGTCACGGACACCCCATAATTCGGTACGAACCCGAACTATACAGTTCGGGTTCGCTCATCCCTAGTTAGGACGTAAGAGAATGTTTCCTTCCTGGTCGTTGCCTGTTCAAATGAAGAAAGTAAATGCGCCATTAGCTGCGTGGACAGATAGTGAGTGTAGTCAGTCTTCCATACGTTGGCAGAAAGGGAGGATCAAGAGAAGGGAAAGGTTAAAAAGTTTATTTTGATGAATATTGACACCTGGACAACGAGGCTTCAAATAGAGTGAGGAATAGGATAACTAATGTACTGTCGGTCAAATAATGAGTAGAGAGAGGCTTATAGACATTCTCCTCTATTATTGAAATACAGAAGAAAGTCCAATTCACCATCCTAATTGTGTACTAACAAAAGATTGGTTTCTTACAAGAAGTATTTCTCCAGTGAAATGCAGAGGGGGATGGGACCGACCATGCTGCATCCCCTCTTTCCAAATATCTATTGCAGCTGAAGGAGCTGCCTATATGGTATTCACACTGTTGCCAGGGATTTATTACATAGCAAGAACAAAAACTGATTAGGAAGCAGAAAATCTGAAGGTCAGAATTATAAATTCCCAGTGTGCCTGCTTTAGTTTCAAGTTTACAACCAATATCATTGTAATACTACAGAATTGGATTAAATATAAATAAGCTGAACTGAAAAATGTAGCAATATGTAAACCTTGTCTTTAAATGGCTTCTTTTTAAATCATCGTGAGCCTCCAGTTTGTAATTAAACCCAAGCCTTTTATGCATTTTTTTTTATAAACAGATCCCTGAGTCATATATACAATACATGGAAAACTTCCAAGAAGAAATCTCCCTTTATAGTACTATTAAAATTGTGAGTTTATTATAGTTGGAAGCTTAAAACACTTTATGGACTAATCAATAAATACATATAAAACAGCAATAACACTAGACGGATAGCTTTTGCAAGCAATTAACTCAGCCTCCTGATTTCTGTTTCTTTCTTGTTCCAAATGTCCCTTTTTGTAAGTCACTTTGCGGGAGTTATGGCTTCGTAATTAATATCACGCTTGATGCTGTGACACAGTGAGGGGAACTGTCTGGGAAAACAAGCATTTTCCTCCCAGCGTGTGCTGCTGGGGTGATTTTCAGCCAGGTGTGGTTAAATACTGGACTGGATTTTAATTGCCGGTCCGAGTTTTCGGCAGCACCTGGCTGTCATTAAATGGGCAGCTAGGTTCAGCAGCAGGATCTCTGTGTTGGGATCTGAGGCTTGGTGCCAGGTTGGAGGGTTGAGACTCATGGGCCGAGGAAACAGGCCACCTAAAGCCTGCCGTAGACTGCTGGAGGCAGAACTGACATCAAGGTGACCTGTCTTATATGTATTTTCCAATGTGCGAAGTAACTGCATGCCCCTATCAGAGACTATGTTTGAAGGAATACCATGCAATTTGACAATGTGATCAATAAATGCCTGCGCCAGCGTCTTAGCATTGGGCAAGCCAGGAAAAGGAATGAAATGCACCATTTTGCTAAAACGGTCCACCACCAGCAGAATCACAGTCTTCCCCGAGGAACGAGGCAGGTCCGTAATGAACTCCATGGACAGATGTGTCCAAGGACGGTAAGGAATGGGTAACGAAAGAAGAGGACCTGATGGCCGTGAATGAGAGACTTTGGCACGAGCGCAGGTCTCGTAGGCTGCCACAAAACCCTCAACCGACTTACGAAGCGCCGGCCACCAGAATCTCCGAGCGACGAGATCCACTGTGGCTCTTGCCCCCGGGTGCCCAGCAAGGACAGTGTCGTGGTGCTCCTTAAAAATCTTGTGTCTTAAAGCGAGAGGCACAAACAACCTCCCAGGAGGACAAAGATCAGGAGCCTCTGACTGGGCTACCTGAACCTCTGCCTTCAATTCAGGATAAATAGCAGAGACCACCACACCTTCCGCCAAAATGGGACCCGGGTCTTCAAAATTCCCACCTCCCGGAAAACAACGTGACAGGGCATCCGCCTTCACATTCTTAACCCCAGGGCGGAACGTGACAACAAAATTAAACCTTGAAAAGAACAAAGACCATCTGACCTGTCTCGGGTTCAGACGCTTGGCTGACTCCAAGTAGGCCAGATTCTTGTGGTCAGTAAACACGGTAATAGGGTGTCTGGCTCCCTCTAGCCAATGGCGCTATTCCTCAAAAGCTAACTTGATGGCCAACAACTCCCTTTCTCCCACATCATAATTTCTCTCTGCAGAGGAGAGTTTCTTCGAGAAAAAGGCACACGGTCGCCATTTGGCAGGAGAGGGACCCTGAGACAAGACCGCACCCACACCCACCTCAGAAGCGTCCACCTCAACTATGAAGGGCAGAGAGATATCAGGTTGTACCAAGATGGGAGCGGAAGCAAAACTTCCCCTTGATACTAGAAAAGGCCTTACGCGCCTCTACCGACCAGGAGGAAAAATCTACCCCCGTTTCTAGTCATATCAGTGAGTGGTTTAACAACAGAGGAATAATTCAAAATAAACTTACTCTAATAATTGGCAAAACCCAAAAAACGCATCAACGCCTTCTGATTCTCAGGAAGCTCCCACTCAAGCACAGCGCGGACCTTCTCGGGGTCCATGCGAAAACCAGAAGCGGAGAGAAGAAACCCCAGAAATTTAATTTCTGGAACCGCAAACACACATTTTTCCAGTTTAGCGTACAATTTATTCTCCTGCAGGATGAGCAAGACCTGACGTAGGTGGTCCTTATGAGTTTTGAAATCAGGAGAAAAAACACTAATACAAATTTCCCCATTAAATGATAAAAAATGCTGTTCACAAAATGCTGAAAGACGGCTGGAGCATTCATCAAACCAAAAGGCATAACCAAATTCTCAAAATGGCCCTCAGGGGTATTGAAGGCCGTCTTCCATTCGTCTCCTTCTCTGACCCTGACCAGGTTGTATGCCCCTCTTAGATCCAACTTGGAAAAAACTTTAGCCCCAACAATCTGGTTAAACAGGTCTGGGATCAGAGGAAGTGGATAAGGGTCACGAATTGTGATACTGTTCAGCTCCCTGAAATCCAGACATGGTCTTAAAGAACCATCTTTTTTCTTAACAAAGAAAAAAACAGCGGTGACAGGTGACTTCGAGGGTCGTATGTGTCCCTTTCTCAGACTCTCAGAGATATAAGCACGCATAGCGACCCTTTCTGGTTGGGAGAGATTGTATAAACGAGAGTTAGGCAGCTTGGCGCCTGGGGTGAGATTAATAGGGCAATCGTACTCCTTGTGAGGGGGCAAGTCCTGAACACCACTCTCAGAAAACACATCCGAAAATTCTGAGAAAAAAGATGGTACAGTCTTAGTAGAAACCTCAAAAACAGATGTCGTGAGGCAATTCTCTCAGCAAAAGTCACTCCAATCATTTATTTGCCTCGCTTGCCAATTAATGGTGGGGTTATGTTTAGTGAGCCTGGGTAGCCCCAACACTAGAGGAGTAGGCAACCCGCTTAGGACGAAACATGACACATCCTCAACATGAGTATCACTCACAATCAAACGGATATTGTGAACTATGCCCTTTAATGATTTCTGAGAAAGTGGAACGGAATCAATAGCAAAAACAGGTATATCCTTTCCCAAAGTGCATACCTGGAAACCATGAGTTATAGCAAATTGATTATCAATGAGATTGACAGCTGCTCCACTATCTACAAACATCTCACAAAAAAAATGTCTTGCTCTCTAGCGCCACCCTGGCAGGTAGGAAAAAACGGGATCTACAAGCAAACGGAAAACCTTCAATTTCCGCATCAACCTTGCCAATAGTAACAGGTGGAATGTTTTTAGAGGATTTTTTTCTTTTTGTTTCTTTATTACTCTCAAAAAACTGCCTGAATCTCCTAGAGGGACAAACATTTGCCAAATGATTTATACCTCCACAACAGAAACAAACCTTCCTATGAGAGCTATTGTCAGAGGCAAGCAAATATAGCTGCATGGGCTCCTGCTCAGAGGGGATTGAGAGCGACTGAGACCCCTGTGCACTGAATGAGACCGCCGCACTGTCCTTGGACTGAGTATGACAGGAAGGAGTGATCTCTCCTCTCTCTCTAAGATGCCTGTCAATACGAACGGCCCGAGACATGGCAGAGTCCAAGGAGGTAGGTCTCTCATGAAAGGCAAATGCATCTTTCAATCCCTCTGAAAGACCATGGCAAAATTGACTTCGGAGTGCAGCATCATTCCAACCAGTATCAGCTACCCATCTCCGAAATTCTGAACAGTATATCTCTGCGGACTGTTTACCCTGGCATAAAAGACGTAGTCTAGACTCAGCCAGAGCAATACGATCCGGATCATCATATATCTGACCCAGGGCTAAAAAAAATCCATCCACTGAACAGAGGGGCCGTGCCCCCACCAGCAGCGAAAAGGCCCAGGACTGAGCGTTATCTCTGAGCAGCGAGATGATGATCCACACCCTCTGCTCCTCATCACCAGAGGAATGGGGAAGTAGGCAAAAATGGAGTTTGCAAGCCTCTCTAAAACGAACAAAATTCTCACTACCCCCGGAGAACGTATCCGGGAGCGAGATCTTAGGCTCAGAACAAACTCCATGAACGCAAGCTGAACCGGTCACCTGAAACTGAGAAACAGTTTTGCGGAGATCTGCTACCTCCAATGAAAGACCCTGCATGTGTTCAGTCAAAAGTGAAACCGGATCCATGCTTGAGATGGTTTTGGCGGTTTATAATGTCACGGAAGGTGTACAGAAAACTAGAAGATCCCTGTGATGTTCACGATCCAATTTAATATCTGCTCTATCAACTTTTGTTGTTCTTTTCTGCGCCTACCATGTTGATCACAGTTATGTCACGGAAGGTGTACAGAAAACTAGAAGACACAAATGAAGATCCGACTGACTTGATCCAAAACTAAGGAACAGGAGGGTAAGCCCTGTAAGAGCCCTAGCTCTCTCCCTTACTGCTCAGCCTATGCAAAAATCTCAATGGTAGAAAATTGCATATCCTCGTTCCTCGACAGTATGCATCTGAACACCCTATAATAGTGAGGGGACACGACCACCGGCTCCCTACACTTAATACGGAGGGAGTCAGGGTCACCTAAGATCAAGCCCACAGGCAAACAGAAATAAAGAAAACAGACTTAGTAACAGCAGTAGTAACAGCTTCTAGCATCAGCACACTCCAGGAAGTTGTATAAACCGCAAAGTGATGCAGTATGGGAAGGGATTTAAAGGGATGCAATCAGTGCAACTACATGACAGCTGAGAGAGGCTAACGAGATGAGAAAACGAAAGCAAAACAAAAGGAACCTCAAGCAGGAGGTTCTGAAGAACAACTATCAGAGCTTCTTAGATGTCTGGTGGTGACAAGTTATTGGCGAATCAGGGTTCTACCCCAGAGAGGGAGAGTGAGAAAGAGAGACCACATCCAAGGGAGATCAATGAATGAAATTTAATTGTGATCAAGCGGAAATTTGGCTGAAGCTATTAAAATGGAAGAATTTTGAGGAAATTAGGCGGCGCACGGCAATTACCCACTCCCGAATCGGGGAGGTAGTGACGATAAATAACAATACAGGACTCTTAAGATGCCCTTCTATTGGAATGATTAATACAAAATTATAGGGCATGTCACTGTGGTATTTTGGGTTTGGAAACGTTAGCCAGGAGAGTCCCTGCTGCTTTGTTGACTCTAGATAACTTCTCCCTAATCGCACGCCCCTTTGACGTCCACCATCCATTTGGATATCTTCTCTATCAACTTTAGATGCTCTTTTCTGAGCCTACCATGTTGATCACAGTTATCAGCGTATCAGGGTTCCACGCCGGAGAGGGAGCGTGAGAAAGAGAGACCACATCCAAGGAAGATAAATGGATTACATTTTTTGGGGATCGAGTGGAAATATGGAAAAAGTTATTGAGGCGCAAATGTGGGACAAATTGGTAAAGCGCAAATGTGGGACAAATAAGTAAAGCGCAAATGTGGGGCAAATTATTGAAGCGCAAATGTGGTACAACTTATTAAAGTTTATGCATTGAATGAAAGGAGGTGGCGCGCATCAATTAAAGAAGAATTTCTGAAATTGTATTCCCTGTCAACTATGCAGAGCAGTGGTTTATTCATGTCCAAAATTGTAAAATGTCAACCCAATAATGGGGTTGACATTTTATTAACCTGTCTACTTGGTACAGCAAGGGTCTATGACCGAAATGGAAAAGAAAAATTAGTGAAATTTATTAAGCTGTCAACTAGGTAGAGGAGGGGTATATTACACCCAAATATTGGTGAATTTCACCTGAAAATGTAACAGACAAATTAGTGATTTATTTTAACCTGTCTACTAGGTATAGCAGAGGTACATCCCATCCCAAAAATGTTGAATTTGACCCGAAAACGTAACTGACAATTTTTTTTTTAAACCTGTCTACTAGGTATAGTAGTGGTAAAACACACCCAAAAATTGGTGAATTTCACCCGAAAATGTAACAGACAAATTTTTTATTTTTTTTACCTGTCTACTAGGTAAAGCAGCGGTACATCACACCTAGAGTTGAGCAGACACCTGGATGTTCGGGTTCGACGGGTTCGGCCGAACTTCGGAAGAATGTTTGAGTTCGGGACCCGAACTTGACCCCGAACCCAAACCCCATTAAATTCAATGGGGACCCGAACTTTTGAGCACTAAAATGGCTGTAGAAATGTAATGGAAAGGGCTAGAGGGCTGCAAATGTCATCAAAATGTGGTTAAGAGCATGGCAAGTACTCTGCAAACAAATGTGGATAGGGAAATTATTTAAAATAACATAAAATACGTTAATAGGAGGACCAGGTCCATATGGAGTAGGTGGTTGAGGAGGCGGTGGATGTGGCGGTGTAGGTGGAAGTGGCGGTGGAGGAGGAGGAAGTACCCCCCTACCCAACTGCGACCCCTAGCCCTGAATGCCAGCATTTCAAAATTACTGGCCTTTGAAATGCTGTTATGTCGTCTGGTGGAGACAGAGAGTTTTAAAGGCCTTATGGCGGTGGCTGTCCCACAGTACGTTGTGCCCAGCCGCCACTACTTTTCCAGGCGAACCATCCCTTCCCTGGACAACCAAGTGGGGGACAAAATCAGGTGTGCTCTGCACAATGCCATCTGTGGCAAGGTACACCTCACTACGGATATGTGGACCAGTAAGCCCAGTCAGGGACGTTATATCTCCATAACAGCACACTGGGTAAATGCAGTGGCGGCTGGGCCTGAGGCGGATAGCAGTTTGGCGCATGTCCTTCCACCACCGAGGATTGCAGGGCGCTTCAAGCCCGGCCTGGCTGGTGGTGTGCGATAATGGTCAAAATCTCATAGCAGCTCTGGGACTAGCCGGTTTGACGCACATCCCTTGCCTCGTGCATGTGCTGAATTTGGTGGTGCAGAGATTCCGTTCTCAGCGTTACTATCCCACTTCTATGCCTCCTTGAAAAAACACCCCTGGAGATGATGGAAGAGGATGTGGCACAGAAGGAGGAGGAGGAAGAGGGATCATTTCATAGGGTTTCCTTTCAGTCATTTCCAAGTGGCTCCGAGGGTGGGTTCCTGCACCCACAAAAACAAGGTACACAATTGTCCAGCCAGGGCACAGTTCTGGATGATGACGAGGTGGAGGATGAGAAGGAGGAGATGGAGGAGCATGAACCATGTTCATAGCAGGGTGGAACCCAGACCAGCTCATGGCCATCACTGGTGCGTGGATGCGGTTATACAGAGGACACAGCTTTTCGTTGCCTCTGGGCAGCCTGGCACACATGAGCGATTACATGCTGCAGTGTCTCCGCAAAGACCGCCAAGTTGCCCACATTCTAACTTGTGCTAATTACTGGGTGGCCACGCTGCCGGATCCCCGTTACAAGGAAAATGTACCGTCCTTAATTCCGTCACTAGAGCCTGATCGTAAGATGCGCGAGTACAAGAGCATGCTGGTAGACGCGCTGCTGGTGGCATTCCCACCTGACAGCGGGGGCACAGTGGAAGCAAAAAGCTAAGGCAGAGGACGAGGAAGATATACCTAGAAGGCTGGTTAACAAAAATGTATTAATTTGTCAGTTACATTTTCTGGTGAAATTCAGCAATTTTTTGGTGTGATGCATCACTGCTTTACCTATTAGACCGGTAAAAAAAAAAAATATAACATTTGTCAGTTACATTTTATGGTCAAATTCACAAATTCTTGGGTTGGCATTATACAATTTTAGATGTGAATAAACCCCTGCTCTGCATAGGTGACAGGGAATAACATTTCTGAAATGCTTCTTTAATTGCCACCTCCTTTGATTCAATGCTTGAACTTAAACAAGTTGTACCACATTTAAGCTTCAATACTTTGCTTCACATTTCCGATATTCTCTTTTAGCCAACATTTGCGAATCAATAGCTTTTCCCAAAATTCCGCTTGACTCTTTTGGCCCACATTTGGGCCTCAATAGCTTTTCCCACATTTCTGCTTGATCCCAAATTTTTTAAATAAATTTATCTCCCTTAAATTTGGTCTCTTTTTTTCTCACGCTCCCTCTCCGGCCTGGAACCCTGATTCCCCGCCACTCGTGATCACCATGGTAGGCACATAAAAGAACATCGAAAGTTGATAGAGAAGATATCCAATTGGATCGTGGACATCATGGGGACATGCGACATAGTGGAGCAGTATGTGTGAACACGCCTACACGTACTGAATGATGGGTCTGCCCCCTTCAACTTCTGGGTCTCCAAATTGGGCACATGGTCTGAGCTTACCCTTTACGCCTTGGAGGTGATGGCCTGCCCTGAAGCCAGTGTATTGTCTGAACGTGTAAATAAAATAAAAATAAAATAATCTTGATCTAGGATGACCAGGTCCATATGGAGTAGGAGGTTGAGGAGGGGGTGGATGTGGCGGTGTAGGTGGAAGTGGCGGTGGAGGAGATGGAGGTAGCCTACAATGCTTTTTGGTTTAAAATTAATTTTTATTTTTTTAAATTAGGGTACACCCCAAAACATTTGGAAATATAACCTGTGGTGATGCCCTCCAGTCGTGCTAAACACAGGTTCAGACAATACACTGGCTTCAGGGCAGGCCAGCACCTCCAAGGAATAAAGGGGCAAGCTCAGACTATGTGCCCAATTTGGAGATTTGGAGACGCATGGTGCTTCCAGCGACCCCGTTGATCATGTGACGCCGACTTCCAGTGGAAATGGAGCGCACAGTAACAGCGTGCGTTCCACCGTGCAAGGAGGCGTAGTAAGGGGGTGGGAACAGCCGGAGGTGCTGGATTTAAAAGGCGACACAGCAGTGTATGATGTGTCTCCGCATTTCTGCCATCTTGCGGTGAGGCGTGGGTAGTTTTAGGGACACTTTCCCATACCCTGGTAGGGACGAGTACCACTGACCGTCCATACTCCCTCTTACCTACAAGGAAAGAAACGTTATCTTTCATCCTGAAGTAGTAAGTAGAGGAACATACTTAATAATGAATGTCTTGAATGTATATAAGACTAAGCACATCTAGTGACCGCGGTATTTTTGCGTGTCTTTTTCTGTGTTTTTGTAGAAACCCTTTGACTTCAATAATCCCCTGATGAGTTCCAATTTTAATGGAATAAAACATGGGATATAGGGCAATACAGTAAGGGCTTTACAGGGACTAGGCCCCATCATAGGGACAGGTTCCGTATAGGGTCGCCCCTATCGGGGCGGGTGCTCTGTGTCGAGGCAGGTCTATGAGCATAGCCCCTAACCATCCATATAGGGAGGGCTCTAGACCAGGGCATTATAGGAGTGTCCAGACTGCCATACCCACAGAAGCATTGGTCACCAGCGCCCATCATCATAACAGGGCACTGACGCTATCCACTTTCTATTGGTCGTGTGTCTACAGGACAGGGTAAGGTCCATCCATTATTACTTTACCGCGGCCTTAGATGGTGACAATATTTGTGTGTATATGTATGTATGTTATTTTGTTTTTGTCTCACTGCAACCACCTATGCTTTTAGTGATTCAATAGTAAAAGTTATTTTTTATATACTCAGTCCACATGTGTAGAGTTGAGCGAACACCTGGATGTTCGGGTTCGAGAAGTTCGGCCGAACATCCCGGAAATGTTCGGGTTCGGGATCCGAACCCGATCCGAACTTCGTCCCGAACCCGAACCCCATTGAAGTCAATGGGGACCCGAACTTTTCGGCACTAAAACGGCTGTAAAACAGCCCAGGAAAGGGCTAGAGGGCTGCAAAAGGCAGCAACATGTAGGTAAATCCCCTGCAAACAAATGTGGATAGGGAAATTAATTAAAATAAAAATTAAATAAATAAAAATTAACCAAAATCAATTGGAGAGAGGTTCCATAGCAGAGAATCTGGCTTCCCGTCACCCACCACTGGAACAGTCCATTCTCAGATATTTAGGCCCCGGCACCCAGGCAGAGGAGAGAGGTCCCGTAACAGAGAATCTGTCTTCATGTCAGCAGAGAATTAGTCTGCATGTCATAGCAGAGAATGAGGCTTCACGTCAGCCACCACTGCAACAGTCCATTGGCATATATTTAGGCCTAGCACACAGGCAGAGGAGAGAGGTCCCGTAACAGAGAATCTGGCTTCATGTCAGCAGAGAATCAGTCTGCATGTCATAGCAGAGAATGAGGCTTCACGTCACCCACCACTGCAACAGTCCATTGGCATATATTTAGGCCCAGCACACACACAGGCAGAGGAGAGAGGTCCCGTAACAGAGAATCTGTCTTCATGTCAGCAGAGAATTAGTCTGCATGTCATAGCAGAGAATGAGGCTTCACGTCACCCACCACTGCAACAGTCCATTGGCATATATTTAGGCCTAGCACACAGGCAGAGCAGAGAGGTCCCGTAACAGACAATCTGGCTTCATGACAGCAGAGAATCAGTCTGCATGTCATAGCAGAGAATGAGGCTTCACGTCACCCACCACTGCAACAGTCCATTGGCATATATTTAGGCCTAGCACACAGGCAGAGGAGAGAGGTCCCGTAACAGAGAATCTGTCTTCATGTCAGCAGAGAATCAGTCTGCATGTCATAGCAGAGAATGAGGCTTCACGTCAGCCACCACTGCAACAGTCCATTGGCATATATTTAGGCCCAGCACCCAGGCAGAGGAGGGAGGTCCCGTAACAGAGAATCTGTCTTCATGTCAGCAGAGAATTAGTCTGCATGTCATAGCAGAGAATGAGGCTTCACGTCAGCCACCACTGCAACAGTCCATTGGCATATATTTAGGCCCAGCACACACACAGGCAGAGGAGAGAGGTCCCGTAACAGAGAATCTGGCTTCATGTCAGCAGAGAATCAGTCTGCATGTCATAGCAGAGAATGAGGCTTCACGTCAGCCACCACTGCAACAGTCCATTGGCATATATTTAGGCCCAGCACACACACAGGCAGAGGAGAGAGGTCCCGTAACAGAGAATCTGGCTTCATGTCAGCAGAGAATCAGTCTGCATGTCATAGCAGAGAATGAGGCTTCACGTCAGCCACCACTGCAACAGTCCATTGGCATATATTTAGGCCCAGCACCCAGGCAGAGGAGGGAGGTCCCGTAACAGAGAATCTGTCTTCATGTCAGCAGAGAATTAGTCTGCATGTCATAGCAGAGAATGAGGCTTCACGTCAGCCACCACTGCAACAGTCCATTGGCATATATTTAGGCCCAGCACACACACAGGCAGAGGAGAGAGGTCCCGTAACAGAGAATCTGGCTTCATGTCAGCAGAGAATCAGTCTGCATGTCATAGCAGAGAATGAGGCTTCACGTCAGCCACCACTGCAACAGTCCATTGGCATATATTTAGGCCCAGCACACACACAGGCAGAGGAGAGAGGTCCCGTAACAGAGAATCTGGCTTCATGTCAGCAGAGAATCAGTCTGCATGTCATAGCAGAGAATGAGGCTTCACGTCAGCCACCACTGCAACAGTCCATTGGCATATATTTAGGCCCAGCACACACACAGGCAGAGGAGAGAGGTCCCGTAACAGAGAATCTGGCTTCATGTCAGCAGAGAATCAGTCTGCATGTCATAGCAGAGAATGAGGCTTCACGTCAGCCACCACTGCAACAGTCCATTGGCATATATTTAGGCCCAGCACACACACAGGCAGAGGAGAGAGGTCCCGTAACAGAGAATCTGTCTTCATGTCAGCAGAGAATTAGTCTGCATGTCATAGCAGAGAATGAGGCTTCACGTCACCCACCACTGCAACAGTCCATTGGCATATATTTAGGCCTAGCACACAGGCAGAGCAGAGAGGTCCCGTAACAGACAATCTGGCTTCATGACAGCAGAGAATCAGTCTGCATGTCATAGCAGAGAATGAGGCTTCACGTCACCCACCACTGCAACAGTCCATTGGCATATATTTAGGCCTAGCACACAGGCAGAGCAGAGAGGTCCCGTAACAGACAATCTGGCTTCATGTCAGCAGAGAATCAGTCTGCATGTCATAGCAGAGAATGAGGCTTCACGTCACCCACCACTGCAACAGTCCATTGGCATATATTTAGGCCTAGCACACAGGCAGAGCAGAGAGGTCCCGTAACAGACAATCTGGCTTCATGACAGCAGAGAATCAGTCTGCATGTCATAGCAGAGAATGAGGCTTCACGTCACCCACCACTGCAACAGTCCATTGGCATATATTTAGGCCTAGCACACAGGCAGAGCAGAGAGGTCCCGTAACAGACAATCTGGCTTCATGTCAGCAGAGAATCAGTCTGCATGTCATAGCAGAGAATGAGGCTTCACGTCACCCACCACTGCAACAGTCCATTGGCATATATTTAGGCCTAGCACACAGGCAGAGCAGAGAGGTCCCGTAACAGACGATCTGGCTTCATGTCAGCAGAGAATCAGTCTGCATGTCATAGCAGAGAATCAGGCTTCACGTCAGCCACCACTGCAACAGTCCATTGTCATAAATTTAGGCCCAGCACCCAGGCAGAGGAGAGAGGTCCCGTAACAGACAATCTGGCTTCATGTCAGCAGAGAATTAGTCTGCATGTCATAGCAGAGAATCAGGCTTCATGTCAGCCACCACTGCAACAGTCCATTGGCATATATTTAGGCCTAGCACACAGGCAGAGGAGAGGTTCATTCAACTTTGGGTAGCATCGCAATATAATGGTAAAATGAAAATAAAAATAGGATTGAATGAGGAAGTGCCCTGGAGTCCAATAATATATGGTTATGGGGAGGTAGTTAATGTCTAATCTGGACAAGGGACGGACAGGTCCTGTGGGATCCATGCCTGGTTCATTTTTATGAACGTCAGCTTGTCCACATTGGCTGTAGACAGGCGGCTGCGTTTGTCTGTAATGACGCCCCCTGCCGTGCTGAATACACGTTCAGACAAAACGCTGGCTGCCGGGCAGGCCAGCACCTCCAAGGCATAAAAGGCTAGCTCTGGCCACGTGGACAATTTAGAGACCCAGAAGTTGAATGGGGCCGAACCATCAGTCAGTACGTGGAGGGGTGTGCACACGTACTGTTCCACCATGTTAGTGAAATGTTGCCTCCTGCTAACACGTTGCGTATCAGGTGGTGGTGCAGTTAGCTGTGGCGTGTTGACAAAAGTTTTCCACATCTCTGCCATGCTAACCCTGCCCTCAGAGGAGCTGGCCGTGACACAGCTGCCTTGGCGACCTCTTGCTCCTCCTCTGCCTTGGCCTTGGGCTTCCACTTGTTCCCCTGTGACATTTGGGAATGCTCTCAGTAGCGCGTCTACCAACGTGCGCTTGTACTCGCGCATCTTCCTATCACGCTCCAGTGCAGGAAGTAAGGTGGGCACATTGTCTTTGTAGCGTGGATCCAGCAGGGTGGCAACCCAGTAGTCCGCACAGGTTAAAATGTGGGCAACTCTGCTGTCGTTGCGCAGGCACTGCAGCATGTAGTCGCTCATGTGTGCCAGGCTGCCCAGGGGTAAGGACAAGCTGTCCTCTGTGGGAGGCGTATCGTCATCGTCCTGCCTTTCCCCCCAGCCACGCACCAGTGATGGACCCGAGCTGCGTTGGGTGCCACCCCGCTGTGACCATGCTTCATCCTCATCCTCCTCCACCTCCTCCTCATCCTCGTCCTCCTCGTCCTCCAGTAGTGGGCCCTGGCTGGCCACATTTGTACCTGGCCTCTGCTGTTGCCAAAAACCTCCCTCTGAGTCACTTCGAAGAGACTGGCCTGAAAGTGCTAAAAATGACCCCTCTTCCTCATCCTCCTCCTCCTCCTCCTGGGCCACCTCCTGTTCCATCATCGCCCTAAGTGTTTTCTCAAGGAGACATAGAAGTGGTATTGTAACGCTGATAACGGTGTCATCGCCACTGGCCATGTTGGTGGAGTACTCGAAACAGCGCAACAGGGCACACAGGTCTCGCATGGAGGCCCAGTCATTGGTGGTGAAGTGGTGCTGTTCTGTAGTGCGACTGACCCGTGCGTGCTGCAGCTGAAACTCCACTATGGCCTGCTGCTGCTCGCACAGTCTGTCCAGCATGTGCAAGGTGGAGTTCCACCTGGTGGGCACGTCGCATATGAGGCGGTGAGCGGGAAGGCCGAAGTTACGCTGTAGCGCAGACAGGCGAGCAGCGGCAGGATGTGAACGCCGGAAGCGCGAACAGACGGCCCGCACTTTATGCAGCAGCTCTGACATGTCGGGGTAGTTGTGAATGAACTTCTGCACCACCAAATTCAGCACATGCGCCAAGCAAGGGATGTGCGTCAAATTGGCTAGTCCCAGAGCTGCAACGAGATTTCGCCCATTATCACACACCACCAGGCCGGGCTTGAGGCTCACCGGCAGCAACCACTCGTCGGTCTGTTGTTCAATACCCCGCCACAACTCCTGTGCGGTGTGGGGCCTGTCCCCCAAACATATGAGTTTCAGAATGGCCTGCTGACGTTTACCCCGGGCTGTGCTGAAGTTGGTGGTGAAGGTGTGTGGCTGACTGGATGAGCAGGTGGAAGAAGAGGAGGAGGAAGCCGAGAAGGAGGAGGTGGCAACAGGAGGCAAAGAATGTTGCCCTGCGATCCTTGGCGGCGGCAGGACGTGCGCCAAACAGCTCTCCGCCTGGGGCCCAGCTGCCACTACATTTACCCAGTGTGCAGTTAGGGAGATATAGCGTCCCTGGCCGTGCTTACTGGTCCACGTATCTGTGGTTAGGTGGACCTTGCTACAGATGGCGTTGCGCAGTGCACACTTGATTTTATCGGATACTTGGTTGTGCAGGGAAGGCACGGCTCTCTTGGAGAAGTAGTGCCGGCTGGGAACAACATACTGTGGGACAGCAAGCGACATGAGCTGTTTGAAGCTGTCTGTGTCCACCAGCCTAAATGACAGCATTTCATAGGCCAGTAGTTTAGAAATGCTGGCATTCAGGGCCAGGGATCGAGGGTGGCTAGGTGGGAATTTACGCTTTCTATCAAATGTTTGTGAGATGGAGAGCTGAACGCTGGCGTGTGACATGGTTGAGACGCTTGGTGACGGAGGTGGTGGTGGTGGTGTTGGTGGTACATCCCCTGTTTGCTGGGCGGCAGGTGCCAACGTTCCTCCAGAGGCGGAGGAAGAGGCCGAGGCGGCAGCAGCAGAATAGGCCGAGGCGGCAGCAGCAGAAGAGGTAGCAGGGGGAGCCTGAGTGACTTCCTTGGTTTTAAGGTGTTTACTCCACTGCAGTTCATGCTTTGCATGCAGGTGCCTGGTCATGCAGGTTGTGCTCAGGTTCAGAACGTTAATGCCTCGCTTCAGGCTCTGATGGCACAGCGTGCAAACCACTCGGGTCTTGTCGTCAGCACATTGTTTGAAGAAGTGCCATGCCAGGGAACTCCTTGAAGCTGCCTTTGGGGTGCTCGGTCCCAGATGGCGGCGGTCAGTAGCAGGCGGAGTCTCTTGGCGGCGGGTGTTCTGCTTTTGCCCACTGCTCCCTCTTTTGCTACGCTGTTGGCTCGGTCTCACCACTGCCTCTTCCTCCGAACTGTGAAAGTCAGTGGCACGACCTTCATTCCATGTGGGGTCTAGGACCTCATCGTCCCCTGCATCGTCTTCCACCCAGTCTTGATCCCTGACCTCCTGTTCAGTCTGCACACTGCAGAAAGACGCAGCAGTTGGCACCTGTGTTTCGTCATCATCAGAGACATGCTGAGGTGGTATTCCCATGTCCTCATCATCAGGAAACATAAGTGGTTGTGCGTCAGTGCATTCTATGTCTTTCACCGCTGGGGAAGGGCTAGGTGGATGCCCTTGGGAAACCCTGCCAGCGGAGTCTTCAAACAGCATAAGAGACTGCTGCATAACTTGAGGCTGAGACAGTTTCCCTGGTATGCATGGGGGTGATGTGACAGACTGATGGGGTTGGTTTTCAGGCGCCATCTGTGCGCTTTCTGCAGAAGACTGGGTGGGAGATAATGTGAACGTGCTGGATCCACTGTCGGCCACCCAATTGACTAATGCCTGTACCTGCTCAGGCATTACCATCCTTAGAACGGCATTGGGCCCCACCATATATCGCTGTAAATTCTGGCGGCTACTGGGACCTGAGGTAGTTGGTACACTAGGACGTGTGGATGTGGCAGAACGGCCACGTCCTCTCCCAGCACCAGAGGGTCCACTAACACCACCACGACCATGTCCACGTCCGCGTCCCTTACTAGATGTTTTTCTCATTGTTATGGTTCACCACAACAACAAATATATTATTTGGCCGAATGTATTGTATTAAAATTCAGCGGGATATAAATTTGAGGCCTAGTATTTAGGCGCTGGGTGACCGGTATGGATTTAGTGACAGAATTAGACTTGGAAATGCACAGAAGCGTGTGTGTGAAGTTATTCTGAATGACCCAATGTGCACCTTGAATATTATATACCCTTTTAGGGATAGATTTCAAATAGCTCTGATATAGCAGGAACCACTAAATTATGAAATTGCTAAATTGGGAATTGTACTTCAACCCAGAACAAAAAATGTGCTTTGACGGGCACTAAATAACTTTCCCAGCTACAACAGTACAGCGGTAACGAGAGATTTAGAGGGATTTAAATTTGAGGCCTAGTATTTAGGCGCTGGGTGACAGGTATGGGTTTAGTGACAGAATTAGACTTGGAAATACACAGTAGCGGGTGTGTGTGAAGTTATTCTGAATGACCCAATGTGCACCTTCAATATTATATACCCTTTTTGGGATAGATTTCAAATAGCTCTGATATAGCAGGAACCACTAAATTATGAAATTGCTAAATTGGGAATTGTACTTCAACCCAGAACAAAAAATGTGCTTTGACGGACACTAAATATCTTGCCCAGCAACAACAGTACAGCGGTGGGTAACGAGAGATTTAGAGGGATTTAAATTTGAGGCCTAGTATTTAGGCGCTGGGTCACCGGTATGGATTTAGTGACAGAATTAGACTTGGAAATGCACAGAAGCGTGTGTGTGAAGTTATTCTGAATGACCCTATGTGCACCTTCAATATTATATACCCTTTTAGGGATAGATTTCAAATAGCTCTGATATAGCAGAAACCACTAAATTATGAAATTGCTAAATTGGGAATTGTACTTCAACCCAGAACAAAAAATGTGCTTTGACGGACACTAAATATCTTGCCCAGCAACAACAGTACAGCGGTGGGTAACGAGAGATTTAGAGGGATTTAAATTTGAGGCCTAGTATTTAGGCGCTGGGTGACAGGTATGGGTTTAGTGACAGAATTAGACTTGGAAATACACAGTAGCGGGTGTGTGTGAAGTTATTCTGAATGACCCAATGTGCACCTTCAATATTATATACCCTTTTTGGGATAGATTTCAAATAGCTCTGATATAGCAGGAACCACTAAATTATGAAATTGCTAAATTGGGAATTGTACTTCAACCCAGAACAAAAAATGTGCTTTGACGGACACTAAATATCTTGCCCAGCAACAACAGTACAGCGGTGGGTAACGAGAGATTTAGAGGGATTTAAATTTGAGGCCTAGTATTTAGGCGCTGGGTCACCGGTATGGATTTAGTGACAGAATTAGACTTGGAAATGCACAGAAGCGTGTGTGTGAAGTTATTCTGAATGACCCTATGTGCACCTTCAATATTATATACCCTTTTAGGGATAGATTTCAAATAGCTCTGATATAGCAGAAACCACTAAATTATGAAATTGCTAAATTGGGAATTGTACTTCAACCCAGAACAAAAAATGTGCTTTGACGGACACTAAATATCTTGCCCAGCAACAACAGTACAGCGGTGGGTAACGAGAGATTTAGAGGGATTTAAATTTGAGGCCTAGTATTTAGGCGCTGGGTGACAGGTATGGGTTTAGTGACAGAATTAGACTTGGAAATACACAGTAGCGGGTGTGTGTGAAGTTATTCTGAATGACCCTAATGTGCACCTTCAATATTATATACCCTTTTTAGGGATAGATTTCAAATAGCTCTGATATAGCAGGAACCACTAAATTATGAAATTGCTAAATTGGGAATTGTACTTCAACCCAGAACAAAAAATGTGCTTTGACGGACACTAAATATCTTGCCCAGCAACAACAGTACAGCGGTGGGTAACGAGAGATTTAGAGGGATTTAAATTTGAGGCCTAGTATTTAGGCGCTGGGTCACCGGTATGGATTTAGTGACAGAATTAGACTTGGAAATGCACAGAAGCGTGTGTGTGAAGTTATTCTGAATGACCCTATGTGCACCTTCAATATTATATACCCTTTTAGGGATAGATTTCAAATAGCTCTGATATAGCAGAAACCACTAAATTATGAAATTGCTAAATTGGGAATTGTACTTCAACCCAGAACAAAAAATGTGCTTTGACGGACACTAAATATCTTGCCCAGCAACAACAGTACAGCGGTGGGTAACGAGAGATTTAGAGGGATTTAAATTTGAGGCCTAGTATTTAGGCGCTGGGTGACAGGTATGGGTTTAGTGACAGAATTAGACTTGGAAATACACAGAAGCGTGTGTGTGAAGTATTCTGAATGACCCTATGTGCACCTTCAATATTATATACCCTTTTAGGGATAGATTTCAAATAGCTCTGATATAGCAGAAACCACTAAATTATGAAATTGCTAAATTGGGAATTGTACTTCAACCCAGAACAAAAAATGTGCTTTGACGGACACTAAATATCTTGCCCAGCAACAACAGTACAGCGGTGGGTAACGAGAGATTTAGAGGGATTTAAATTTGAGGCCTAGTATTTAGGCGCTGGGTCACCGGTATGGATTTAGTGACAGAATTAGACTTGGAAATGCACAGAAGCGTGTGTGTGAAGTTATTCTGAATGACCCTATGTGCACCTTCAATATTATATACCCTTTTAGGGATAGATTTCAAATAGCTCTGATATAGCAGAAACCACTAAATTATGAAATTGCTAAATTGGGAATTGTACTTCAACCCAGAACAAAAAATGTGCTTTGACGGACACTAAATATCTTGCCCAGCAACAACAGTACAGCGGTGGGTAACGAGAGATTTAGAGGGATTTAAATTTGAGGCCTAGTATTTAGGCGCTGGGTCACCGGTATGGATTTAGTGACAGAATTAGACTTGGAAATGCACAGAAGCGTGTGTGTGAAGTTATTCTGAATGACCCTATGTGCACCTTCAATATTATATACCCTTTTAGGGATAGATTTCAAATAGCTCTGATATAGCAGAAACCACTAAATTATGAAATGCTAAATTGGGAATTGTACTTCAACCCAGAACAAAAAATGTGCTTTGACGGACACTAAATATCTTGCCCAGCAACAACAGTACAGCGGTGGGTAACGAGAGATTTAGAGGGATTTAAATTTGAGGCCTAGTATTTAGGCGCTGGGTGACAGGTATGGGTTTAGTGACAGAATTAGACTTGGAAATACACAGTAGCGGGTGTGTGTGAAGTTATTCTGAATGACCCAATGTGCACCTTCAATATTATATCCCCTTTTTGGGATAGATTTCAAATAGCTCTGATATAGCAGGAACCACTAAATTATGAAATTGCTAAATTGGGAATTGTATTTCAACCCAGAACAGAAATGTGCTTGAACGGACACTAAATAACTCGCCCAGCTACAGCACTAGGGACAGATTTAGCTGGATATAAATTTGAGGCCTAGTATTTAGGCGCTGGGTGACCGGTATGGATTTAGTGACAGAATTAGACTGGGATATGGCCAAAAAATGAACAGACTATTGCTGGTTAAATGCACTTGGTGTGACAGCTTCACCCTGATGTAGGCTTTAGCCAAAAAACAACCACACCATTGAGGGTTAAATGCACTTGGTGACAGGCGCAGCTTGCCCCTGATTTTGTATATGGCCAAAAAATGAACAGACTATTGCTGGTTAAATGCACTTGGTGTGACAGCTTCACCCTGATGTAGGCTTTAGCCAAAAAACAACCACACCATTGAGGGTTAAATGCACTTGGTGACAGGCGCAGCTTGCCCCTGATTTAGTATATGGCCAAAAATGAACAGACTATTGCTGGTTAAATGCACTTGGTGTGACAGCTTCACCCTGATGTAGGCTTTAGCCAAAAAACAACCACACCATTGAGGGTTAAATGCACTTGGTGACAGGCGCAGCTTGCCCCTGATTTGTATATGGCCAAAAAATGAACAGACTATTGCTGGTTAAATGCACTTGGTGTGACAGCTTCACCCTGATGTAGGCTTTAGCCAAAAAACAACCACACCATTGAGGGTTAAATGCACTTGGTCGCAGCTTGTGCTGGCGCACCACAAGACACAAAATGGCCGCCGATCACCCAGAAAAATGAGACTGACAAACGGTCTGTGCAGCCTAAAAACAGTGAGCAATTGAGGA